>NW_016107415.1:2103664-2230849 GCF_001604975.1 Cebus imitator
AAAAAAAAAAGAGAAGTAAGAAAGAAAGAAGAAAAGAAAGAGAAGAAAAGAATTCAGCATCAGCAACCAAGTTCTCCATTTATTTTCCTAGTGTTCCTGTTTACTAAGGGTGACAGTATGGCATTACATCCAATATAATAGGAATGAGGACTCTGTAGCCTAACTCCCTAAATTCTGATTGCATTGCTTACTAGCTGGATAATTTTGGGCAAGATATTTAGCCTCTCTGTGCCTACATTTCCTTTTCTATGATAAAGGGAGATGTAATATCTATTCCAGAGGTTTATAAGAATTAAGATGCTATGTGTAAAGTGCTCAGAGAGTGCAGTGCCCTCCAAAGTTAAACATTAGCAGCTTTTCAAGTTGATAATTACCCTGTCCAGTGACTTCAGGCTTCCTCCAACTCCTTCTGTATATTGATGACCTACTTTTATCAGAGATGGATCCTCAGTTGACGAGAAACTACCCCATTCCTGGATCCCAATTTCAGTACAGGGAAACTACTAGAGAACATAAAAACACACCAGTGAGTACATTTTCATGTAGGAGGCACAGCTCAGTAGAATCCTCCTAAGACTGAAAGGAGGATGAATGTAACATTTCAATGCCTGAGACCTTCTTTGTAATTGGTTTGGCTTTAGGAAGGCCCAACTCTCTGTAACTGCCAATATAATAGAATTTATCAAAAACTGTATTCCCTAGTAAGTGGAATTGTTTTTGAGGCCACAGAAGGTTAAATGTTTTTCATAAATTCAGAGTCTGAAAAAGTGTCCACTGGTTCTCCATACCAAGCAGCTACTTTTGTTTCACTTTAAGTTTTCCCTATTATTTTTGTTGAGAAATTTCAACATGAATAGCCCATTTAATCAGTCAGTCCTCCCAATTTGAATTCCAGGTCAGGGGCATGGTAGAGATAAGTGAACCCCATCTAACATCCAACAGATTTGCGCCTGTCTACTATCTGTTGCTGAAATATACAAGGGGTGGCAGTAAATGTCGGTCAGGGGGAGGTGAGGATGAAAGTTTTTGTTTTTGTTTGAGATGGAGGTCTTATTCTGTCACCCAGGCAATCATTGCAACGACTGCCTTCTGGGCTTCAGCAATTGTCCCAACTCATCCTCCTGATTAGGTGGGACCACAGGCACACACCACCATGCCTAACTAATTTTTTGAATTTTTGGTAATGATGGGATTTCACCATGTTGCCCAGGCTTGTCTCAAACTCCTGAGCTCAAGTGATCCACCCGCCTCAGCTTCCCAAAGTGCTGTCCTTACAGGTGTGAGCCATCACACCAGGCCTGAAGTTATTTATTTATTTTTTTTCTGAGACGCAGTGTCGCTCTTGTTACCCAGGCTGGAGTGCAATGGCACAATCTCGGCTCACCGCAACATCCGCCTCCTGGGTTCAGGCAATTCTCCTGCCTCAGCCTCCTGAGTAGCTGGGATTACAGGCATGCACCACCATGCCCAGCTAATTTTTTGTATTTTTAGTAGAGACAGGGTTTCATCATGTTGACCATCATGGTCTCAATCTCTTGACCTCGTGATCCACCCACCTCGGCCTCCCAAAGTGCTGGGATCTGAAGTTATTTTAATCAAGCACAGTGTTTAGGTTTTTTTTTTTTTTTTTTTTTTTTTTTTTATGTCAAGCAAGTGTAGCTACCAAAATCATTTAAGTTAAGCAAGGATTAACTATTCCCTTTCAAGGATAAGTAGTACTCCATATTGCATTGGTATAAAGGAAAACATCAAACAGTAATTTATGAAGAAAAGAAGTTTGTTTGGCTCACAGTTTTGACAGACTGTACAAGCATGGGACTCCTGACTTCTAGTCAGGAAGCTTTTAATCATGACAGAAGGCAAATGGGGAGCAGGCATGGCACATGGCAAAAGAGAGAGAGAAGGTTCTGGGCTCCTTTAAACAACTAGCTCTTGTGTGAATGAACAGGGTGAGAACGTGTTGAGAGAGCACCAAGCTACTCATGAGGGATCTGCTCCCCTGATCCAAACATTCCCCCACCAGGTCTCACCTTCAACATTCAGGATCACATTTCAGGGTGAGATTTAGGGAGGACAAACATCCAAACCATATCACATTATTTGATTATAAAAAATGATGTCTCAGACCAAAACTTACTACATACAGATATGCATGCAGGCAGGCACAAAAGAGTTCATACAAACTGTCTTCCATGCTTATTGAGGTTCTAGAACTGGGTCCTTTAAAATACTCTGACCATACATTACACAAACAGTTCAATTTTGGCAGACATAGCAACTTTCCGGAGATGGGATTGGGTCAGCATCAGATCATTGAAAATGCTTCTAAAAAAATGGTCAACCAGGGAGGGACTAAGGCAAGCAGGGAACATTTAGGGGGTTACATACTCAGGTGCCCACTATGCACTTTCATGACCCTCAGAGTGACAGACTCCTTACATCTTACACCTTAGGCTATTAGTTTGTGTTTCTGTAATCCAGGCTCTGAACATAAGAGTCTTTTAAAAAAAAGCCAAAGAAATGTATTTCTATCATTCATCACACTGGTCAACTAGTACCATTTATCACTATTAAAACCCCTTACATAGAGTATGTTGATTAATAGAGCATTGGTTACTGATGAAGTACAGAGCACAGAAGCACTTAGAGTGACTACCCCTGGAGTATGGTCCTTTTTGATATTGATACTGGAGGGGAGTAGGGCAGTGCTGGGAAGGAAAGGGAGTGGTCCCTGGCTAGGGCTCCACCTCCGGGCTTGTGCCCACGGACCTAGGTGAGGACAGGCACTCCTGCCTTTGTGCCCAAATGTTGTATTTCCCAAGACCACCCTTTCCCACCATGCCTCTGTCCTGTGCCTATAAAAAACCTCAAGACCCTAGCAGGCAGAGACACAAGCGGCTCAACGTCGAGAGGAACGCACCAGCGAAAGAACACACAAGCAGCTGGACATCGAGAGGACATTGAGAGGAATGCACCAGTGTAAGAGTATACCAACAGGCACTGGCAGGCCGGCAGGCCATCGGCCAGAGGACCCACGTGGAGTCTGGCCAGGGAGGCCCGACTCCAGGGAGAAACTTCTTTCCCACTCCATCTCCCTTCTGGCTCCCCATCTGCTGAGAGCTACTTCCACTCAATAAAACCTTGCACTCATTCTCCAAGCCCACGTGTGATCCCATTCTTCCGGTACACCAAGGAAAGAAGCCCGAGGTACAGAAAGCCCTTCATCCTTGTGATAAGGCCGGGGTTCTAATTGAGCTCACACAAGCTGCCTACCAATGGCAAAACTAAGAGCACCCTGTAACACATGCGCACTAGGGCTTCAGGAGCTGTAAACACTCACCCCTAGACGCTGCCGTGGGGTCGACTGTCTGCATGTTCCCCAAGAGGTTTGAGCAGGAGGACACAAAAGAAGCAAGCCACTCCCCCTGTCGCATGTGCTGTGAGGGGCATATGGGAACTTTTATCATTTCACTATGACAAAGGTAACCACCCTTAAACTGTGAATTCTTGATTCAAGCAATGACTGGCCAGAAAGTTAAATCTTAAGGTAACTAAAATATGCATTATCTTATGTTGCCTATGTTAAAGTATTTTAAAGCAAAGTACAGGTGTCATAACAAATGAGACTATCCCGGGAGATTGTCAGGTATATGTCAGTCTCATACATATCCAGAAGAAAAAATGTAGAGATGATATATCCAGGAACTGTTCCATCTTCTGACATAGAAAGTGATTTCTTATCTCCTGCCTCACACCTGGGCCTATCCTGCTGAGGTATAGCTGATAATCATGACTTATTTGGTATTTAGACCCCAAATTGCCAGGCATCTGCGACTCCTGTTCTCTCTTTCTTCTATTTCCTCCCAGGAGCCATAAGTTGAAGAAAGTATTTCCCATTACAGAGTGTGAACAGCTCGTGTCCTCAAGCTTTAGAAGCCCCCATTTACTCAGATGTGTGGCTACTGGCCCTTGTCTTTTGTCCCTAATTCCAAGCTTTCTCCCAAGGAAGTGAATGCACAAAAAGATTCACTAATTTGTCAAGAGCTTTGGCTACAGTATTTGTGAACAGGTTCCTCCCAGGGCAGTGACTTAGACACTAGGGAGCATCTGGCTAGTTCATGTGTCATCTGTATTTATTTTTATTTCTTACATACTAATTCAAAAAGAAAATTATTTACCTGTGCATTTCCATGGTTTCTATTGCCATGACAGCCAAGATAGTATATTGCAAAGACAAGAAATAAAGAGACAGAGAGTTATTAGTAGCAGGATTGAGGAGGAAGTTTGCATGCCCCTAGAGCAATACTTCAGATACTCAGGGCTTTTAGGGAGTAGAGCTCACCCATGGAGGTGGTCGACTGGCTATTGTTCAGTTCATCTTAAAGAAGTAAAACAAGGAGACCAGATAAAATGTTGGAAAGGTAATTAGTGTTCTACAGGAGTTCAGCTCTCATTTTTCTGGGTTGGTGCCCTTTAAAAAATAGATGGTTCTTTATGGGCTTAATTAAAGTTTGGAATGGCTGCACACCTCCATAAATCATTTCTTCTACCCAAGGAAGCAGTGTTGGCTGTGGCAGTGAGGAGTAACCAGGGCTACCCTGAATTCCCTGGGGCTAAAAACTGAATGCTATTTATTGGAGCACTGGAAGAACATTTTCTATGCTGAGAGCTATAGTTCACTCTGCAGTCACTGAGAGCCAAGAGAGTTCCAGCTGATGCTTTAACTGGCTGATTTTCTTTCCAAGGCAAGCTGGAAGAGAAGTGCATTCAGAATGACAAGGATTGAATAGCTCAATCATCGCCTAGGTAATCAACTGTAATGCTAGTTCTCTAAGGAGCTAAAAGATGAAGATTTCTTTTAGAATTTCCAACTAATTTTCCCAATTTGTCTTTAGAAGCAGAAGTATGGTAAGTACAAGTACCCCATTTTCCAGGGAAGGTCACTGAGGCCCAGATGGAATGGGACATCTTAAGAGGCAAATGACAAATGAACAATGGAAATGAAAAGAAAAAAATAAAATCCTGAATTTGAGATGGAATTACAGACCGGTGTTAACAAACTGAGCTGTTATTTCCAGAGCAACTCTGGCTTCAGTGCAAGAATTTAACAAAAACATTTTGGCTCCTGTAATCCTTCCCCTTAGTTCCATTGGAGCATTTCTGAGTGGGGACAATGCCCTTGTCTGGTCAGTATCATACTGGGTTGAGCACTGGCTTCTAGTCAGAATCCTCTAGTTCAATCACCTTTGTTTTCACTCACAAAGGTGGTAGAATTTTAAGGTCCACAATATTGCCTGCATTCTTCAGCCACACAAATATCACCACCTACCTGCTTTATTTCTTTGTCACATTTTCATCTCTTTCTACTTCAACTTTCCTTTGATTCACCCCCAAAAGCTTTTCCCTAGGCTACTTGGCAGCATTCCCTCACTAGTCAAAATCTGGTGGCTCTTTCTTGAGTGAGCTCTCAGCGCTGACCTCCTTTTCGAGACGTCTATTTGCATGCAGGTGGCCACCAACGACATCAATGGTTTTGCAGTATTGAGTCACATTTTGGGTTTTACCTAGAAGATGTGCAGAATATAAATGTTTTCATGAGGTATGTGGGCCAATTTCTCATTCAGGAGGAGAAATGTTGCTGTTGAAAAAATTTGGGAACATAAACTAGCTGCTTCGTTTCTGTGGGTGTTTTCATTCATTTATTTAATATGAATGCATTAAGAGATATGGGAAAAACAGTTTGGTGCTCAGAAAAATCTTACTATAGTCCCTCTTCCCTAGAAGCTTACAGTTTGGCTAAAAAAGAAAGCAATATAAGGCAAATATATTGCAAATCAAATAAGTGCATAGACAATAAGGAGTCTATAAAGAAATTTAAAGGCATGGAGAATGGAAATATTGGAAGAGACTTTGCGGGGGAAATTGCCGTCAGCTGAGGGTAGTTCAAAAGGTAATAGAATTAACATAAGACCATTCACGTACATTCAAAATACACATACAAAATAACACTATTTTTCAAGGAAATGTGTTTGATTCCTCACAACAAACACATTAGTGTGGGTGTCTTTGAATAGGGAGAAAAAGGAATGAGTATGAGGGTAAACGGAACATAAAATGAAAGGAAAAATTTGCTCAAATTAGTAATTATAATGTGCTATGAAATACAAATAATTCACCTTTAACCTCTATTAGCAATGTGACCTTGGATAAGTCTGTCAATCATTATCTTGGCTATAGCAGGATGGCCTCATCTATAAAATGAGAATAATAATATATTCTTTTCAGAGTTGTTTGTAGAATGAAATGAAATAAAGTATGGAAAGTACTGTCTTAGACTGCTCGGTCTGCCAGAACAAAGCTCTACACATGGGGTGGCTTAGGCAACAGAAATTTCTCTCTTATAGTCCTGAAGACTTGGAAGTCCAAGATTAAGGTGCCAACTCTCTTTCTGGCTATAGATGGCCACTTTCTTTCTGTGCCTTCACATGGCAGAGAGAGAAAAGAAGAAGAAGAGAGAAATTCAGGGAGAAAGAGACAGAGAGGGTGCTCGCCCTGGTATCTATTCTTATAAAGACACTAATCCTATCATATCAGATCCCCGCTCTTGTAACTTTATCTAACCATAATTGCCTTAAGTCCTATCTGCAAATATAGCCATACTGGGGTTTAGGGATTTGATATTGAACTTGGAGCAGGGACACAATTTAGTTCATAGCAAGTATCTAGCACAGGCCCAGGAAGATAGCAAGTATTCAAAACCCGTTCTTTCTTCCACAAACCATCAACCTCCTATCTTAATCCTTTTCACATGGTACTAATAAGATATCAAATAGAGACTTTGCATTCAAATACAACTGATGTCTATTTTATAGATTATCAGAAGGAATAAACAGTAATATATTTGAATTTTGCATATTTCATTTTATCTTTTCTTGTTGTTTTGAAACCTGTATTTTTTATTCAACAATATGGTCTGAATAATTGTCCATTTCACTACAGATAAGACTAGATCACTTTAGCTGGTATATAATAATTCTAGGTATGAATATTCTGTAATTTATTGTCTATTTTGTCATTCATGGACATATTAGCTACTGATTTGCTATCGTATAAAATGTCATGATGAACACCCTCCTACCTATGCAATTGTGTGTGTGTGTGTGTGTGTGTGTGTGTGTGTGTGTGTTTGTATATGTTCATTCAGGTTTCATGCAAATTGCTACATCGCTATTCAGAATAATCACTGTGCTTTATTTTTGAACTATTCTCAATTTACTTTGTTTCACACTCTGTGACATTCCATGAGTCTAGCACCTGGAACCATTGTCTCCTCCAGGTATTTCTCACATTCTATTCTCTTTCCCAGCCTTTACTTCTGCAGATAACCTCAACACTTACCTTGCTGAGAAGAAACCCTGCAATGTTCTGCAAAGCCACTTATTCAACTTGCAAACTTTTAAAATTAAACACCCTGAATTGGGAGAATCATTTGGCTGCACTAGATTTCTTGTGTTAATAAAATTCAAATTAAATGCAAGCTCTAGGCCAAAAGTAAAAGGCCACGGACAAGAGAAACAGTGCCAATTCTTTCTTCCAATCGACAGAAAAGGTACTTTTCTCCACCTGGCTGGATTTTTCTATTTTTTGTTTCACCCCCTCTCTTCTTCCCTCGCATACTTTTTTTTTCATCCTAACTGTGCCTATTTTTCTACCCCTGACCATATGTTGCAATGAGAGACTTTTTAAAACCTCTTTTCCTGGTAGATGCTCATGTGTGTAGCTGGTCGATAGCTGGGGAATGAAATAAAAATACAAATTTTGTACTTTGAGAATATCAAGGGGACACTACCCTCCATTCCAACCTCTTTCATATCCAATTTTACCAATTCTTTAGGACATCCTCTCAGGGATCTCTTTCTTCTTCCTAAAATACAACCTGGATCAATTGAATACTTAATTATGTACTCTTTGCAAAATGTTTTCAGACTCTGGATTTTGTTTGCCCAACAAAATTTCCAAAGGCAGAAATTTTGTATTCTCTTCCTTTTTCTGCCTCACTCTTAATATGCTTATAAATACTAAATAGTAAGGCTTCTATAAACACTTATTAATAGATGAACAGAAATAGTGGAGAGGTGAAGAAGGTGTTGACCTAATGCTTATCCTCAGATTGCCTGAAATCTAATAGTGGATTCAGGATACAAACATTGCAAATGTTAAAGAATATTTCCCAAGGCAGATAAGGAATCATCATTTATACCCAGTTATAGAATGGAGAATGCCAAATTATACAACTCCTAAATCACAGTGCTCGTTCCATCAATCTCTTTTATTTTATGTAGCACTTTTAACTTTGCAAACTTTTCAGAGTTTTTGTCTACATACATTATGCATCAGGAAATAATTAAAGATTTTAAAAGTCATGAAAGTTTCTGCTGGGAGAGTAGGAGTTAAATATAAACTGCACCTTTTTAAATTAAGCATACCTCCTTTTTTTTTTCTCATTTATAGCTTTTTTAAACCACTCTCATTTGTGCATTTCTATAATACATTTATTATGCACTCTAGCACTTACTATGTGTCAGGTACTATAGTACACACTGCAGGTACTGTAAAAAGTAAGACAGAAAAGGACCCAATATTCATGGAGTTTACTGCACCTGAATGTTGAATGATGAAGTAAGAAACACATTTTCAGAAAAGAGAATCTTTCTCCACTCTCTTCCTTCAGTTCCCAAAAATTAACGCCCGTTTTGCCATACTTTGTCCAGAGGATCCTTCTAGAACAACAGAACCAAACAGCTCTCTGCTTGCTAAAGCTTGCATGGGTATTAACTCCTTACATCCTAAAATGGTGCCAGTAGTGTTCACCTATCTCTCACACCAAGTCTTTCCCTTCTGTTTCGCCTTCTTAATTGAGGTCTGTTCATACTTTCTCTTCCTTAAAGCCTCAAAAGAAAGGTAGGGCCTTTGCATTCCTGCTGGGCATTGCTGCCATTTTTTAAAATCACCTTTAAATATCTCCTTGGCTTCATATCATTCAGCCATTTTCTGATTTGTCCCCATTTATTATTGAGTTTGATCTCTGCCCCTCCTCCAGCCTTACTGAGAATTTGGGCATCTAGACATATTCCTTGTCCTGCTGTGATCCCAGATGATTTTGATTTTTGATTTTTTGGCTTATCTTTGTTTGTTTGTTAACAACCTGTCTTCAGCTGCAACCTCAAAATGCTTTGAGGGACCTTTGTCATCTGTTCATTTTAGCCACCCACATCCACTAACACTCTGGATCTTGAAACCAGTAGAACCTAGAAACACTTCACTCTGAAATCTTAACTCTGGTGTCTGACCATCTGGTCATAACATTCTTCTTTTTCTTCCCAGTCACTCTCCTGCATTTGCACAAGAGTTTTTAAACCAATTCCTGAAAGACCAGTTATATGACAATATTAAGTTCTACAGATCCCAGATTACTTCAGTTGGCTACTTGGCTTTATTTTCTCATATCCTCAGCTAGACCTCATGGTTCTTTTTGTTATTTTTTCTCCTTTGCCCTCCTGCAATCAAGCTTTGGTTTCTCTATGCCTATTCCAAGACTGCTAGGGAAAATCATAGAACCATGCAGATTGGAGCCAAGACAAATTCATTCCATCTGTTATCTGTCTATCTCTCTCTCTCTCTCTTTGCTTTAACTCTATCAAGAAAAATTCATTCCATCTATCTATTTATCTCTCTCTCTCTCTCTCTAATCTTTTAGCTACTCATTGCTTTAACTCTATCAAGACAAATTCATTTCATCTATTTATCTATCTATCATCTTTTATCTACTCATTATTTTAACTCTAATCACTCTCTTTGATTTTCACTGTTTACTTTTTCTCCTTTTTTCTTAAAGCCAAATTTTGATGCAGATTGTCCACACTCACTGGAAACAAATACTGCAGATTGTTACTCATCTTTCTCTTATCTGATCTCCAAATCTGTAAAATCTGTTTTCAACTTCCAACATTTTGTGTAATTGCTTCTCCAAAGTTTAGTCAAGACATCATTATTCCTAAACCAATCTATCATTATCATTTATGGTACCACATGGCTTGGTCCATTTTGCATCGCTCTAAAGGAAATACCTGAGGCTGAGTATTTATTTTGAAAAGACTTTTATTTGGCCCACAATTCTATAGGCTGTATAGGCATGGCACATGGCACTGTATAGTCATGGCACTTCTGTTAAGGATCTCAGGAAGCTTTTATTCATGGCAAAAGGCAAGGGGAGTACAGACATGTCACATGGAGAGAGTGAGAGCAAGAGAGATAGGTGGAGATGCCAGGCTCCTTTAACAATCAGATCTCTCAGGAACGAATAGAGCAAGAGCTCCTTTATTACTTCAAATCTGCCCCCACGACCCAAACACCTCCCACCAGGTCCACCTCCAATGTTCGGGATCAAATTTCAACATGAGATTTGAAGGGACAAACATCCAAATTATATATGACCACTACAACATTTGAGCATCACCCCCAAAAATCTGGATTATTTGATGCTACTCATTGATTCTTTCTCCTAACTCTGATGGTGCCATATCAACCTCTTTTTAGGAATCTCCTTCCTGCTGGTCTTTAATTAAATTCTGAATTTCACGTTCCTTAAGTGCTTTCCTTAGTTCACTGCTCTCTTCTCTATCCCTCTTTTGTATCCAAAGATCCAATTCCCCATTAGATGTTGATGTCCCCAGATCGTATCCCCAAGGCAAAAATCTCTCCAGAGCTGCAATTCTATCTGCCCACTGGGCATTCCACTTGAACATTCTATAGGCAAAACAAGCCCCAAATATTCAAAACTAAATCCACCTTCTTTTCTTTCAAATATATTCCCCACAAATCTGTGCCTGATGCGTAGTTGGTTTCTAAACAGCCTTTAACTGATTAGAGAGTATACTGAGCTTGCAACCCCTGAATAACTTATCTAAACAGCTCACAATTCCATACAGATCTCTTAGACCTTCATTTAAAGAGCTTAGAACAATTTATCTTCATTAAGTATTCTCTATCATCATCGAGAATGCTAAGTCTGAGATAAACGTCATCAAATGGGGTCCCCAAGCTTCAACCCATGGGTTCAGTATAGTCTGGAACTTTCCCCAGGTGTATATAGCAACTCAGGAGCAGAGCAGCAGTAACCTGCTTCGTGGATTCCTGAGTCAGGCAGGGTATGATGGCCTGTCCTCAAAGCCCACCAGCACTCAGAGTCTTGCTGTTGGAACTCACAGGTGAGATTTATTTGGTTGTCTTCTGCAAGTGATAGAAGAGTCTAATCCTTGGATTTACTTTATTAGTTTGTTTAGCCTGTCAGCATTATTCTGATTGTTTAGTGCCAGCGTCACAGGCTACAAGATGCAAAATAGGTGAAGCAGCTAATAAGTTAAGAAAACTCTGATTAAGTTCCATGAGGACTCAACAAGCATTGTACAGGTTAATTGAATTTTTATAGATTAATTCTCCTTTCCGGATTCTAAGATGTTGTTCTCTTTCAGAGCCCTCTGCCAAACCAGCGATGGGAGAAATTAAAAATCCCAAACTAAATAAATTGTCTCTGCCTTTATCCTGGGGATCATAATGCACAAAGCAGCAAAGATGAGATGTGTAGAAAAGAAATAGTAACTGAGTCTTGGGGTTCTGTGGACACACCTATAGGTATATAAGGTAATATCTAATAATAAATAATCTGGCCTAATAATAAATAATCAATCACATTGAAGATTTATTGACTCTAATGCTTGAATAATAATTATTCTGACCTAATAATAATCAATCACATTGAAGATTTATTGACTCTAATGCTTGAATAATACTTATTCTGAGCTAATAATAAATAATCAATCACATTGTGGATTTATTGACCCTAATGCTTGAAGAAGTTTTCCAGAAATTAAGCAAAATTCTAAGTGGTCTGTGCTTTTCATATTTGAAGAAAGTCACACTGGGCTTGAGCTGAGGCTACTCTATGCTAACTATTACCCATAAATTAGAAACAGATGTAAGTGAAAATATGCATTTTAAATTAATAGAAGTTATTGTTAGGGAAGTTTTCGATTTACAGAAAAGTTGAATGGAAAAGACAGAGTTGCTGCATAACTTTCAACACACAGTTTCCACTGTTATTAATATCTTGCATTAGTGTGATGCATTTGTTATAATTGATGAACCAATATTGATACATTATTATTGACAAAAGCCCATAGTTTATATTAGAGTTCACACTCTGTTGGACATTCTATGGATTTCAAGGAATGTACAAAGACATATATCTACCAGTATCATACAGATTCATACATTTTCATACAGAATAGCGTCACTGCCCTAAAATTCCCTCTGCTCTAACTATTCATCACTTCTTTCCCATTTCTGCCACAACCCCCCAGCAACCAGTGATGTCTTCCTGTCTCCATAGTTTTGCCTTTTCCAGAATGCCATAGAGTTGGAATCACAGAGGGTATGGACTTTGTAGATGGATTCTTTTACTTACCTTAATGTTCCTCCATGTCTTTTCATGGAACATTTCTTTTTATAGCTAAGTAATATGCCATTGTATAGATATAGAAATATGTATTCTTGGGCAGGGCACAGTGGCTCATGCCTGTAATCCCAGCACTTTGGGAGGCCAAGGCAGGCAGATGGCCTGAGGTCAGGAGTTCCAGACCATCCTGGCCAACGTGGTGAAACTCTGTCTCTATTAAAAATGCAAAAATTAGCTGGGTGTGGTGACAGGCGCCTGTAATCCCAGCTACTCAGGAGGTTGAGGTAGGAGAATTGCTTAAACCCAGGAGACAGAGGTGGCAGTGAGCTGAGATCACACCACTTCACTCCAGCCTAGGCGACAGAGTGAGACTCTGTCTCAAAACAGACAAACAAAAAAATTAAAAAACAACAACAAAAAAGAAATATATATATATATATATATATATATATATATTTTTTTTTTTTTTTTTTTTTTTTGTTTTTTTTTTTTTTTTTTTTTTTTTTTGAGACGGAGTTTCGCTCTTGTTACCCAGGCTGGAGTGCAATGGCGCGATCTCGGCTCACCGAAACCTCCGCCTCCTGGGTTCAGGCAATTCTCCTGCCTCAGCCTCCTGAGTAGCTGGGATTACAGGCACGCGCCACCATGCCCAGCTAATGTTTTGTATTTTTAGTAGAGACGGGGTTTCACCGTGTTGACCAGGATGGTCTCGATCTCTTGACCTCGTGATCCACCCGCCTCGGCCTCCCAAAGTGCTGGGATTACAGGCTTGAGCCACCGCGCCCGGCCTAGAAATATATATTTTTAACAATATATCATAGAATCCTCCTGGATTCCAGAGAACCTAAACAAGAAGTTACACCACTTTCTTCTCTCTCCAATGGGGAAAGATCGTGTAGAATCATTTGCTGAGGGAAGACTAGTTTATGAATGGCAGCCACATCAGTATACCATTGAAAAAATTCTACTTTCTCCACTTCCATTGATGCACCATCACAAATTTCTTCCACCCAACCACCCCAAACCTGAAGACTTTGCCTCCTAAATTTCTTGTTTCATTAAATCTTACGTTTTTTAAAAAAATTCTCCCATTTCTAACTAGTTCATATTCTCATCATTTCGCCACTAACTACTGTGAACTTCTCTGTTTGTTCTCTCTGATTTCAGCCATGCCCTCTTCCTATCTGTATTCCTCATTGTTGCTAGAGAGATCTTTCTGATATACAGATCTTATCATGTCAGTCTTCCGCTAAAATCATTTGATGACTCTTAACTTCCTTTTCATGAAGTTCAAGTCTTTCATCTTGCCTCTCTAGGTGTATTTTGGCTCCTCTTTCTCACACTTTGACTTGTGGCTATACCATTTCTTGTGTACCATTTTTCCTGACTTCTTTGACCACCTTGCTCTTTTCTCTTTCTGAAATGCCATCTTATGGCCCCTAATCAACTTCACTTGAATTTGGACTTGGCTGAAACATTACATGTTACAAGATGCCTTTCCTGAAATTACTTTTCCTTTCCTCTCTTCTGTCTAAACTGTGTGGAGTCCCCTGTTCTGTGTTGCAATAAACCCTGTCCATATCTCTTCTTTTGAACTGCCCTTATCATGTCTTTATAAGATTATCCAATTCCATATATGCCTTCTACACTATGAAGGTAGAGCTTCATTCACCATTAAATTCACCACCACTGGCATAGAATCTGGTATATAACACAGTTTATAGATGCTCCTTAAATGAATGGAAGAGCAGAGGTCCAAGGCCAAGCTGAATCTTGACTGGTCATTGTGCAGAGCTTTTGTACCTGAGGACTCTGACTTTTGCTTGAAGAATAGGACCAAATAAGATTATTATAGTTGGCCCAAGCCATGGTCTTAGGCAGGAGGAACCTGGAGTGGACTACAGGATTTCTGGTAATAATCCAATGCTGTGTGTGCCTATATTCCCTGATAAAGGCTTTGAACTCTGTTACAATACGTACAGATTATTTTTCTGTCTACTCTTCACTTGGCATATACATTTCCCCACTACTCACTCTCATCTCCCCTGTCTCCCCTTAAGTGCAGTCAGAATATAATCCCCGGGAAGCTCTCCCAGTAGAAGGCTATGAAATTCATCCCTCACCTGGCTCCCTTGGAGTCAGAGCTGTGAGATCTGGACTTTCTCATTAAATAAGAACCTCTAGGCTGGGCGCAGTGGCTCACGTCTGTATTCCTAGAACTTTGGGAGGCCAAGGAGGGCAGATCACTTGAGGTCAGGAGTTCAAAACCAGCCTGGCCAACATGGTAAAACCCTATCTCTACAAAAAATACAAAAAAATTAGCTGGGGTGGTAGGCATCTGTAATCCCAGTTACTCAAGAGGGTGAGGCAGGAGAATTGCTTGAACCTGGGAGGCAGAGGCTGCAGTGAGCCGAGGTCATGCCACTGCACTCCAGCCTTGGGGTGACAAAGAGAGACTCCATCTAAAAAGAAACAACAACAAAAAAAACCCCTCTAACTTAAAGAGGGAATTTATTTGAAAAGACTTAGTGAGATCAAACTGTAACTCACATCTCAGAGGGTCATCATGACAATACCTACCTCTCAAATTTCCCATTCCTCTTTGCTCTCCATCTCTGGCTCAAGTTCCTCCTATTCATTTTCTCCCGAGCAATACTGGGCAGCATCACTGCTCCTTTTGCTGGGCGAGGCCATTTGCTTTTCTCAGTGTTTAAGGTCAAACTAGACCAGCTCTGATCAATTACAAAATATCAGACACCTCTATCCCCTCTGTCACTTGACTAAAGAGTAGCTGCAAGGAACGTGGGAGAGGCAGAACAGAGTTCCGGTGTGTTTAACCTATTTCTTTAGTCTTTTCTTTAGAGAGTTTGAGCTATGTTTTCCTGACAAAGAAATATTAGCTGTCTTCTTAATGAAGATTGAGGTATCTTAAGAGGGTTGTCTAGAAACCTTCTAACAAATGTGACTGTAATTCTTTAGGACAGGACTGCTTTTTGAGAAAGTACCCCTCCAAGTATCATGCAAATTAGATCTACATTTTCTGGTTGCTGAGAAAAGAAGGGAAGTAATATTGAGTGTCTATTTGGCACCAGGCATAAACCTCAGCGATTTGCAGAAAGAGCTATCATTTCAAATGTTTCAAGAACCATAATAATAATTTTGCCAACATTTGTTGAACTTTAATTACATATCAGGGCCTCTGTTAAAAGATTTACTTGAGCAATTTAATTTGGGCCTACAACCACATAGCAGGTAGGTATTTTTAAATTACCCTTGTTTTTCAGATAAGAATAAAACATAAAAAGAAGTTAACCAATTTGCCCACACACACACACACAAATATGTAAACCAAGTCTGAGGTTTGTTCTAGGACCAAATGAATCTGTGCCCCATCCCCTATGTAGGATGAGATACTGATTTTTGAATATGGAAGACAAACGTTTATTATTATTTTCAGTTTACAGTCCAAGAATACAGTTTGAAAACAGAACACCAGGTTGGAAAATCAACCTTATCTTATCCTCAACACAAAGTCTTCAACACACACTCTGATGAAGTAGAAACTGGAAGTCCTGACCCAGGATCCACATCCTGAAGTGGAAGCTTGTGAATGAGATGTGGGTTAAGAAAAGCACTACATCATGCTATTCCAGGGACACCCTGACAATCTCTCCAGCTTCCTCCAATTCCAGGCTGTTTCATTGTTTTGTAAACATAAATTATTTCTATTTTGATCCTGAAGCCTCTACTGGGAGAGGGGCTATAAAATCCTGCCCTGCCTTAATGAGCTCTGGAGGAGGTGGTTGTGTATATTTACAAGCGTGCCTTTCAGGGTATACTTCTTAATCCTGGCTGGCAGCCTAATGTCTAAAAGTACAACCCATGACCAAGTGTCCCTCTCACAGGAAACTTATTTATGCTGACAGATGTCTTTGGGGGCTGGGCTCTTGTCTGACTTCAGCTTCTTTCTATCAAGACCAATCACTCTCTAGGAGAGCCTTGATGAGGAAAGGGTTAGGTTCAGGTGTGCTGGTCAAACAAGGCACAGCGGAAACCACACAACAAAACACGTGAAATAATAGAAGCAATTTTATTTCTTACAGATCTCAGAGAGAAAAGGGCTGCAGCCTTCACAGGACTAACAGGAAGTGGGGGCCAAGGGAATGCCTAGGACACACACACGCACAACAAGCAGATGAAGAACGAGAAAGAGAGAGGAGAGAGACTCACAGATCCAAGTCTTCATTAAGACCCAGGGCATTACCCTTGCAGATTTCCCTCAGGACATTCTAATTGGTGGATTTACAGTAAGCAGGTCTGAGCTCCGCAGAGTGTGCTGCAACTGAGAGGCACAAAGTCCGTGGGGGCCAGTGGGGCAGGTCAAGTAGGCTGTATCTAGCCGTCTCTTAGGGTTGTGGTCACCAGGAGCTGGTTGTATAAGGCACAGATCTGGATCAATCACACTGAGGAACTGGGAGCAGGTAGAAAACTGGAAACTGTCAAGGGTGAGTGAAATTCTGCTTCTGGTACGAAAAAAGTTAAATTTATATTGAAAATGGATGCCAAGGCAACATAAAGTTATAAGAATTCAATACAGTTATTTATTCACAGTAAATATTAGTCTAGAGAAGTAACAAAGAAACTGGTGTAGCCATTCCAGAACAGTATCTTAGTATTCTAAAATTGGTTGAATCACAGAAAAATATATTGAATTTCAGTGCAATTTCCACTCTGGTGTTTCCACTTACATTAAGGGATTGAATTTCCAAGGCTCACCCAGGTGAGGCAGACTAGGTGAGAAGGCATTTGTCAGACAAATAGGGTTTCCCAGGTGGCCAATGTACCTTGATTGCAGACTCATAAACCAAAGGATTAAGCATACCTCATAGAACAAGGGGAAAGATCTTTTCTCTCAGTGGTTCTTTTTCTGTTAAAATACACAGCACTATTGTAAGAACTCAATAGGTATCTATTGTGGTTATAAAAATGGAAAATTGAGCAAAGCCAGATTGGGAATAACCTTTGGGTAACCAGAGATATATACTGTCAGAGTTTTTGGTCGTAAGGAAAACCTGTAGACTCTTTTTAATATGCACTTGGGCTCATAAAAGATCTGGCCAGTGAGGCATGAAGAAATCAATTGCTGACTAAAGTAGTGGGTTTCATTGAATACCAGCTGATCTCATCCACCTCCCTTATTCATAAACTGTAGAGTAAAATGTTCAACAATATCTTCATCATTGTAGAGAATTCCAGACTATCTTGTGTATGACAAACCAAGATGAAAAGGAAAGACTGTAGTGGGGTTTTGTACAAAATTTGTGGGAGTGGGCATACTAGTAACCAGGGGAATTCTACAGAGGGAAAACAATGCATTTCAGGTTACTGGTCACAGGGAAGAAGGGAAGAAAATGTCAAGTGAACATAAAACAAAACTTGAATATTTTATTGGGAAAAAAGTTTTAAAATTGTTATAGGACACACACACACATATATACACACATCTCTGTGAGTATATATACATATATGTAGATATATGCGTTTATAAATACACACACACACACACACACACACACACAGAGCCATGTATGTATTTGATCCTATCCTAGAGTTTGTGTTACTGCCTTTATTCATCTGTACATGGTCTCTTTTCAACGTTTTATTATAGCCTTCCCTCTTTTTGCTTTCTCGGCCTTACCCCAGTAGGTACCCTTACATTATTGGTTACATGGGTATTATTTTATATTAAGAATTCTGATGATTCCACACGTGATTTTTTCTGAAATCTACCAATGCTGACATCTCTCTATCTACCTGTCAATATAGGTTAACATAGATTGATCTATAGATAGATGGAAATTTAGAGCATTTCTTTGGGAGAGTATTCAGCTTTAAAAAAAGAAAGCAATCTTGTCTTTTAGGACAACACGGATTAAACCCATAGGACCTTCTGTTAAGTCAAACACACCAGACATAGAAAGATAATACCTTATTACCTCACTTAATTGTGGAATCTAAAGAAATTAAACTCACTCAAGCAGAGTAGAATAGTACTAAGGAATTGAGGGCTTGTTGGACAAAGGGTGTAAATTTCCAGTTAGGAGGAAGAAGTTCAAAGGATCTATTGTACATCATGACAACTACAGTTAAGGACAATATACTATATACTAAATACTTATATACTATAAAAATTAATAATAGATATTGTGTTGTAGTCACAAGAAATGATAAGTATATGAATAATGCATATGCTTTTTGGATGATTTAGACATTTTAAAATGCATACACATATCAAAGCATGTTTTATACCCTAAATACATATAGTTTTGTTAATTAAAAAATAAAATTAAAAAAGGAAATTTAGAACATTTATTTTAACTTATGAATAACACTCCATTCTTTTAAGATAAAAAGTTTTTGGTGGGCCGGGCGCGGTGGCTCACGCCTGTAATCCCAGCACTTTGGGAGGCCGAGGCGGGTGGATCACGAGGTCAAGAGATCAAGACCATCCTGGTCAACATGGTGAAACCCCGTCTCTACTAAAAATACAAAAAATCAGCTGGGCATGGTGGCTCGTGCTTGTAATCCCAGCTACTCAGGAGGCTGAGGCAGGAGAATTGCCTGAACCCAGGAGGCGGAGGTTGCGGTGAGCCGAGATCGCGCCATTGCACTCCAGCCCGGGTAACAAGAGCGAAACTCCGTCTCAAAAAAAAAAAAAAAAAAAAAAAAAAAAAAAAGTTTTTGGTGGACATAGGCTATTTCAAATTTTAGGTATTGCAGACAATGCTGGGTGCAGTATTTTTGCCTTATTTATGCGTAACTCTGGGTATCTGTGTGAGGAATTTTCCATGTCTAGTATTTGAAATGTCCATATTTAATTTTATTACATACTTCCAAATAGCTCTCCAGAATAACTCTTTTCAAGCTCAGTGTTGTCAACATTCTCACTAGAACATGTTTTTATCTGACTTTAATTTTTGCCAGGCAAATGGGTATGAGATAATGTATTGACGTTATTTTAAATTGCAGGTTTTTGATAACTAATGTGATAAGACATCTCTTTACATGCTCATTAGCCATTCTGGGTTTGCCTTTTGTGGAATCCCGATTCACAGTTTTCTCAGCTTTCTGTTGAGATCACTACGTTTCTTTTGCTGATTTGTGGGCATAACATATAGTTAGATATTAATCCCTTTTTAGGCATGTATATGAAAATTTCTTCTCTTACTTCACAACTATTTACTACCTAGTAATTTCTTGTTTTTCTTAACATTTATTTTTATGTTATTTTATTTTTTAAATTGGCACATAATATTTATGGGGCACATATTTTATTTTTTAAATTTACTTATTTATGGGGTACATAGTGATGGTTTAATACATATAACGTATAGGGATCAGCTCAGGGTAATTAGCATAGCCATCAGCTCAAACTTCAATCATTTCTTTGTGTTGGTAATGTTCAACATCCTCCTTCTAGCTATTTAAAATTATCAGATATTATTGTGATCCATAGGATCCATAGTCATTCTAAAGTGCTATAGAGCACCAGAACTTACTTCTCCTATCTAGCTGTAATTTCATATCCTTTAACAAATATCTCCCTATCCTTCCTTTTCCTCTACCTTTTAGTATCCTCTATTCTACTTTTTACTTCAATGAGGTAAACATTTTTATCTTCCACATGTGAGCTAAACACATGTGGTGTTTAACTTTCTATTCCTTATTTCACCTAACATAATGTCCCCTAGTTGGGTCCATGTTGCTCTGAATGATAGATTTTATTCTTTTTATGGCTGAATAGTATTCCATTATATATACATCACATTTTGTTTATCCATCTGTTGTCGGACACCTAGGTTGATTTCTTATTTTAACTATTGTAAATTAGGCTGCAACAAGCAT
This sequence comes from Cebus imitator, assembly GCF_001604975.1. Taxonomy (NCBI): domain Eukaryota; kingdom Metazoa; phylum Chordata; class Mammalia; order Primates; family Cebidae; genus Cebus; species Cebus imitator. The sequence goes on from NW_016107415.1 coordinate 2,124,084, forward strand.
GGGGGTACAGATGTCTCTTCAATATCTTGATTTCCTTTCCTTTGGATACATGCCCAGTAGTGGGATTGCTGAAGCATATGGTAGTTCTATTTGTAGTTTTTTGAGGAACTTTCATACTGTTCTTCATCATGGCTTAACTAGTTTACATTCCTACAAACAGTGTATGAGTTTGATTTTCTCCATAACCTCACCAGCATTTGTGTTTTTTTTTTTGTTTGTTTGTTTCTGATACTAGCCATTCTAACTGGTGTAAGATGATACATTGCCGTGATTTTCATTTGCATTTCCTGATGATTAGCGATGTTGAGCATTTTTTCTTATATTTATTAGCCATATGGATGTCTTCTTTCGAGAAATGTCTATTCAGATCATTTGTCCATTTTTATTTATTTTGAGACGGATATTTGCTCTTGTTGCCCAGGCTGGAGTGCAGTGGTGCCATCTCAGCCCACTGAAACCTCAGCCTCCTGGGTTCAAGTGATTCTCCTGCCTCAGCTTTCTGAGTAACTGGGATTACAGGTGCCCACCACCATGCCTGATTTTATTTTTGTTTTTGTTTTGTTTTGTTTTGTATTTTTAGCAGAGACAGGATCTCATCATGTTGGCCAGGCTGGTCTCAAACTCTTGACCTCAGGTGATGCACCTGCCTCAGCCCCCCAAGTGTGCTGGGATTACAGGCATGAACCACTGCTCCCAGCCCATTTGTCTATTTTTAAATTGAATTATTTGGTTTTTTGCTGCTGAGATGTTTGTGCTCCTGGTATATTCTGGATGTTAATACACTTTCTCCCATTTTGTAGATTGTCTTTTCACTCTGTGGATGGTTTCCTTTTCAGTACAGAAGATTTTTCGTTTGATATAATCCCATTCGTTTATTTTTGCCTTTGTTCCCTGTGCTTTCAAGGTCTTATTCATAAAATCATTTTTCAGACCAATGTCCTGAAGCATTTCCCCTGTTTTGTCTTCTAGAGGTTTCATAGTTTCAGGTCTTACATTTAGGTCTTTGATCCATTTTTACCTGATTTTTGTACAGTGTAAGGGATGGGAGTCTAGTTTCATTCTCCTGCATAGGGTATCTAGTTACCATCTAATTTCGACATTTTCAAATCCATTAAATGTTTTCTGTTTTGTTTTTGTTTTTGTTTTGCTTTTGAGGACTTGTTCAAGAAATCATTTTCCTTCTCCATTGTATATTTTCTTCAAATAATTTTGTAGTTTTACCTTTAATATCTTTAATTTACCAGGAAATTGTTTCTATTTACTCTTTCAGATATAATCTAATTTTAGTTTTCTCTATATTGAAAAAAAGCTTCTTGATCTTGCTTGTCGACCTCCTTCCAGCTGCCCTATATTGTCACCATTATCAAATAGGAAGTTTTATATATGTGAGTCTATTTTGGGTTCCCCAGACTTGATCTGTTTCTCTTTCTGAGACCAATTTCTACACTGTTTTAATTACCTTGGTTTTGCAATATGTTTTAGCATATCACAAATTTTTTTGAGAATTTTTTCAGCTCTTCTTGAATCTTTACTTTTTTATGTGCATTTTATAATCATATTGTGTAATTCCACCTACCCACTCCCTCAACTGGAGCTGTACTACATATTTGGATTACCTTGAGAAGAATGGACAGATTTTCAATATTAAATCTTCAGTCATAAAACAAAATTACACAAATTTAATTTTAAAATCTCAATTGGCTTTATTACAATTCTAGAATTGGGTATTACTTCATTCCATAAAATGGAATAAGTGTTTCAATAAGTCCAGCAGAGAAGGATGGCTTTTAGACAGAAAAAGCACTGAAGAATAGAGAAATAAAGAACAAAAAGCATATTGGTTATTTCAAAGTTATAATACTTTCCATGTAAGACAGGAACAAGGAGAAAAAACAATAGAAAAATAACTGATTGGTTAACATCAGGTCACTTCAGGCTACCATTTTTTGTGTAAGAATTTAAGATGATTTCTAAAAGACCTGTAAGGACCTAGAAATAGAAATTCCATTTCACCCGGCAAGCTCATTACTGGATATATATCTAAAGGATTATAAATCATTCTATTATAAAGATATGTGCACATGTATGTTCATTGTAGCACTGTTTACAATAGCAAAGACCTGGAACCAACCCAAATGTCCATCGATGATAGACTAGACAAAGAAAATGTGGCACATACACACCATAGAATACTATGCAGCCATAAAAAATGATGCGTTCACGTCCTTTGTAGGAACATAGATGAATCTGGAAACCATTATTCCCAGCAAACTGACACAAGAAGAGAAAATCAAACAACGCATGCTCTCACTCATAGGCGGGTGTTGAACAATGAGAACACATGGACACAGGGAGGGGAGCATCACATAATGGGGTCTGTCGGGGGGACTAGGGGAGGGACAGCTGGGGGTAGGGAGGTTGGGAAGGGATAACATGGGGAGAAATGCCAGATGTAGGTGATGGGGGGATGGAGACAGTAAGCCACATTGCCATGCATGTACCTATGCATACATTTATTATACTTTAGGTTCTGGGGTACATGTGCAGATCATATATATGATATATATATGTAAAATATATAATAAATAATAAAATATATAATAAATTAAAGTACAAACAATAAAATATATAATAAATAAAATTTATTTATTTATTATATAAAAATATATAATAAATACAAATTAAAATATATAATAAATAAATAAAAATATATAATAAATAAATAAAGTACAAACAGCCTTAAGTCAGCAATTACAATGGTTCAGTCCGACGCAATAACCAAAGTAGAGACTTGACTAAAAGAGACTTGACTCATGTCCAGCTGAGCTCTGCAGCATGGGGGCTTTTTGAAACATGTATGACTGTTGGGAACAAAGCGGCATGGGGGTGGGGCCTGTGGTGGCTGTGGGGGTAGCCACTCAAACCTGTTTCAGGAGAATCCACCAAGAAGAATGGAGTTGACTGACAGCCCAGAGGCCACACTTGGGACCTGCCCCACATTTGCACCAAGGCCATAGTTCCCAGGGACGCCCCCATCTAAAAAAAAAAAATATTAAGATGAGAGAATTTTATTATCATAGTGATTGATGTTTTAAACTGGTCTGATTAGGAAATTGGCTATCTCTGGCTCCTGGTTTCTCTGAAGGCCTGATAACAACTTAGTTTTCCTTAGAAACTTTAGCATGCATAATTCTACTTTGATCTTTAGTCTGATCTGTTGGTACCTAGTACAGAAGCTTGATCCAAAACAATGGTCTATTATAATTTTTAACACTCATTTCCACAAATCTGGTACATTTCTCCTTTATTTCAGTTCTTTTCTGTTCTTCAATATCATTTTATAATTTTCTCCATAACATTTCTCACATTTTTATTAGTCAATTGCTATATACCTTACATCTTTATTTTTGTAAATGCTGTCTTCTAAGTACATTTTCTAATCAGTAATTGCCAGTATAAAAATACTATTAATTTATTTATGTTGGTATTATACTTAACATCATTTTATCTAATGTATCAAATAGTCTGTTTATTCTCTTGAGTTTTCTGTATAAAGTATCATAACATATGCAAATTACACTAGTTTTATCTCTTATTTTCAAGTACTTAGACTATTTTTCACTTTGTTGGGGTTTCACTATATATTAGTCAGAAGTTCCAACATTATGCTTAACAGCAATGGTGGTAATAAAATCTTTGCTATGTTCCTAACTTTAAGAAAATGTTTCTAAGGTTTATCCTTCATGGAGGTTTTTGAAAATATTTATGGTTTAGAAAGTTTACTTTTAAAGTTTTTAAACACCTTTCATTTTTAAATTGAACCTAAGTGCTTAATTATTTTATATGCTTTTCCTACATATATTTAAACTATTCCTATGTTTCTGCCATCAATATCACTGGTTATAATGTAACCTAAGATTGTTATTATTATTTATTGAGATGGAGTCTTGCTCTGTCACCAGGCTGGAGTGCCATGGCTCCATCTCAGCTAACTGCAACCTCTGCCTCCCAGGTTCAAGCAATTCTTCGGTCTCAGCCTTCTGAGTAGCTGAGACTACAGGTGCATGCCACCAAGCCCAGCTAACTTTTTTGTATTTTTAGTAGAGACGGGGTTTCACCATATTGGCCAGGCTGGTCTTGAACTCCTGACCTGGTGATCTGCCCACCTCAGCCTCCCTAAGTGCTGGGATTATAGGTGTGAGCCACCGTGCCCAGCCCGTGAAACCTACATTTATTAACAGACTCTTCCTCTTCCCAAGACACTTAAGAAATCTTGTCTTTGCCCATGCACTTGTTGGGTCTTGTTGTCCATGTAGGAAATAAGAGGTGAGGAGAAGGATTTAAAGAAACTTGGTTGCTGCAACCAATTTTTAGAAAACTAACAGGATTTTTTTTCTCCCTTTAAAGATATAGATCAATGCAGAATGTGAGAAATTGAGGCAGTTAAAGCCAGCATGGCTGGGAGAACTTGAAGTAAATTAGAGAAAGTGGAAGAGAAACTGGGGGCAGATATACTATAATGAGTAAGACTTCTAGAAAAATGTTTTTAAGAAGATTGGAGGAATGTTACTAATGTCTTTTTCTGAGTAACTGCATAATGTAATTGTTCTTCATTTTCTCTGGCTCTGAGACTTGTGTATTTCTTTAGAGTGGCCATCTGTGCTCAGACTGGGCTGTAGAATGGTGAACATTAGGTGATTTACACCTCAGCTTGGAAATTCTAAATTTTCATACTTGTGAAATTTGAGAAATAAAGAAAGCAAGGGAATTATAACTTGCATATGTGGATTAACTGAAAAAGTCCAACAGCAGGAAGCTTTAGTCACCAGTGCCTTATGTATGAGTCTGTCCAACTTACTTAGTTGTGACTATAAAATGAGGTGATTAATTTAAAAGATTTCTAAGTACTTGCTTGGTTCTGATGCGTAGTAACAAAAGATGTTCACTCACTGTACTGAAAAGATAGTGTGTCCCCGCTGATACTTAGTCGCTAAAAAGTCAGCAACTTCCCCTATCCATAATCTTATATTCAGAGTTGACTCCTTCTCCCATCTTCAGGCACTCAGTGGCCTCATACCATTCTACAGCTGCTACAAACCCCCACTCAGTGTTCACCCCAATTCTGACCACCTAGATAGACCCACAATGCAGGCATCACACCATCCTTCCTCTAGCAAAGCTGATCTGTTGGTTGCCTCATTTGCAGAAGCAGTCTTTAGACCATTAGAATGTGGAATTCATGTGGTCAGTCTTTTTCTTTGGAGGTAATTACACCAGCAATTTATTTGTACATTTTCTTCTAAGTACAGTGTTATTTTAACCAGGTGTAAGGGTTGTTTTGTTTTGTTGTTATTTGTTTATTTGTTTGTTTTTTGAAATGGAATCTTCCTCTGTCACCCAGGATGGAGTACAGTAGGACAATCATGACTCACTGTAACTGTAACCTTGAATTCCTGGGCTCAAGAGATCCTCCTGCTTTTCAGCCTCCTGAGTAGCTGGGACAACAGGCACATGCTACCACACATGGGCATGGCTGTTTTTTTTTGTTTGTTTGTTTGTTTGTTTTGTTTGTTTGTTTGTTTGTTTGTTTGTTTTTGTTTGTTTGTTTGGTTTTTTTGTTTTTTTTTTTTTTTTGCTGAGAATGATGGTTTCCAGCTTCATCCATGTCCCTGCAAATAACATGAACTCATCCTTTTTTATGGCTGCATAGTATTCCATAGGTATAATTCTCCTGCCTTAGCCTCACAAAGCACTGGGATCACAGGCCAGACTCACTGTGCCACTGTGCCTGGCCTTGCTTTCTTAGAAAAAAGAACTTTANTTTTATGTAGAGAGAGGGTCTAATCACCATGTTCCCCAGACTATCCTAAAACTCCTGGCCTCAAGCGATCTTCCCACCTCAGCCTCTCAAAGCACAGGATTATAGACATGAGCTACTTTGCCTGATCTTTAACCAGGCATAAAGTTTTAACTGAAATGTGTAATATTAGTCGAAAGAAAGAGGTACTGATAGAAACGTGTAGTTGGCAATTCATTCTTCTAGAGACTTTCCAATGATAACATATGGTCAATGTCTTTTTACTTACTTGTAAAGTGAACTGTGTATGTTTTCATTCGTATGTAAAATCTTCCTCCTGACCTTTCATGGAATGTATACTCTGTCTTTTCCAAGCACATCTAGCTATTCTCATTTTTACATTCATTCATTTAGCAAGTTTTTATTGAGTAATTTATGTGTCAGAAATTATGACAGTCACCTGTTAGGCGTTAGATTGTGTTTAAATGCAAAGTCAAACAAAACATAGAGTAAGAAAATCATTCCTCAACCAGGTTTGAGAGGTCACAATTTTAAAATTATTACAGGATAGGGGCTAAAGTCCATATATTGTAGATGAAACATTTAGGTAATATAGGTGTTCCACATCCAGCTTAAATAATACTCTTGACGTTCATTCACAGAGCAAAATACTCAGCCGGATGTTTGTCACAATTCTAATATCCCTACAAAGATGAGACGCATGAATCACACAGCAATCTCATCAAAAAGGTAAGAAAACAAGGGTATGTTTTATCCTGATGGATTTTACTAGACTAAATCCAATCACTTTTATTCTTTCATTTTCCTTTCCAAGAAATGAGTTCTTTATTCTTCTTTCAAAAACTAGCTGGCTGCTTCACACTCTGTATACAGCTAGTATTAAACTGTATCTCTTTGCAATTAGTGTTTGTGCACAGAACAATTAATTAGATTACAGTATTAGTCATGTTTGTATCTTATAAGAAACTAAAGGACCAAAATGCTGATGTCTAGAAAAAGAATCACTTCAATTACTTTGATTAATCTGCTATAAACCATCCTCAAGCCCTCCAGCAGACATAACACTTTATGCCTTTACCTCCCATCTGCATTTTACAGTTGGAGTTGGGAAGAGACAGGCTTCATGTGTGTGTGCGATTGCTTCTGAGTAGAGGGACTAGTGTAATAATCTGGACTGAACTCTCCAGTTTACAGTTTCAGAACTTTCTCCAAATACATCAATCCAGTCACATACCACCATTAAAATATGATGTGCATACAAGAAATGGAGCACTTGCTAGCCGACATGTAACATTAATATCTAAGATTATTTGAACATTTACTGTGTGTCAAGAACTATACTATGTAGTTTGCATGTATTATCTCACCATAATAATGCTATGAGGTGGTATAGTTATTATTTCTTTTAGGTAGTTGTGGAAAATAGATGCAGAAGGGCAAAGCAATTTAGCTAGACTCTCAGCTAGGAGGTAGCAGAGCTGGAGTTCAAAATCAAGCAGTGACTCCACAGCTTATGTTCTTGACAAGCATTTTACTGACTTCTACTGCACCACCAGACCGGCCTGCAGTACTACATTAGCTAATGTGGTAACAAGAGCTCAACTCACGGAAGCAGAGAGCAAGACAAAGGGACTCTGACAGAGAAATGCAGGTCTGTCTTCTTCCTGAGGTCATTAAGTAGGGGGTAGCATTGCTCTGAGGCCTGCCCATAGAGCACTGCATGGCAGGTCCTTCAGTCTTCTGAGGGATTTGGGGGGGTTGTGTTTGGGGGTTAGCGGGGACAAGTGCACAAAGAGAAACTGTAGAATTCTTGGAAAGGACCTCTCCTCACATGACCACAGGGAGATGGGAAAGACCCGATATGAGAACCAAATGCAGCACTTGGCACTTGTTCAGGGCCTCTCACATGGGGATTGAGAAGTCCTGATGACAACAAGGCCTTCTTAGGTATGCTCTTTGCTGAGGGTTGGGCCATCCTTCTGGGCTGTTAGTCATTTGGAGGTGCAGGAGTCATTTTTCCTCTCCAGAGGTCTTCCCTTCTATTTCAGGCCCTCTAGACTCAGCCACACCTGTCTCCCTTACTATTGTCAGATGTCCCCAAACTCTAACCACCAGTATTTCAGACCCAAAGGGTTTCAGACTTGTCATTCTCTTTAATACTACAGCAATTCCCTAGAGGAGAGAACCAGAAATCCTGTAGAAACTGCAGAAGTATAAGGTATCCCAGTGAAGTGATACCTAGGAGTCCTTGCCACACAAACAGGACTTTTGGCATAGAAGTTCTCATTATGTTGGATACAGAGATATTTTAGGTCTATGGTATCTGGAGTTTACTGTAAACAGCCTCTCAGGAAGACTATGCATGGGCCTCATTGTGCACAATTTTAAACAGCAATAAAAGAAATTCTCTGGGGTGGAGGGCGGGGTGCAGTGCACAATTATAATGAGGATCCAGTAGTGACAAGGCTGAGAGAATAGAGACACCAGGGAATGTCTCCAGGTCTAGAACAATTTTAGGCATCCTTCCTCTCAGAGCATGGCCCTAAGTCTTGTTTTGATCTACACATTCTATTGACCGATTTTCATTTTAACATTTGTTCCAGAGATAGATAGGAATTGTTCCCTTGGGCCCTATTTTGGCTCTGTTTGATTAGTTTATCTTGCACTTTGCTATACTGGAGTAGGATGACCATACCACATCCTAAAAAAGAGTTTCAAATTTCTTCCCTGAGAAAGAGTATACTGCGTTTCCCCCAGACACTTCATTTACTTTCTGATACCCACGTATGTGAACACTGGTGGATATGCCATGAAGTTATCATTCATGGGCAGTGATCCTTTAATGCACCGATCCTTTAATGCACAAAGGTTGCAAAAAGGTTACAATAGGCACAAAGGCACATTTTGGAAAATGGAAATGAATTAGGGCTTTTGCTTTTAGCCTCGCTGTGAACCTCAGAACCAGAACAACAAAAGGACAAATCGTTTCTCTAAGTTACTATTTCAGAGTAATAGGTGCACCTCTTCCCTTTAGGGCTCTCCTTCCCTCTTGTTCCCTCTCTTCCTGTCTTTTTCTTCCAACCTTCAATGATGCTTATGATTTTTATATGGTAAGTTGGCGTTACCATTTTTGTAATCTATTTCTTTCTTGACTTATTTGACTTTCTAAGAAATTGTGTTAATGGCTTTATTGAAATATAATTTATTCACCTTACAACTTATTCATTTAAAGTTAATAATTCAATGGTTTCATATAGTTACAGAGCTGTACAACCACTACTACCATCAATAATAGAACATTTTCATTGCAACCAAATGGAATGCTGTATCCATTAGCAGTCACTTATTTCTCCTCAATTTATCCAGCCGTAAGCAATCACTAAGCTACTTTCTGTTTCTATGCATTTGTCTAGTTAAGATCTTTCATAAAAATAGAATCTTACAATATATGGTCTTTTGCTTTTATTTACTCAGCATAATGAGATCCATTCAAGTTTTAACATATATCCCTACTTCATTCATTTTTATGGTTTAATAATATTCTCTTTTATGGAGAGACCACATTTATTTATTTGTTAGACATTTGGTGGAAATTTGAGTTCTTTATACATTTTTGCTACTATGGATAATGCTACTATGAATATCCATTCACAGGTTTTTGTATGGACCTACTTTTTCATTTCTCTAGCATATATACCTAGGGGTAAAATTGCTGGGTCATGTGATAACTCCATGTTTAACCTTTTGAGGAACTGTCAAACTATTTTCCCAACTGACTTCACCATTTTAAATTCCCACCAGCAATTGTCAAGGATTCTAATTTCTCTATATTTTACCACCACATGTTATTATCTGTCTTTTTGATTATAGCCATATATTTTCACTTGATGATGTCTTTTCAAGTACAAAAGATTTTAATTTTTATAAAGTCCAATTTATCTATTTGTCACTTGTCCTTTTTTTGGTGTTGTATTTAAGAAGATTCACTCCCAAGTTTTCCTAAAAGAGTTTGATAATTTTACGTTTTACATTTAAGTTTCTGATCCATTTTGGGTATTTTTGTGTTTGGTGTAAGGAAAGTGTCCAAATTCATTCTTTTATATGTCACTAGCCAGTTGACCCAGCACCATTTGTTGAAAAGACTATTCTTTCTCCCATTGAATTGTCAGGTGCCCTTGTTGAAAATCAAGATCAATATTGAAAATATAATTTTCCCCTTTGAATTATATTGACACCCTTGTTAAAACTAATTAACCATATATATAATGGTTTATTTCTGGAATCCCAGTTTTGTTTCAATGATCTATATGTCTTTTCTTATGCCTGTACACACTGCTTTTGCGGTAAGTTTAGAAAATGTAAAGAGTGAGTCCTCCATCTTTTCCCTTATTCAAGGCTGTTTTGGCTATTCTGATATCCCTTCATTTCCAAATGAATGTTAGGATTTACTTATTAATTTCTTCCAAAATGGAAGCTGAGATTGTGTTGAATCTGTAGATCAGTTTGAATAGAATTGGCATCTTAAAATATTAGGTCTTGCAACTCATAAACACAGGCTTTCTTTCCATTCACTTAAAAGTTCTTTACTATTTTCAACAAGTTTTTATAGTTTTCAGAGTATAAGTTTTACATTTCTTTTGTTAAATTTATTCCTAAATGTTTTATTATTTTTAGTATAATTATAAATTTAATTGTATTTTTAATTATATTTTGGATTATTTATCTCTAGTGTAAAGAAATACAACTGGTATTTGTATATCCTGTAAACTTGATAAATTCGTTTATTATCCCTAATAGTTCTGTTGTGAATTTCATAAGATTTTTTTATATACAAGATCATGTCACCTGTATAAAGAGATAATTTTACTTCTTTTCAAATTTGAATGTTATTATTTTCTTTTTTATTTGTCTAATTGCCCTTATTAGAACCTTCACTGTATGCTAAATGAAACTGAAAAAAGCAGACATTCATATCTTCTTCCTGATCATAAGGGAAAAGCATTCAGTCTTTGATCTTTAAGTGTTATGTTCCATGTAGGTTTTCTATAGATACCTTTATTATGATGAAAAAGCCACCTTCTATTCCTGGTGTGTTGAGTGTTGTCATAGTGGTGGTTTTATCAATAATGAGTATTGGGTTTATAAAATGCTCTTTCTGCATCTATTGGAATATTTATGTGTCTATTGTTCTTTGTTCTACTGATATGGTGCATTCCATCAAATGATTTTCACAGGTTAAACAAATCTCACATTACTGGGATAAATCCCACTTGATCATGTTATATTGTTCTTTTTACATGTTTGGAATCAGCTTGCTACTATTTTATTGAGGACTTTTGCATCATTATTCATAACAGAGTGTGGTCCGTAGTTTTATTTTCTTGTGATATCTTTGCCTGAATTTAGTATCAGGGTAATATTGGCCTCATGGATTGTGTTGCATTACTTGACTTCTTGCATGGGCTCTCCTCAGCCACAATATAAGCTCATTTGGGTAAAATCAAAGCCAAAGACTTACAAACCAGTAACTTGATAAATGTGGGATGAACTGAATTGATTTGGCTACTCCTTTCATCAGAGTTTTCTACTAAGTCATAAGGAAATGGCCAATTTTCTTTCTTTCTCAAATTCTACTTGGGTTCTCATTCCAACATTTATGAAACAATGAATATCCCTTATTTTATAAATTTGGTTGAAAATAGAGCAGGCCAACTGTTTGTTTTGCCTTAATTCAAATTCCAGCCCATCTGTAAATTTATCAAAACTTAGGTAAACCTGGAAACCATCATTCTCAGCAAACTGACACAGGAGCAGAAAATCAAACACCACATGTTCTCACTCATAGGCGGGTGTTGAACAATGAGAACACATGGACACAGGGAGGGGAGCACTACACACTGAGGTCTGTTGGGGGGAAATGGGGGAGGGACAGGAAGATGGGGAGGTGGGGAGAGATAGTATGGGGAGAAATGCCAGATATAGGTGAAGGGGAGGAAGGCAGCAAATCACACTGCCATTTGTGTACCTATGCAACAATCTTGCATGTTTTTCACATGTACCCCAAAACCTAAAATGCAATAAAAAAAAGATAGAAAGAAAGAAAAATAAAATAAATAAATAAATAAATAAAAAGTCGCAAATTTTGGCACATATTTTGACCTTTTTATAATTTTATGTTAATGAATTAATAAACACTCAAAAAGAAGTGAAAAAAAAACATTGGAATAGACACAATTTGGATTGGTAATAAACAATTTATCAGTATAAACAATTTATCAGTGTAGACATAATTTTAACAGATGAAATTTGTTAATTTTTAAACTAAATATCTACATACTAAATAAAAAATTCCACAGTATTACAAAGGAGATTATGGCAAAATACGATTTTTGCTCATTCAAAAATATTTCTTGGTTACCTTTGTACTTAAATAAATAAAAGATAAAAGTTAGGTTGAAGTTATTTGTCTATATAGGGATATGAGATTATTATATTTTCTTGTAAAAGAAATTTACCAAATATAAATATTTAATCTTATTGATTTTCAAATTTATAGATATAAATGATATGCACACATACATTTATGCATGCATATGTAATACATATATCTACATATGTATTGACATGTCCCGATATTGGACTTAAGAGTGATGATTTAATCATTTTTCTTCACCTTCCTGGTGCTATCATTCAAATGTAATCCAGTCACAAAGGTGAAAACAGTAGAATTTAGGTAGGAAAAAGAAAAAAGTATTAAAAACGGATTTCTTATTGAATATGCATTGACTTCTTCTTACCCCAGGGTGGCTGTTACCCCCCTGTTTAAAGCTTACCAGATTCCAGTTCACTTTGAATTAAGAAACATTGATTGATGTTGTTGGTTTCCAGGCACTGGCCCCACTCTCTAATACGAAGAGATGCATGTATCATTATTACGGTCATTAAGGTGCTCACTATTGGATGGGAAGATACATACTCTTCATCCTACAGGAAATCATGAAGGCCTAAGGAATATTCTAAAATGAGGATTATCAAAAACTATGGCTTAAAGCCAAATCTGGCCTGCTGCCTATTCTTATAAATACAATTTTATTGGAGCAAAGTTATCCTCATTCCTCTTATTCTCTGTAGCTGCTTTCTTGCTACATCAGAGTAAAATAGTCATGGTAGAAATTGTGTGTCCTACAAAACCTAAAATGTTTACCATCTGGCCCTTTACTGAACAAGTTACCAATCCCTTTTCAAAGAAATCTGTTACTTCTTCATATTCATCCGAAGGAATAAAGAAAATGCTAGCCTCTTCATTTAAACTATCCTAATATCAACTGAGCTACTACTGAAACACAGAGCTAACAGTCACTTAGAAATTAGGAAAGATTGTCTGGTGACTGCTGAGGCTAGTACTAAAGATAAGGAAAGGACTCTATTCAATAAACACACAGATCCTTCTTCAAGTAGAGAGGAAGACCCAAATAAAAGTAGATGTAGAGATTAACCAGCATACTACTCACTTCTCTTGATCGAGAGAAAAATTATGTGGAGATTTTTCAAAGCCCATTATATGTTGGCAGAAGAGTTCTGCTTCAAGCAGTCCAGACTTCAGAGATCCAGTCTTCTTGTACCTGTTGCTCCCTCCTCCAGGCCCTCAGCACCCTGTTGATTCAGCTGGCAGAGGGAAAGCGTATCAGTGCATAACCGAAGAACGGCCCGCATTATGCCCACTCATTCCACTGGCCACAACACACCTGATTGCAAAGGAGCTAGAATTCTGTCATATTGTCATATTTCTTCCCCTTCCTTTTCAATCTTACTCTGAAGACCTTAGGACTCAGGTTAAAGCCATATTTTTGTTGCCTCCTCCAAATATCTTCATCCACAGCAACCTCCCCCTCCTTGCTTACTGTAAACTTGCTGCAGGTAATTTATTAAAAAAAAAAAAAAGTGACTGAGCTGCCTCTGTATATAAGGGAAGTTAGATAAATCACCCAAAATGACAATTAGATTTTTATGTTTCAAACAAATTGATAGTTGTCATATGGTAGTATACATAACAACCCCATCCTCCTAATTTTTCCCAGGAATTTCTGGAAGGAAAGAATAAAACACAATGAACACTAAAAGGTTTTCTGCCCGCAAAAGTATGATGCATTTGAGAATTGTTCACTGTCTTATCAGGGATAGGAGAAGAGAATCCCAGAAAGAGCAAGAAGCAGAAAGATATGAGGCAAAGGAGAAGAAGAGAGGCCGACCCACCAGGGCAATCTAGGGCCCCAGGTGTTGGCTGGGAAATTTCAGGCAATCGTGTTGTTTGACATTGACCTTGGTTTTTTTTCCTTCCTTGCCCTAGCACTACCTCTCAGTATCTTCGTAACCTTCAGTAAGTATTTATCAAATTAACATTTTTTGAGTGATATATTTTTAGGAAATGAAGGGAGAAAGAGTAGCCTACTATGATGAAAATCAAGCCAGTCTTGGGAGCTGAGGGCCACAATCTGGAAACAGCAACAGCAGAGACCAGGCAGCTTCATCAATGACTGATGCAAAGAAAATCACACTTCCTTTTCCTATCTCAAGCATCTTTGCAGGGTACACAGCAGACTTCTCATAGTATGTACCTTTACATTTCATTTTTTTTTTACTAAGATCTTGAAGAAAATAGCAGTCTTGGCCAGGTGTGGTGGCTCACACCTGAAATTCCAGCATTTTGGGAGGCCAAGGCAGGTGGATCACCTGAGGTCAGGAGTTCAAGACCAGCCTGGCCAGAATGGTGAAATCTTGTCTCTACTAAAAATACAAAAAAAAAAAAAAAAAAAAAAAAAAAAAAGAAGGAAAATAGCCATGTGGGGTGGCACATGCCTGTAATCCCAGCTACTTGGGAGGCTGAGGCAGGAGAATCTCTTGAACCTGGGAGGCAGAGGTTTCAGTGAGCTGAGATCACACTATTGAAATCCAGCCTGGGCAACAAGAGAGAAAGTCCGTCTGAAAAAAAGAAAGAAAGAAAGAAAAAGAAAATGGCAGTCTCAGAAAGTGGAGGACTTCTGACAAGGGTTCCTGCTCTGATCTGTGTTAGCTTTCCATGAGACTCATCCCATGTACCAAATGGCTTTTGGAGGGGATAACTGGATACTTGGAGTTTATTGTACCTCTAACCAAGACCTAGGCACAGGGCATATGATAGCTTCTTCCTAGTACTTAATGATGTTGCTATAAAAAATTCTAGTTTGCCATAATATAAAGCCCAGGTAGAAGAGTCTACCTGAAAGACAGAAAGTAAAGTTCTGCCTCTTTGGTACTGCTGAACTCTTGCACTCAAAGTAGGAGACAGCCTTGTAGATGCTAGAATCAACTGGCAAGACATACAGACCAGGTCACGTGTGAGATGATCAGAGGCTTTGCACAGAGAACTGTGGGAACGAATCAGAATCTAGAGCAGAAAGGGAGGCCAGGTCAGGCCTATGGCAGCCTTTTCCATATAAAAGAATACTAGCCTGACAAATCTATAAGAACAAGAACACCATGAAAATACTCAAGAGCCCAAGTCACCAATTGTGTTCTCTGGGAGTAATAAAGACACCTGAAGTACCAAAAGTATAGTCAGGTTATAACAGTTAACAAATTAAAATTCTGTTAAAAAACACCAAAGACTAAACCCTGTGTTGAATTTGAATGTAACTTTTCTTCACTGATTCTAAATGTACCTTAAGCTCTTAGAATATCATAATTCTAGATAATCCTATCACATTTTTGGCTACTATTATTAAGTAATCATAACTACCTTTGTTAAGTACTCACTATTATATTTTCCAGAAACCATCTTAAAGGGTGTAGATGTTTCGCCTTATTTAACAATCACACCAAATTTTTGAGTTAGATATTAATGAGATAGATTATTCACATTTTTCAGAAAAATAGCTAAGGCTTAAAAGAGATCAAGCAAATTTGTAGGCCAAACCAGGATTCGTTCCAATGTCTGATGACTCCAAAACAATTGATATTAAGTAGTCTATCACCTCTTATGTAAGGCATTGGCTCCAAATGCAAGCATCTTAAAGTTCACCCATA
The DNA here is from genome assembly GCF_001604975.1 of Cebus imitator. Classification (NCBI taxonomy): domain Eukaryota; kingdom Metazoa; phylum Chordata; class Mammalia; order Primates; family Cebidae; genus Cebus; species Cebus imitator. The sequence continues at coordinate 2,139,964 of NW_016107415.1, forward strand.
GAGACAAGACTCACATAGAAACCAATACATATGAAAGTAATTTGGGGCTGAGTTGTATGAAATTTATTGGTTCTATTACAGCAGCTAAGAGAAGGAAGAAATGTGTCAGCTGAAGAAAGCTAGAAATACTATATGAAAAGGGTTGGGTATAAACTGGCTGCTAAGAATTGGTTAGGGGTTCTGTTTGCTCAGTGCCTGATGAGTGTCTTCAACAGTAACTCCTTTATAAGTGCTTTTTTATGATGTACCATTTAATTTTGATGAAGGCCCTGTGAAATAAGCAGAGCAGGTTTTATGATATTGGTGTTACACAGACAAGAAGCCCAAAGCCAGGAAGGGACATTGCCTACCTCCAGCTAAACTAGTGAGTTAAGGAGCAGAGACAGGGTGCAGGCCTTTGGAGTCAACCTCACCTAGTCCCTGCCACCATTGTGTTTGCACACACACAAACACACGCAAATGCACATGAGCACACATACACAAACACACACATTCTCAGAGCAGTAGCTGCGTGGGAAAACCTAGAATTCAGTCCTAGAGTCCCACAAACCACAGGGCCTTAAACAAACATAGAAATCATCCAAGCAGACATGTGATCCCCAACTGTGCCACTACTGAGCATTTGAAGTCCATGTCTTTGGTCTTTTTATTTACAAAAATTATAGTGATCGCATCATTGGAGATGAAAGGACATCCATGATTATAGAAACTAATTAGGGAACAATTAATAATTCAAAACTGCAATGAAGCTGTTTTATAGGCAAGAGCTATCCTGGAAATGATCCCCCAGCCTGAGATTACCCTCCTGAAGGAGATGTCTTCAAAGGAACTAAGATAATTGTCACCAACAAGGGCTAGAAGACTCTGCTTGAGAAGTTTTCAAGCAGTAAATGAATAGTCTCTTAGGTGTTATAGACTGCGGAAGGCTGCCACATTTGTTTCATTGTCTTGCCATTATTTCATTGAGACACTGAATTGCCTTTGCCTTATCTGTGTATCTTCAATAGTGGTGCTCCATCTTTATACATCTCTGTGTATATATGCTATTAGCAAAGAATCACTTGGCAAGAATTTTTCCTGAGTACTGTCTCACATCTGTTACTTACGGGAAAGTAGACTGGATTTTGCATTGTCAATTTTCCAAAACTCTCACATTAGAAAATATTCTCAGCCCAGCTATTTCTTTTCAAATTGTAAATATGCTGGTTGATCTGACTAGTAAAAAGAGATGGTAGGTGTGGGGACTCAGGCTACCTTGAAAGACACAGAGCATATACTCATCCACATCGATGACAATGTTTTTCAAATTTTTATTTCCATCATTTCATTCTATTCTCATGGTTCCTTGAGAGGTTGGAGGCAGACACATTTATTGTCATTTGATAAATGGGGATGGGGGCTAAAACAGGCTCAGGACTTACTCAGGGTAAAATTGAGTGAAATGGTGAAGCTGAACTTGAACTTGGTGTTTGTCTCCTGATCCAATGTTCTTCCACCGCAGCAACCTCAGTTCACCCATTTCCCCATGGCTTTCACTAGTAAGGCATTACTCTTATGGTTTGGGAGAGAAGTTTCCAAGTTTCTATGCCTGGTTATTTCCCTGTAAGTATCTTCTATCTCTCTTAACATCTTTCATCACAGGCATTGGGATATTTTACCATGCTAGGAATAAGAGGAGTCATGTAGAGGATAAATAGGATTTAGTGCTGCCCTGTCCCACCCTCAAATGTCAAATTCCCATTATGTTTAGGCTCTTCCATGTTTCTGCTTTGGCTTGTCAATCCTGATCACAGAGTAGCATCTAACATCAGCCACCTCTCAGAGGTAGAGTAAGTTACTCATCTTCTCAGAAATATTCACATTCTACAGTGGATTCCTCACATAGGAAGATAAGACTTTGTCTAAAAAGTAAAGAAATACCAGCTTTGGTATTTCTCCAAAAATGAGAAATGTGCATGGAAAATTTTTCCTAACATTACACTATAGATGAGGAAATCCAAGCTCAAAGAGTCTAAATAACTTGCCCAAGGTGATAAGGCTGGTAATAAGAGCTTGTAAAAGTAAGTTTAGAAGGTAAAGATAAATAAGCTGCATACCTAGGTGCGGCAGACACTGTGGGTTCCCTAGTCAACATCCATTGGTACTTTCCTCTTAACCAAAAATTGAACAAAGTAAAACAAGACAAACAAAAAAGCAGATCCACAATTTTGTTTTTCTGGCATGTAACTTTCTCCATGTTGCCACCAGCTTCCAAGGAGACGCCTCATTCAGAATTCTGTTCAATCAAATCTGATGGTGCTTCCTTTTTTAGTGATTGGTGTAGTATTAGGGAGGTAATATACCATAGGATTTTGTCTGATGATCTTCCTGGGAAAGTCTTTTGGGTATAGGGAGGTATAGTTTCTCAAAGAGTTTTGTTTTGTTTTGTTTTTTCTCTTTTAAAGCAGATAACAGAAAGAGTTTTGTCTCCTTTTCGTCTTCTTACTTATAGCCATTGCTATGTCTGGTCAGGATGCCTAGAATAATGGCAATTATCTTGTTATCAGCCTAAAGGAAAAATCAACATTTAAGAAGTAAAGAGCCTTGGGAACTACAGAGAAAAGGAAAGTAACCCTTCAGCAGTGTGTACCTGAAGCTGACATCTTTTGGATTTCTTGCTACAGAAGAGAGAAAATTTTCTTATTGCTTAAATCAATTGAGTCCATGCACTCAGTTCCTGAAAACGAAGGCCTCTTAAACGGTGGTGTCTTGTTCTTTTACAAAGTACCTTTGATGGCAAGACATAACATAATGACTCTTGGATAGATGAAAGGTAGAACATTTTATTACTTGCAGCTCTGAATGAGAGAAGGGTAACTGGCAGGGCCACATAGCAGCACCCACCCAGAGGCAGGGTAGCAGCTTGCTGGGGTTGCAGGGGCAGCCTATGCATGGCAAGCAGGGTGTGACTAGGTTTCACAGGCTCCCTTTGGATTGGCTAATTTGAGTAATTTCTGGGTCATAAGTGCTGTCCTACTTGTCTGTTACTAGGACCCAGGGCATGAGGCCTGGGGCACAGTGGCCCTGGAGTGTGAGGTGTGTGAGAATCCCATAAGGCATGTAGTTTGGGTGTGAACTTAATCAACTGCTCAAGAAGGGAACTTGACTAATCTTTATCCAATACTTTAAAACAGGCTAGTGAGTCAAGACAGCACAGATAAATATAAACATAAAAATAAATATTACACAGGTTAAAACAAAAGGTGAAGCAGCTGCCATTGTTTGCTATTAGCCACTGGATAAGCTTTTCAGACAACTCCAAGCATTTCTTTACTATGCCTCCAGAACCCATGGGCAGTCCCAGAAGGTCCCTGAAGGTCACAGACCCAGAGTGCACACACATACACACACCACACACACACATACACACACTCCGCATGTCAGTCACTTTTCAGGAAATAATCTTGATCTTTGGTACCCAGAAGCCACCATTTCTTCCATTCCCAAGCCTAGCAGGAGGCAGTATGAACAGAAGCCCTACTTAACACTACCAGAAATGAAGATAGAACATGTGACTGCAGTGCCTCCAGATAAATCAGTCCAGGTTTGGCAGAGTCTGTCACTGCTGGTAAAATGGAGCTGCATAAATCCACCACCCTTCAGTAAGTCTCAAAACCGCAGCTTTCTGAAGCCGCTTTACAAAGCTATCTTCTGAAACACAAAGGATGGTCTCATTTTTATTGGAAGATTAAGATAAGAGATAAGTTCAAAACCTCCTAAAATCTCCCCCAGGTGCAGACACATAGGAGAGAGATCGAATCAAAAGAGAAAGGCACTGAACTATGAGAAATAGGAATAGGTGTATTAACGGGGAGAAGACCAACGTTGATTTATCCCAAAAGCTTCCTAAGGCTCAGATCTTATGGGCAATGGGATTACCTTTTCAAACCATTTTAAAGATGTCTTCTCCTGGAATAATTGTTAAAATTTGGCTGCCTAAAAGCAAAGAGAGAGGCGAGAGAGGCTGCATACTGTCTACAGAGATAACAAGAGCCTATATAAAAATAAAAATGTTGTTAGTCTCATTGTCTTCTTCAAATAGCATTCCAGGATTTGTGTGTGCTGCTGGGATGGACCCTAAATGCTAAACATTAAGGCAAGTAAGCTCCTTTCTCTGAGTAGCCTACACAATAAGATAGTCATTGTCCCAGGTAAAATCAATCAGGAAAAATGTATTGAATGCAATGTCCCCAGTGAATTGTGAAATGATAGCAGTGGAACAATGCTGCCTAGCACACTCTGTGGCCAGGTCACTGTAGGGAGAGGGGATCAGTAGTTACAGCAGCATCACCTCCTCCACGCAGGCAGCCTCCCCAGAATCTTAGGCTGCCCTCTGGGTTTCTTCATTGTACCTTGTCTCATCACAACACTTATAATATTGTTGACCATTCCCTCTTGGGTTATTTGCAGGCACTCAGTAAAGTGTCCTGAACTACTGGCATATTGGGGAGGTGTGTCTTTCTGCCAACCTTTGATCACCATATTTTTGTGACACACACGTATGGGAATGTGGGTTTGTGAAATGTGAAGATAGACCAGTACCTAATTTTGTATAAGAGTCCATTCAAGAGGGTTTAGGTCAAGGTCAGTGTATGTCTAGAGGTGGACATTTATGATGATAAAACAGAATAAAGCTGTTGGGCTTTTTTAGGTACCAAATACAGGAACTTGGTTATATCAGCATTTATTCATTCCTTTATTAGTTTATCACCCATTCATTCATCATTTATTGAGCATGTATTCAGCATGGCTCTACCTTTATGGACTACAAAATCTATCAATGTCTGCCTTGACATTGAACAAATAATAATGAGGGTGATGTAGGGTGTGAAAAGGAAAGAGTAACTAAAGTGCTAAAGGGACATTATATTCATGAATGCAGAATATCACTAAACAAGCAAGCAAAAAAAAATGTACCAGACATCTAGAGATAAGAATTGTGGACTGGATGAAAAATATTCAAAACTAATAGCAGGTTCTAAACATTTTAGAAAGCACACAAGACTGCCTGGGCTCATTTTATATTTTAATTTTTAGAAATTGGCAGAATATAAGTGCAAAGAAGATATGAAATTCTTAGAATTTACTCTTTACACAACCTTGGGGTTTTTAAATATTTTCTTTCAGGAGAAGTTACAAAGGAATATTTCAGGTGCCCTTTAAATACTTGTCTTTCTTAGGCCATAGGAATGGGATAGTCATTTATAACATGATTTTTAAATTGAGGTACAAAAATTAGCCATGTTTGATGCTGGTTAGGGGTTTTCTAAAGTGACTCTCACATAGATCTCTGTAAAGTGAATAAACAAGCTTTTAATACAGCTCAGTTATGAAAAGCTGTACACTATAAGAGATCTAGAAAGCTAGAGTTTCAAGTTGTGTTTTTAAAAAGCCCTTAAACTTGAAAAAGCAAGCATAGAATACAAAGTTGCAACAAGATCTATGGTGATCCGGTGACACCTTGATCTCAAAGGCCTTTGTGGAGAGGTACAGGCATAATCAGTTGAGGGGTCGCCTAACCACAGGGTGGGGATGCTGGTCTCCTAGAGGAGAAGAGCACGGCATCTGGTGACCTGGGCTCCCATTTGGCTCGAGAACATGTTAACTGTAATTTCAACACAATAAATTTTCTTCCTGGATCTTGGTTTTCTAGATGATAAAATGTCTGTAATAACATCTTTCTTGCCTACCTCTCCAGAGGATTTCACATGACTCTTATACTTGGGTCAGGATATCCATCTCAGAGAAGAAATTTAACTCTACTAATCTTGATAGTCTGTCTTAGATTCTATCATTTTCAGAGACATACTCTAATGCATAAAATGTATAGAATGGCTTTTAATAGTAATGCTAATGCCAGAACTTTATATTATTGGTGTCTCTTAGATGAAGGAGAGTGATCATAAATCTTACTTGAGTATAATTTTGCCTGAAGCATAAACTTTGGAATTAAATCAGTTGCCATAACCCTTGGATCCAAGAGGTATAATGGCTGAATTTCTTTGGAATTGATGGCAGACTGACAATTCCTATTTGCCCAAGAATATAGGATTGAGCCTGAATATTGATCTTCATTCTCCTATTTACCTGTGGGACTAAGACTATTGAAAAGCAAAAGAAAAATTTAATTTCATTAGATAGCCAACATACATAAGCTCAACTGGTTTCAACTTTAGGGTCTTAACAAAGGATTCTGCTCTTGCCTTGGGGCTGCTGCTCATTTGTCAAGGATACCAAGTCTCATCAGGCACCAGATAATGCTAAAAGGGACAGTAGGTGGCATTATATGGAAATACCAGGGAAAGGAACCTGTCTCCTCATATCAAAAATCTCCTCCTCACTAGTCTGTAAATGGCCTCAAAGTTGTTAAAGTGTTTTTTCCTGCTAATATGTGCACACATCACCTGGATGTAGAAGGGAATGGGGGGATGGTAAGCTGCCTCCCTGCCATTAATATTCACACAATTCTGATTGGCACAATGTCTAGCCACCTCCTTGGAAAGAACTCTGCAAAATCAGAAGACTAGCAGGTAAGAATGGGGTGTGGAGGAATGGGTCTATGTCACAAAGATGCCCTGGGCATGGAGTGAGGGTGTGAGGGGAGAAAAACCTAAGGAAATAATTTCTTTGGACTCCAGGCAGCAGTATGAGGAATGTCCAGTGAAGGAGAAAAGAGTTAGAAGGGAAGCATAGTAAAAAAATCTCCATCAGAACGTTATGGAGGCTGATAGGACCTCTCTATATCTTCTTAAATTAGATCCAGAGTAGACCTTAAGAAATCTCTCATTGTTCAGAAGACAGCACCATGTACAAACACTTCATGAAAGGTAAAGGTGGAAGACAATGATATGGGGAGAAAAATATAAGGCTGTAGGACCTCAGAGAAGGGAAGGAAAGGAAGCATGTTTCTAAGGAGCAAAGGAGAGAGAGCATCTGGGAAGACTGTGGAAGAGCATACAGAGCATAAGAAGGAGTTTGTAAGCTAGAGAAGAAAGTTGAAGGCCGTAGAATTGTGAAATGGCTAAGATATTGGAAACAGATTGTCAAGTTTCAAAATTGGCTCCTTGTCTTGCCAGACATATAAATTTAGGGATCATATATCTGCAGCTTAATTTCCTCATCTTATAAAAAAGATGGGTATTCACATTTGCTATTGCAGATATGATTTTAAGGACCTAGGATGTATTAAGGGCTGGCAGTGTGTTAGGTTTTATGATGAGGAGGACGATAATGAAAAACACTGTTCAATGAAGCACCCACAAAGGTAGAGTGTGGTTTGAGTATAGCATGTTAGAAAATTAGAAAAGGGAGAAGAGATTAGAAAAAAAAAGTCCTATTACAATGGGCCTGTCCTAGTTTTCTGGGAATGCCAAAACAAATTACCACAAATTGGATGTCTGAAAAACACATCAATTGCTTCTCTCACTGTTCTGGAGACTAGAAGTCTGAAATCAAAGTGCTGGCAGGGCCAAGCTCCCCCCAGAGGTTCAAGGGATATTTCTGACCCTTGCTTTTTCCTTCCACCTTGTACTTGCTGATAATTCCTTGGCTTGTGACAGCACAATTCTAATCTCTGCCTCTGTGTTCACATGGCATTGTTCCCTCTGGGTATCTGTGTCTATGTGTCCAAACTTTCTCTTCTTATAAGGACACTAGTTATATTGAGTTTATAGCCTCCCTGAATCCACATGAGCTCATCTTAACTTGTTTACATCTGCAAACACCCTATTTCCAAATAAGGTCAAGCTAACAGGTTTTGGGTGGGCTTGACGTTTGGAAGGACATTGTTCAACCCAGTACGGTGCCTGAATGTTCAGTCAAACAGTTGAGGCCTCAAATCGCAGGTACGCTTCTCCCTGCTTCGTATCCTATTCCTAAGTACAATGGTTCTTTTCCTAGAAACAGCATAAATGGGTATCATACTTACTATCTCAACCCTGGGAACAGGATATTTACCTGCCAGCTGTAAATAATTCTAATGTGGAATGGAATGATGCAGAATAAACATTGCTTGCCTAAGTTGTGATCAGGTAGTAGGGAACAGAAAAGAGTGAGCAGAGGGATCATTAATGAGCAACATTGTCCCTGGAAAGCTTGGACACAGGCCACATTTACCTATGGTGGCATCTTAAGTCCTTGGTAAATATTTTATCTGCACACCTACACTGGGTGCGTGGTGGCTCCTGAACTTCTAATGGAATGCCCAGCATCTGTCCTGATTACCATTCCCCTCAAGATTCTGGATCTTGGCTATCCTCACTAACTCCAGGCTCTTGACTGGTAATAGCATGAAACATTTTCTTCGTGGAGGATGTCTCTGTGTACTGATGAGAGACACTTAGAGATCTCAAAGTCTTGAGCTAAAAGAAGTATCTTATTGGCAAAGTAGGGATTTAGTGAGGCATTTCACCCATGCTGCCTTGCAAATTCTCTTAAAATGAGTCTACAATCTGGCTACTTGCTTTTCTTATCTACAAGAATGGCTTGGGTGTAGACATCATTCTTCTCTTAGATTCCATTGTAACAAAGTGAATCACTCCTGCAATTTGCCCCAGCAGAATAGATGCCACCAAGTCCTGAAAATATGACAGGCTCCAGGGATGAAAAGCACTAGCCAGAGGCCTCTGTCTGTAAAACAGCTTCTTGCATGGAGAACCCTTAGTACACAATAGTGAAGGGATTGGTGGTTGTGGTGGTATCATCGTTCACTGCCTCGTGAGTTTTCACCTTTACCTGGCACTAATTCTAGGCTGTGCTGAGAGGAGATCAGTCCTACCAGCTGTCCACACTGAGACAGAAGAACATGTAAAACAAGAACAGATCTAAGTTTGGTAAAGAGCAAAGCAAAGGGAGGAATTTAAAATACAGAGGGGAGACAGGTTACATATAATGTCAGCAGAACAAGAGCTACAGAAAGTGAACAAAGCAAGCTCAAGACCCAGAGTTTGTGAGAACAACTGAGGGTGGAGTCAGCAGAATTTTATCAGAAGGGCAAGGTAGAGGGAGAAGAACAGTATGAACTGTCAGTCCTAGGTGAAACTCATGGGACTCAATGCCACCTCCTCTCTGGGTGGATTCTAAGCCCTGACTCTGTCTCCTCAGCAGCGTGGAAGCAGCACATCTCACTCTTCAGAGAGGTAAAAAGAAGCCACCACTGGCTGGGCAATATTGTTTGGCTGTCTCCCCATCAAAATATCATCTTGAACTGTAGATCCCATAATTCCCACGTGTCATGGCTGGGACCCAGTAGGAGGTAATTGAATCAGGGGGGCAGTCTTTGCTGTGCTGCTCGCATGATAGTGAATAACTAAGTCTCATGAGATCTGATGGTCTTATAAAGGGGAGTTGCCCTGCACATGTTCTCTTGCCTGCCACCAGGCAAACCTACCTTGCTTCCCTTTCTCCGTTTGCCATGATTGTGAGATCTCCCTAGCTATGTAGAAGGGTAAAACCTCTTTCCTTTGTAAATTACCCAGTCTCAGTTATGTCTTCATTAGCAGCACGAGAACAGATTAATACATTGAGCTAAACAACTATGGAGCCATGGGCTCATTCATCTGGAAGGAGAATTAGGGCTCCTCATAAAGCTCTTAAATTAAAAAGGAATTTGAACCTATGGGTCACCGCCTTAGGAATTAGTTCTGTTCTGCGTTTTTCAATCTGTATGTGGCATCTTGCCACTAAGAGTTTAAGATTTTTTTTTTCTCATTTGATGTCATACTTGTCATTTATACCAGGATTTCACCATTCTGCCTGCCATCTCTCTTGGTGGGTGTTTCATCTGCTCATCTCATGACTCAGCTACCCACACCCCATGCCAGCCTTCCTTCCTCTGGTATCCAACTCACCTAGAAGTGCCTGAGAAAACAAAATCAGTGTGGCCTTCTCTTGTGGAGCCCTCCCTTAAGGTGCGTGTGGGGTTTTTATCCAGCATTGTCTAAAACCTGAATGAGACCAAAAGGTTAACATAGGTCCTGGTACCCTCCCTTCACTTCAGTCAGATCCTCACACAGCTCTAACTTAAACCCCACCCTCATTTAATTGCTCTACTTTAATTCTAACTTTGAAAATCTCTTTCCCTAAAGTCCTCTGTCCTCTCACTTCTTATGCCTTCCAGAAAATTCCTGAAACTTTTCTTATTCTGCTTCTAATCCCAATGGTTTCTCTTACACAGACCCAGCTCCTCATAGTGGGTCTCCACTGGGGAATGGAGAGCAGCTTGGTTTTGTCTTTCTACCTTCCCCCTGGCTCCCAGGACCCTTGGTCCCATGCATAGGGACCTCTCCTGTGCTGTCCTCAGCTTCTGCTATTCCAGGCTATAGAGAAATTTTTCAATTTCATCCACAACCCTACATATAAAAACATTATGAACTCCGTAGTTCTGAAAGCTAATTATCAAAACAATTCAGCAAAAAGGGGGAAAGCAAATAACAAAGAGTGAACCAGTGATTTGAGAACAAAATATGTAGATGCTTGATTAAAAATAAGATTAACTTGATCAGGATATACTAGTTATCTGAGACACATAGTCATAATAGAACAGCAGATTAGAATTGTCTGACCATAGGTTCTGTTTTATCTAAATATATGTCATGACATATATCAGCTCTGCCACAGTTCTATTTTGGGATCCTCATACCACTGGCGAAATTAGTGCTTAACTTTGGGAGATAGGGTTAGGTATTCTTGACAAGAACAGTAAGGGGCAGCTGCCTACAATAGCAGTCCTCCATGCACATGAATTGTTATTAAAATAACCCAAAAGCCTGTGAATAAAAGACAGATCTATTGCAAGGGTATCACAGAATAAAGGTTAGTATTTATATACATATCAGTAACGAGAAAGAGTATCTTTTAACCTCAGAGGGAATAGAGAGGCACTGCAAAAGAAGGAAAAAAAAAAACAAGAAGAAGATGGCCAACACCTCTGGAAGCAATGTAATCAGTAAGAAATAAGGAATAAACTCTGGCAGATAGCATGCCCCTTCCCCTACACTCTGAATAGGAAAAATAAAAGCCATGCTGAATATGAGAATGGCATGAAAGGTGGAGAGTGTCTCCTCCTAGGAACCATGACTTCTGCTTCCCTCTCCTTGGGGACAATAACATTGAGATGTCACCAGGATTGTAGAAAAACCTTCACTTCTTAGATGCACTTCCATGTTTTTTTAATAGAAGCAAGCATATTCTGTAGAAACACACTTTGTATAAATAGCCAGCAATGCTATAGGGCTGAACAAGTAGAGTGTTGTATTTTGTTTTGTTTTTTAGCTCATTTGCTCTTGATCGGGGATTGGCATTAGAGGCATGACCTTGTAATAATTTAGTCAAAACCCAGACCCTGTCCATTTTCAACTCAACTCTGTACATTTCCTTCAGAATAGTATAGATCCTGGACTGTGGGGAGAAACAGAGGCAAACTGATGTGTAGCATGAAAAGCATTTCTACAGCACAAGAACAAAAATTCACTAATACATCAATGATATGCAGGGTATTTCTCTTTCAACAATTGAATTGCTGCTCTAAATTGAAAAAAAAATCAAAGTTTTATTTCAACAAGTTTTATGACAACATTTGCTCTGGGAACAACAGCAGGCAGACTTAAGAAGAAAGGCCAAGGGAAAGAATAACTATCAGAATTTTGAAAGAAACACAACAAACAAATTTTAAAAATCGAGATGGATGTTTTGACTCACCAGAAATATAAGTTGTTATATAGGGAGCAAACATTTAGAAATGAAACTCCTATTAGAAAAGATAATAAGACATATTCAAAGAACACCATCTACACATAGTAGCTTTTCCTGTAACTGTGAAGAGAACTAAAGGAGCAGGAGCAATCTGCAAAGAAATAGGGAAGACATTCTCAATTTGAGCAAGACTGTGGGTTCAAATTGAGAATATTCATCATGTTCCAGGGGAGCCTATGCGGGTCCTAGTATACTTTTAAAATTCAATCAATAAAAGATGATTCCTACACAAATCTAGAAAAGTAAACAAAACATTTACTGCCCCCAAAATTAAAATAAAATAAAATTTAGGTTGGCTGCAATTCTTTCTCACTAAAACGGAGCATTAGAATTAAATGAGAAATGTATACAAAGCTTTCAAGAACACAGTTTATGAATCAAAAGCTGTGTATCCAACCAATATTTTATTCCTGTGTGCATAATACAGAAAGAAATGATGATACAGTCAGACATAATATTTTTCTCCAATATCTTATCAAATATCTGCCCTATGATTCACAGAATAATCATAATGGAAAACTAAAAAATGTATTTATAAATACAGAAAAGAGCTATTGATGAGTATTAAAAATAGTGAAAATCACCTATTTGTTTAAAGTGTGACTTTGATAATAACAAAAATTATCTCTCAATTACAATATAACATTAAAAATGAACTATGGGCACAAATAAATTCAAGATGATCAATTTTTTAACATATGTCTCCAAAGGCAATTTTTACGCATTTTTTACATACCTGTTGGTCATTTGTGTGGTGATATTTTGTTGCTTTTGTTATTATTTTTAATTGACACATAGTAATTATATGTATTTATGGAGTACTGTGTGATATTTTGATAGATGTATATAATGTGTAATAATCAATTCATGATAATTGGCATATCTATCACCTCAAACAGTAATCAAATCATGGTAATTGGCATATCTATATTTCTTTGCGTTGGGATGTTCAAAATCCACTTTTTAGCTATTTGAAAATATATATTAAATTGTTGCTAATTATAGTCACTCTATAGAGCTGCAGAACACTAGAACTTATTTGCCTATCTAGCAGTACTTTTGTACCTGCCATTCAATCTCAAGCTATCCTTTTAAGAAATTAAAGAAACAGGAGATGACAAAAATAAAATGACTTGCTCAAGGTCATAAAACTAAGTTGGAAGAACCAGAATTTGAGCCTGAAGAGTCTAATTCCAAAACAGCATGGTTTTTCTTCTGCACTATACCCAAAAAAGTTGCATGTTTATTGGATAATGTACAGAAGTTGGAAAGAAAATCATAACCTGGACAGGTGACACAATGAACTACTATCAATATACTTTCAGTTTCATCATTTAGACTAGGAGCATCCTGAGGGCAGGGCACATTGGGGAAATAAGGCTACACAAAAATTACAGAAAAATGTAATACAGAGTTTGAGCTAATTCAATATTGTGTAATTCACCAAGTGATAAAGGAAGAAATAAAAGAATGAAAAAAGAAAGGATAAAAGAAGGAAGAAAAAAAAAGGAAAGAAAGGAGAAAGGAAAGGTCATATGGTTATATGCTTCATAGAGAAGGTGATTCCTTGGCATCAGTTAAAATGATGTGAATGTGATCTGGAAGGAAAGAAGTGATAAGATAATGCAAATCATTACACCTCTCTGTCCTTCAATCTTTGGAGGTCATTTAGGAAGTGAAAAGCACTTTCTACATATCTTTAGTAGCAACTGGAAAAAGCTTCTTTTGGTTACATCATCCTTGTTGGTTGATTTTAAATAACTAAAAACATTTCCTAGACTTTGCCTCTTTGTTCAGGGATACTGAACTAGGCTCTCTCCCATATTTTCTATATTCTTTAGCATTTACTGTCCTCTCCCCATGTGCACACATTCAACCTGCACCCATTCAGGAATCGATGGTGTGCTGCAACTTCTGCTTCTTTCCCTGTTTAGTTAACTTTACTCTAATGCCAGAAATTAGGGAGCCAGAATGACACAGATGTGGCTTTGTTATCAGATCAAACTTTGGGAAATGTTCAACTCCACCTCACCTCATTTTCCTGGCCTTTTCTCTTCAGAGGCCCTCAGTTACCCACAGGAGACCTCACTGTAGTGAAATTCTCCCTGTATGCACAGTTTCATGAATATAGTTAGTAGAACTGGAAAGAACCATGTAAATCATTTTACCTAAAGAGAACAATGCCAAGACCCAGAGGTGAGCAATGGTTTTGCAAACACTCACAGCAAAATCAGTCACTAAGCCAGATCTAGAGGTCACATCACATTCTCAATATGCTTTACTAGAACCGTGTCTGTACCCTCCAAGCCTTTAATGCAGTAATGAGGCAATCTGATGAATTTGTATGTTCTAATGAGAAACAAATTCACTTCTATTTCCTTCCAGGTAAAATTTACATTTTTTTCACAAAAGCCTTTTGAAAAGTCCCAGTTTTTTTTTTTTTTAAGTTCAATTAAAGAAACACCTATAAGGCAAAATGGCAAAATTTCTAGACATAAGAATATAGTAAACATTCTAAGTCTTAATTACTCCAAAATAGATTCTGACTGGCTCATCTATGTCCATATAAAGGGTGGGGCTTCTCTCATCTGTTAGGGAAAGATGTTTATGAAGGTGGTTCATGAAATGAAAGTTTTATTTTTAGGAAAGTACAGCCCAGATATGTAAGCAATAAATAGGAGAAGAAGAAGTAAATTCTATATATCCTTAAAAGTTCACCCCAGCCAACTTAGGAAACTTGCACCTGGGAAAGCCAAGTGGAGAACTCTGGTCCTTTTCCTGGGAGGTCAGATAACTTGAGAGACAGCAAGTCAAAAGCGCAGGCATTATATAGTAAATGAGAACATCAGTCCTATTCAGGAGAGATCAAGTTAGAAATATTCCAATAAATCTGCAAGCAAAACTCTCTTTGAAGAGAGTAGCATCTGAAAGATGAGAGGAAAATGAGCAAATTGTGCTCTTTCTTTTTAGTCATGAGGAATATGCATTATGTTTAGATTGGAATCAGAATTGGTGCATAGTTGTTGGTAATGCAATTCATCTTACACACCAAGTCAGAAACATTCAGAATGATTGCCTTAGAACCAAGGGGCAAGACGGCATTGGGCTCCTTCCAAAAACATGTTGTGGTTGATTAACTAGGGCTGCCATGGGGGGATGATAGGAGCAGAGGTGTCATGCTTGCAATATTCCTGCATGTGTGACATCCCTGTCACACCCAGCCTTCAGGACATACACGGTTAAGAATCCCCCACTGAGAATGAGCACACCTTCAAAGATAATCTTACAATTGACAATAGCCTTGCCATATGTCCATCTACTCTTACTGGTTTTGAGTTCTGGAATTCCTGGCTCTTTGCCCTCAGCTTTTGCACAGTACTCTGACAGAGCAGTTCTGTTAAGGCCAGACTACTCATATGAGTCTAATTGATCCTGATCCTGAGAGAATACCATTCCTTTCTGCTACAAGCATTAACATCCCGGTTATAGTACATTTGTGGTGTTATTTTGTTGACTGCCCCATCTTCTCTCACCTACAGGTGAGACACCAATTCTGTGGATCCTGGTGAGAAGCTGAGCCCCCACCCCTCCCTGGAATCCAGGACACTGGCATCTAACTCACTCCAGGCAAGCTGGAGGACACTATTTAGATCTTCAAAGCTTGATTAAATGATACATTGCAAGGCCAATTTAGAATTCCTTGAAAGAGGAAATGCATGGTGCCATGGCAGTGTTGTCTAGTTGTAGCAGTGTTCAGCAGAGACTCTGGCTTTGGTGATATTCATTGTGTTCATGGGGTGTGACCAGACTCTTCCCAGGTTGTGACCTTGGCTCTTGCCCATCTTCCCTGAGATCAAGCCTGCTTCTCTAGCCCTCTCATTCATTCTATAAACACCTTGATATTCCTCTACAAAACGCCTTTTCTGTTTCAGCTAATCACAATTTATCTTACTTGTACCAAGAACATTGGCAGACTTGACAAGAGTTATAGATTCCTGTCCAAAGCTTTGCTTCTTTGAAATTTCCCTCTCACAAAGGAGATTTCTCTTCAGGAAAGCCTTTGAGGCAATGGTTCAGGCATGCATAAGTCTGTAACTGACCTAAGATAGGAGAGAAAATGAGTGAAAGTATCTCAAAAATGTAGCCACTACCCAAAACATACTGTGGTGGTGTAGAAGATACTTTGCAGAAGAAACACTTCCTTCTAACTTAAACAATTCAACAAGCAAAAACCAACACCATTTAAAAATATAGGCACAGGACATAGACACTTCTCAAAAGAAGATCTACATGTGGCCAACAAATATATTAAAAAAAAACAATGCTCAGCATCACTAGCATTTTTGCCAGTGGTGAATGACAGGATCATTCATATGCCAAACCTCAGCAACACGCAATTTACCTGCATATGTACCCCTGAACCTAAAATAAAAGTAGGAAAAAAAATACTTCTTTCTACCATTTCACAAACTATACAACCCTAGAGAAGTTATAAAGACTTTCTTAATCTAATTTCTATCATCTGTAAAGTGGAAAGTTCATTCATTCACTCATTTAACAAGTATTTATCAAGTATCTACTGTCTGCTCTGCACTGAGGAAAAATAATGAATCAAAACAGAAAAGATTTATACCTCTGGAGCTTAGACTTTTGGTGGAGAGAAACAACAACAAAAAATCACATTATTTTGATATTTACAAGATGTGAAAAATGCTACTAAAAAAAGAAACATATTTTCTTTATGGGGTCCTGATTTATTCAAGGAGGTAAGAAAAATTTATCCAGAGAAGAAAGATGGATGCTGAGGAGTAAAACATTGGTGGTCAGGGCCAGGTGTGGTGACTCACACCTGCAATTCCAGCACTTTAGGAGGCAGAGGCGGGCGGATCACCTGAGGTCAGGAGCCTGGCCAACATGAAGAAACCCCATCTCTACTAAAAATTAAAAAAAAAAATTAGTCAGTTGTGGTGGCACACACCTATAATCTGTTACTCAGGACGCAGAGGCAGGAGAATCACTTGAACTTGGGAGGCGGGAGGTACAGTGAGCCAAGATCATGCCACCGCATTCTAGCCTGGGCGACAGAGCCAGACTCCATTTCAAAAAACCAAAAAAAGATTGGTAGTCAGGCAACTGGGTTGTGAGTTTTTGTGTGTGTGTATGTGTGTGTGCGGGCGTGCATGTGCGCACGTGTGTGCTTATGTGTGTCTTATTTCATTCATCACCAAATCCTGTTGATTTTACCACTCCCAGATATTTTACCACTACCAGGGTAAGAGACCTTGAGGCATAAAGAAGACTATCCACAGTGGGTCCAGAGGAACGAGGGAGCATGTATGTCAAGGAACTGAAGGAAAACTAATGGGCCTCTAGTGCAGAGAATGAAAAAGTGAGCTATGTGAAACAAGATGGAAGGGTGAATGAAGTCCGAACAGGTAGAGTGAAAAAGCCATGTTAGGGACATCAAAATCCTTTAAGAAGTAACTATAATGGACGATTTTTTCTTCTTTCTTTTTTTTTTAAAGACTGTTCTGGCTACTCTAGATCAATTGAGTGGTGGGGGGAGGGCAAAATGCAATAATGGAGAGACTATAGGAACCCCCTTCAATATCCAGGCAAGGCACGGCCATTGTTTGGCCTAGGGTAGTGGTCACAAAGATAAAAATATCTGGGAGTGATAAAATCAACAGGATTTGGTGATGAATGAAATGAGATAGACAGGAAGGTATGAAAGATGATTCGTAATCTTTGTATGCTTGCATGAATGGCTGGAGCTAATATTCCCTGAGATATGGACCTTGGACTTGCTTTGAAGGGCAGACCATGAATTGGGCTTTAGGCATGTTGCCTGTGGGGTGCTAGTGAGATTCCCAAGAATAGATATTGAAGCAGCTGGATACGTGTTTTTATAACCTTGAGGGCTGTAGGTAGAAAATACTTGGAAATCATTCACGTGGAGAAATTGCTCAAAGCCGCAGGTATTAGTGAGTTTATGCAGGGAGAGAGTGAAGAGAGAGAGGTTCCAGGACTGAGCCCTGAGAAGTTATAACGTAAAAATGATGGGTACAAAAAGTTGGCTAAGAACAGTAACAACTAACTGGAGATCAGGGAGGATACCAAGATCGTTATCATAGAATCCAAGAGAAGAGTGTTTCAAGGGGAGTGAAAAGAAGTGTTCAGAGCTGCCGAAAGATTAACAGACAGGAGGACTGAAAGAGTCCCATTAGGCACCATAGCAAGAAGCAACATTACAGCATCAATCACCAATTACAGGGTATTGTTACCATAAGTGCCTGATATACATATTCAGGGAAGGCAAGTGACATACCAAAGTCTGCTCACATTCAGGCAAAAGTCAAAGTGGAGAGAATTCTCAGAATAGTGAGTCTTTATATTATTATCATGGTTCTTTGCGGTTTTCAATGGATTTTTACAATGTAAGACTTATCATACTTGATTCACTAAGCCCACAAGTTCACACACATATGACTTCCACTTTATAGATGACGAAACTGTGGCTCAGAAAGTTTAAGTGATGTGTCAAATGTCACACAGCTTATAGATCCAGGGACATGGCTTAAATCCAGACATCTTGATTCTAACTTCAGTTGAGAACAGAGAGAGAGCTGCTCTAGGCTGCCTGATTTACAACATGAAGTGACATCTTTGAAGAGAAAAATAAAACAATGTCACTCAAGCTCTTATCTGAGACATTTCTAGGTTTGAAGACTGAGCTCGAACTCATCATACAAGGTGATTTTATGGATTTCAGAAAGACCTTCTGTTCCAAATAAAATGTTTTCTATCAACTCATTGTCATTTGTCATTTCTTACCCTGCGGTCACCTGAGTCTGCAGATAGGCTTGCTTTATGCTGCTCAGTCAGATCTCTTGTAAAGATTAGTGCTCAATTCTGGACATTACATTTTAATGGTAACATGGATAAACTAAAGGATAAGCAAAGGACAGTGATAGGAATAGGGAGGGTGTCATTTATAGAGAAAAGACTGAGTGGTCCATAGAGTTATTTTATTTTATCTGAAAGATGTAATAAACAGAGGATGCTGTTTATCATAAGTAGATGCTGATGAAAAATATTTCAGCATATGTGTAGTGTGTGTGTGTATGTGTGTGTGTAACAACAACAAAAAAATACTTTCTAGGCATGAGAGATACTTAGTGGGTCATAATGAATTTAAAGGTCATGTGGTCCCCATTGGTAAAGGTGATCAAGGAGGAACTAAATGCACATAGGTATCATTTATTCTGACCATGGACAACAGGCTGTTCCTCTCAGGCAGTTGGCTGGTGCAGTAAACTAAGTTTAGGAAAAAGAAGAACGCCAAGAAGCAATGACAATTCTGAACTCTGCAACAAAATTATCAGCCCAAATACAAAGGAAGTGGTAGCTAGAGAGCACTTAGATAAAATTAAAAGGAACACATGAGTACAGAACCTAGGGATCTAGGGATCTAGTAGGGGAAAAAATGCTAAATAGTAAAAAAAAAAAAAGTCACAATTGCTTAAACATTCAAGAAATACACATTGAGGGATAAACATTATAAAATGGCCCTCATGTACAATAAATATGTTAAATGCTATATATATATATATATATATATATATATATATATATATATATTCTCATCGATTCTTCACAACCACCCTAGAAAAGTACCTATTATTAGTTCCATTTTATAGATGAGGAAACTGACACTCATATTCATCACACAACTGGTGAGTGATAGTGTTGGGATCCCAACTCAGTTATTTCTGATTGTGAAGACCATGTTTATACCTTCTATTGAAAAAGCAAGTGGGAATATAATAGTGAATAATATTCAGACCTCAGAGTACTTACAGTCTAGAATGAATATTAAAATGTAATATGTTCAGAGTAATGAATTAGTGGATATGGAACATTTTTCATGCCTGTAAAATTTCCTAACTGCCCATTTCTGATAGGACCAGTCTCTGAACTTTGCCAGTTTGAAGGGAAAATGAGTGGGTGAATACATATGAGGTGTATTGATTAAGAAAGTTAGTTATGGAGTTATGCAGACCTGGGCTTAAATTCTGACTCCTCCACTCAGTGTTACGGGAAAATTTTCCATGGATCTGTTATATTTCCACAAATCTTTGCAGCAATGATCTTTGTTTCATACTCTCTTTTCAAGGATGTTTGAATAGCGAGCAACCTTGGGAGAGAGAATGTCTCCCTTTGGAATAAATGTCATACATACTTACTGTCCAGTATAATGTAATGTCTCTTTTCAGAGCAAAAGGAAGGCATGCTTGCTGTCTATTATAAAATATTTTTGTTTTCTACACTCAGGGTTTCTCTCCTATCATAACCCACTGAGTGTGCAGGTATCACCCAGCCCTATTTATATAGCCCAGTAGGAATTAGGGCTTGGGAAACTGAGACAAATCCTGGCATTCTGGCTATTGATGTTGCTGTGACTAATAAGCTGTCCTTCAGGTCTCACCTATGAGTCTCATGTCTTTTATGTAAGTCCATGAAATGTGTCACATTAATTTGTCAGCTTGCAGATAGGGTAAAATCTCAGACTGTTCACCATTCTTGACACTCACTAACCAGGAAATTTGGGGCAAATTACTGACTCTCACTAAGCTTCTATCGTTTCAGTCATAAACTAGGGCATAGTAAGCGCCTCGGTATCATTTAATACTATTAAATGCAGCAACTCCTGCGTAGCTGTTTACCCATCACACAGCATATCTCAACAACATTAGCTAATACTCACATG
Organism: Cebus imitator; assembly: GCF_001604975.1. NCBI lineage: Eukaryota > Metazoa > Chordata > Mammalia > Primates > Cebidae > Cebus > Cebus imitator. The sequence continues at coordinate 2,160,524 of NW_016107415.1, forward strand.
GGAATATTAGGCTGACATGGAAAGTACAGAGGTATTGAGGGAAATGTAGGCTTTTCCTGTTGCTATACACAAGATTTCCTTGATATCAGAAATTGAAGTGGATTATAAATAAAATACCAGCTCCAACTGAACACCATTGGCTGCCTAAGTTGCTGTGATGGGAAAGATTTTTGAAGCCGAATCTGGACTGAGCAGGGAAGATTGCCTGATAGACTATTGATGCTTGTTATACGTCTTGACTAGGAGAAACGGAGTTACACATTCTTCGTATTTGTCTCTTGGGACAAGATGTCATTTAATGTCTCTTCCACCCCTATTTGATTCTATACCACAAACTTTCATCCTTGAAAGAAGACATAAAATGCAAATAATCCTGGAAGAGGAAATACAATGATTTAGTTATCTCATTTAATTATCTAAGGGTATATTTGCAATTAGTTTATCTTAAAGATTTTCATCAGAATGTTACAGTACTCATAATTAGACGTGCTGTGAGTACTTTATTAAGATTGGTTTATAGTCGTTCTGGTGCTAACAATTGCAAACGCATCCCTATTCACAGAGCCTCTCATGTTGGTATTCTTGAAATGCAAATTAATTTCAAAAATCTGTATCCATTCCACCTTGGGAGTATTTACCATGTGCCTAAGGATAGGTCTGAAAGGATCAGAAGGACTGACTTCACTGCATCGTGCCAGAGAAGGCTCCAAAAATACTCTTTAAGGAGTTTCCATGCCTCTGCCTTCATTTTAAATGACCTTCAGGGCCTTCTCCTATGGCTATAAATACTCTTATGGAAGGAAATTTGGCAAGATGTATCCTAAAAATGTTTATTCCCTTGGATCTGATTATGTCTAGGAATTTATCCTGGGAAAATAATTGCAGCTGTGCACATTGATTTATGTACAAGGTTATTTGTTATAGTATGTTTCATGTTTTTAAAACATAATTTTTTGCAAATGAAGATATAATAAATGAATTATACTTAACCGTATTGCCTTAACAGTCATTAAAATAACATATTTAGATATATTTAATGACATAAGAAATTTATCTCATGTAATATTAATGAAGAAAAAATTGGTATATATAATCATAATTGTTAGAAACAAATAAATACTTACAAATAAAAAATAGGATACCCACAACTATTAGATGTGTGGAAAGAGATGTTTAACTTTTGCTACACTTCAGGTTTAAAAAGTGTCCAGTCTGCAGAGGAATTCTGTAGGCTAGAGTATGTTCTAGAAGAACTGAGCTATAAGAAACAACAGTGTATGATCTGAGGTAAATTGCTTCATGTTCCCCACATTCTTTTAATTTCTAGAAATAGCATATTGCTTTTCCTATCCCAGATACAACTTCCTCACTATGGGAAGTCTTGGTGGGACTATTGATCAGGGTGTCCTCTTCTTCCTGGCCAAGGTGGCACACACATGACCCAGTCTAGGATAATTGAACAATCTCAGGAATTTGAATTTCGAAAACAGGATGAATATTGATATTGACCTAACCCCTGAAACAATGGCCTGAAGACACAGACTATTATTATTATTTGCTACAAAAAAAACCCTATTGCTATTTTGTCCTCATTTTTCTGAAACTATTCAGCTATTCATTCTTGACCTACAATTTAACCTTCTAATAAGTATGCTTTTGTTAAAGTTACTCAGAATTTGCCTTTGTGTTTTATCACTACAGAGACATAAGTTAATACAATAAAAATACGTGTATACATGTGCTGTTTATGTGGTAGGGATCTAAAATCCAAAACCAGTGAGGCTGCTGGCCACACCCAGTCTATGACCTCCTTTGTATTCTTGGACTCTGAGCCCTGCCTTCATTCTATCTTGTAGGGTGCCAGCTCTGGGCAGCCACTTTCAAAATTCAGCTCCTTCCCACCTGTTTTCAACTGGCACACTAACCAGAGGGGCAGATATTGCCCAGCGAATTGTCAAAAACACGTAGTCTACACAGCTCTTTGTGTAGCCACTTCCCAGAAGTCCTTCATTGGTTACCAGCAGTGGGTGGCATTGCAATCAGAAAGCTAGGGAATGACGCTTCTGGAATCCATTTTTTATGTCAATGCAAGAATCCTTTTTTTTTTTTTTCATGTATGCTGAATGGATTTTTTCCTAGTGGCAATTATTACTTCAATGGTTGGCATTTTCCATTCGCATAGCTTAAATTCAGTGATATTCCAATCCCTCAATAACTTGAAAAGTCTCAGCTTGACTTATATGACTTCCTCCCCTTTGGAAAAGTTTGGCACAATAATTCTCAAATTATACGAGAGCACATTGAAGAATGAATGAAACCCAATAGTCTCCTACCAAATGAGGTTGCTACAAGTTAACTCTAAATACTATCCAAATGCTTCTACCAGGAATACTTTTGTTCTGAATCTTTCCATTCAGGCCTTTTTCAAAAAGTCCAGTTCGAAATTCGGTCCTTCTAGATTAGCGTTGAAAGAGCATAATGTTGTTTAAAAAGCACTAGGCTAGATACCCATTCAATCTCTTGCAAGCTATGTGATTTTTAGTCAAGTTGCTCAACTTTTCTGAGAATCAATTTCTCAGCTATTATACAGCTATTATATATATATATATGTGTGTGTGTGTGTGTGTATACACACACATATATATAAAGTCTCAAATAACTTTTCGTGAGAATTAAGTAAGATAGCATATGTAAAGTACTTCATATTTGGGAGGTATACATTAAGTGTTTATTGTACTTGTGGTGTTTTAACTTTGTTTTCTGTATTTTACTCTAGGTATTCATGTAGCTTATATACTTTATATTGAAATGATTTGTTTATATTTATGGAACATGGTTTTTTTAAAAATAAAAATAAAGCAAAATAGCAGGGCACAGTGGCTCAAGCCTGTAATCCCAGCACTTTGGGAGGCTGAGGTGGGTGAATCACCTAAGGTCAGGAGTTCGAGACCAGCCTAACCAAGATGGTGAAACCCATCTCTACTAAAAAGTACAAAGTTAGCCCGGTGTGGTGGCATATGCCTGTAATCCCAGCTACTCTGGAGGCTGAGGCAGGAGAATAGCTTGAATCCACGAGGCAGAGATTGCAGTGAGCCAAGACCACATCATTGCACACCAGCCTGGGCAACAAAAGGGAAACTCCATCTCAAAAAAAAAAAAAAAAAGCAGAATATAACAAATTGAAAAATAAAACATTATAGTATGATATTATCTTTCGAGAAAAGAAAATCTCCTTACATCTTTCTTCTGTTTCTCCACAAATACTATTACACGTTGTTTCTACATACACAGACCCATTGTTCAAATTTCCCTTAAGAGACAATAATAAAGAGCATGTGTTTATATAGCATTACACTATGTTTCAGTGCTTCATGTTCATTGCTACATTTGATTGTGTTCTAGTGGCTTGTTCTCTCATAGGCTACACTGATGCCTCACTTCCATTTCATGATGTATAAAAATGTTGCAGTAACAGTGTGAATATTTATGGTCCCACCAAGGGCAAAAGTAACTCAAAGACAATGACCTCTCCTTTACTCCTTTCATACACTCACTCACACTTGTCCAGAGTTTCCTCTTGCTTCCTACTCCTCTGAATTCCTGTTCTAAGGAATTATTAATCACAGTGAAACATAAATATCTGATAAAGTTTAATCATTTGTTCTGAGGGGCCTTTAGAGACAGGCAAAGGTTTTTGTTTTTGTTTTTGTTTTTGTTTGAGACAGTATTTCACTTTGTTGCCCAGGCTGGAGTGCAGTGGTAAGGTCTTGGCTCACTGCAACCTCTGCCTCCAAGGTTGAAGCAATTCTCATGCCTCAGTCTTTCGCATAGCTGGGATTACAGGCACCTGCCACCACCATGCCTGGCTGATATTTGTTGTATTTTACTAGAGATGGGGTTTTACCACGTTGCCCAGGCTGATCTCGAACTCCTAAGCTCAGGCAATCCACCCGCCTTGGCCTCCCAAAATGCTAGGATTATAGGTGTGAGCTACCATCCCCAGCTGAAAAGTTTTAATATAAAGGAAAAGCCAAAAAGTTTTAATATGAAGAAAACTTCAGGGTTTTGGAAGCTATTCGGTGTATATTGAAAGAAGACAATATTTTTTTCCTGCTCAGTCTATTAAAGTTGGTCAGATCATCAGAAATAAAGTAGGTAGACTGTCTAGAAACATGATTAAACACAGAAAACATTTTGCTTTGTGTTGCATTGGCTTATGTTTTGTCTCTGGCCCACTCACCTAAGCACTGAGGGAACAGGAATGAAAATTAATATTGACCTAACCCCTGTAACAGTGGCTTTAAGAGACAGACTTATTATTATTATTATTATTATTATTATGCTACAAAGAGCCCTATTGCTATTTTTTCCTCATTTTTCTGAACCTTACTCTTCAGCTATTCATTCTTGACCTACAATTTAACCTTCTATTAAGTATGCTTATTATAAGCATGCCATTCCTACCTCAGACACTCAATAAGGCACAAAGTCCTACATTAAAGACCCATTCAACCCTGAATATCCTATTGACGTCAACAACTAGACACTGTGGAATAGCATGATTTTATACTCAGAGGTCCAAGATCCCTCCTTGAAGCCCATTGGAAGAAACCCACATCTCTAGGTCTTTAGCCCAGAGATCCCTATGTAATTAGGAAGAAGTTTCCTAATTGATAAAAAAGAACAGAGCTTTCAAACTTTTTTTTCCAATAGTGGAAGCTGTTTATTCTCTGACATTTGGCTTTCACAAAATATTGCTTTACAAATTATATAAAAATATATTGTCCTTACTTGATACAGGGAAAAGTATTTACGAGCTATATCTGCTAAACTCTCTTGCTCCCCTTCACAGCTCTGAAGCACATCCACAAAGTCAAAATTTTGCCTAAAATCCTGATTTAAAGATGCTTATTTTCAGAATGTTTTGCATCTCTCTAAAAAGTTCCTTTAGCCACTGGGAGACTCCAAAATGTGGGAAGGCAGAGTGAAGGAATTATTGAAAACTGCCTATTGGGTACCACGTTCACTATTTGGATGATGAGTTCAACTAAAGCCCAAACTCATTATACAATATATCCATGTAACAAACCAGCATGTGTACCCCCTAACCTAACATTTTAAAATATAAAATAAACAAATAATTTATAGTAGAAAATTCCTTCAAGCAACCACAAGAAAATTGTCTCAAATTTTTTTGGAATAGGGTGAACTATGGTGAAACAAACAAATAAGCTAATCTTGGTGAAAATTTCCAGAAAAACTATTCTCAAAAACTATTAGTTAAGAGCTTAAAGTCTAGAGCAGGAAGAACCTAGGTTCACAACGCTGCTTTGATATCTACTTGGGTGATTTACGTAGCTTTCCTAAGCCTGTTTGTTCAAGGTAAAATGAAGATAATAATAGTACATAAAGGGTTGTTGGGAGAATTGAATAAGTCATAGTGTCTAGCATAGTTTATGGCATGTGTGAAGCACAAAATAAATGTTACCCTTTATTATTTATGTCTTTGTAATTCTTTTCAAAATCTGCAATGCACTTAATACTGAACCTGCAAAAACCCGCTTCCTTCTTTTTTTTCTTCTAATACTTGCTAACCCATTATTCTGCCTCCTTTTTACCCAGCCATGTGTGTACATACTGACTGGCCCCAGGTCACATGGCTTTTAAATGCCAGAATGAGGATTCAGTGATCTTTCCACTACATCTGACCCTAAAATACTTGGAAAAATAGTTTTGTTACTCCTTTTCCTACATCTCTTAGCCTTTCTTTCTTTCTTTTTTTTTTTTTTTTTTTTTTTTGGTAGTGTTGAAGAAATACAATTAAGCTTGAGTAGCCAAGAACTAGTGACCAAAGAGTCTGACAAGGAAGATCATGTAATCTAGAAATACCCCTTTATCGGGTATAAAATAATGACCCCATCAGACAAGTAATTAAGGACAGGATACTTGGCATAGCCCATTTAAATCAGGATCCAAAGACAAGAACAGTGGTCACTGGATGGACTTGTGTACAGAGCAGTAAAACAAAGGAAGAAGGAGGTATAGCTGGCTCAGAGTATGGCCAAGATTCTTTCAAGAGCATCAAATGTCACAGGCAACATGATATGGACCCCATTGCTAGAACCAATGAACAAAATGCAAAACTACTTATTTTGGATGGCACTCTATCAACTGATATTTCATTTTTTAAGGTACTTTGCTGCACTATTGGTATCACCTCATTTATTATTCATAATAATCCTATATAGTAGGTATTAATCCTTTTCTCAGATAAGGGAACTGAGAAATGGATAGAATGCAGGATTATCTGATCAAAATTTCAGATTTTAGAAGTGACGGTTGTTTTGGGAGCACAATTCCTGATTTCAGTACCTGGTTTTAGAATTTACTGATGGTAAAATCTGAGAATGGAACCTATCACAGAACTTTCCAAGAACTAAACTAAAGGAAGAGTTATTTATTACAACCAGAGATATTCTGGGGGCAATCTAGATGTGTGGAACAGCAGCACAGCAGAGGTTGACGCATGCAATGCTTTCACCAATTCTTTCAGTGTTTCAAATATCTCAGCCTGAGCTAAAATTTGTGGTTATGTGTCTGTTTCTGCCTAAAAAGTAACCAGGCTATGAAATCAATCACCTAGGTCACAAAGATTCCCAAAATACTTTAATATCCATTGAGGTAATCAAAGCAAGAGTGCTTCAGCATGAATACTAGGAAAATGATTTGTATTTGCCTCTATCTTCCCCTTGTCCAGAAACAGCAGTCTTTACTAGGTCTTTTCCAGGACAATCTCTACACCTACTGATGTTTTATTTGTCCCTCAGCCCCCTGTACCCTCTCCTTACTTTGATTATGGTTAAATGCAAAGCAGTTAACTGCACTTGTCTCTGCCACTACTCATCGATACCTGATATATTAGCCTTTTTGTAGGCCAGAGAACAAATTGCAATTGGCAGAGTAAAATTACTAGTCAAAGATCATGGAATATCAATACAATATTGAGATAAAAGTCATGATATGCAAAATGGAAATTCCTCTTAGCAACGTTAACTGGCTCACCTTGTCCATAATTTGATGTATCATGCATACTGATGGTATAGGCTTCTCTGCATATTCTGATTGCACAGTGGGTGATATGCAGGCAAGAGTGAAATGTAATTTAATGGATAAGGTATTGCAGCATCAATAGGTAATGAGATTGGGAAGAACATTTTAAAGCGGTTTATAGTCAATCAAGTGTGCTATTCTTGCAACAAATGTTTATTAGGTATCTCTTATATTAACATTATTGAGCAGTGTTTTTTTGAAGTTCTAACCATGGGTTTCGGACATCTGTGTTTACTAAATGCACTTTTCTTGGTTTCATCCCAGAATTTTTATTCAGAATCTCTGGGGTTAGGGCTAATAAATTGCCCAAGTAAATCTGATTTGCTTTAACCTTTGAAGACTATTATGCTATATACTGGCAGTAAGAAACACAAACTATTCTGATTGTGAAGGAGAAAATAAGCTGGTTGAAGACACAGCCAAATATAAATGGAAAGATATTTAACATTCTATAGATTAGATAAACCTATAGATTAGATATATTACAATGTAGATATAGTATGATAGTCAACAATAGCTTGAAAGTCAGAGGAAGAACAGCATGAGTTTGAATGTTTCAGTAAGGCATCAAATCTGGGCAAAATATAACAACAAAAAAAGCATGTATGTGAAAACATCAGAGAGATGATGAAGCCACCAAGTATTAGGGAACCATTATATTAGAAAGAAAGGAAGCCCACTGAAGTATAGCCAATAGTTGGCATATTGCTTTTACTCTTACGATATTTTCTTAATCTTTTCTTAAAAATTGAGGTTAATATACCATACAATTTTTCTTTTTAAAAATTATTTTAGATTCATAGGGTATATGTGCAGCTTTGTTAAATATATATATTTTGTAAAGGTGAGGTTTGGTCTTCTAGTGTTTCCACCTCCCAAATCATGAGCATTGTATTCAATAGGTAATTTTTCAACCCTTACCCCTCTCCCAGGCTCCGCACTTTGGAGTTTCCAGTGTCTGTTACTTCCATCTTTATGTCCATGTGTATCCATTGTTTAGCTACCACATGTAACTGAAAACATATGGAAATTGATTTTCTGTTGCTAAGTTATTTTATTTAAGATAATGGCCTCCAGCTCCATCCATATTGTTGCAAAAGTCATAAATTATTCTTTTTTATGGTTGCATAGCATTCCATGATGTATATATGCCACACTTATTGACCCAATCCACCATCGATGGACACTTAGATTGATTCTATGATTTTGATGTTGTGAATAGTGCTGTGATCAACATACAAACACAGGAGACATTTTTTATATAATAATTTATTTTCCTTTGGATAGATACCCAGTAGTGGGCTTCCTAGGTCAAATGTTAGTTCTATTTTTAGTTCTTTGACTAATCTTCATACTGTTGTCCATACAGGGTCTACTAATTTACATTCTCACAAATAGTGTATAATCATTCCCTTTTCTCTGCATTCACACCAACATCTGTGTTTTTTTAGCTGACTAATAATCACCATTCTGATGGATGTGAAATGGTATTTCACTGTGGTCTTAATTTGCATTTCTTTGATGATTAGCGATGTGGGGTATGTCTTAACATATTTGTTGGCCGCTTGTATGTCTTCTTTTGAGAAATGTCTGTTCATGTTCTTCCCCCACTTTTTAATGTTTTAGTTCTGTTCTGTTTTCTTTTCTTTTTGACTTGTTTGAATTCCTTGTAGATTCTGGATATTACTTGTCTGAGACATAATTTTTAAATATTTTCTTTCATCCTCTAGGTCTCTTTTTATTCAGTTATTTCTTTTTCTGTGCAAAGGCTTTTTTAGTTTAGATAAGCCCCATTTGTCTATTTTTGTTTTTGTTGCATTTGCCTTCAAGGTCTTAGTCATGAATTATTTGCCTAGGCCAATGCCCAGAAAAGTTTTTCTTAGGTTTTCTTCTAGAATTTGTATAGTTTAAGGTCTTACCTTTAAGACCTGAAGTTGTAGTTGTATATAATCTATCTTGAGTTAATTTTCATGTGTTGAGAAATGGGGGTTCAGTTTCATTGTCCTGCCTGTAGCTAGCCAATTTTCCCAATACCATTTATTGAACAGGGTATCATTCCCATTGTTTATTTATGTATATATGTATTTAACTTTTAATTTTGAATTGAGGTATAGATGCCTGTTTGCTGCATAGGTATATTACATAATGCTGAGATTAGGAGTAAAAATCAATCTGTCACTTAGGCAAAGAGCATAGTATCCAATAGGTAGTTTTTTTTTAACCCTACCCCTCTCTTTTCTTCCCTGCTCTTATATTTCCCAGCATCTATTGTTCCAATTTTAATGACTATGTATGTCAAATATTTAGCTCCTATTTGTAAGTGATAACATGGTTTTTGTTTTTCTGTTTCTGTGTTAGTTCACTTATAATAATATTTCCAGCTGTGTCCACACTGGTGCACAGGATGCAATTTCATTCTTTTTGTGGCTGTGTAGTATTTCACGGTGTGTTTGTACCACATTTTCTTTATTCAATCCACCATTGATGAACATCTTGTTTGATTCCATGTCTTTGCTATTGTGAATAGTGCTGGAATGAACATACAGACACATGTGCTTTTGATAAAATCACTTATTTTCTTTTGGGTGTATACCCAGTACAAGATTGCTGGGTCAAATGATAGCTCAACTCTCAGTTCTTTGAGAAATCTCCAAATTGCTTCCCACAGTGGCTGAACTAATTTACATTCCTGCCAACAATGTTTAACTGTTCCCTTTACTCTGCAGCCTCATCAGCATTTGTTATTTTTTGGCTTTTTAATAATAGCTATTCTGATTGGTGTGAGGTGATATCTTTTTTTTATTTGCATTTCTCTGATGATTCGTGATAATGAGCATTTTTTCACATTTGGTGGCTGCTTGCATGTTTTATTTTTCTGGTTGGTAGGGTTTTTTTCTTACTAATTCAATTCTGGATCTGTTATTGGTGTGTTCAGGTTTTCAATTTCTTCCTGGCTCAATCTTGAGAGGTCGTGTATCTCCAGGAATTTATTCATTTTCTCTGGTTTTCCTGATTTGTCTGCATAGAAGTCTCCAAAATAGTCTCTGAAGATCTTTTGTATTTCGGTGAGGCTGGCTATAATAATATTCTTGTCATTTCTGATTGTGCTTATTTGAATATTCTCTCTTTTTTTCTATGTTAATATAGCTAGCAGTCTATCAATTTTGTTTATCCTTTCAAAAAACTTACGTTTGCATTGTTCTTTTGTATGTATTTTTGTGTCTCAATTTCATTCACTTCTCTTCTGATGTTAATTATTTCAAACCTTCTACTAGCTTTGGGGTTGTTTTGTTCTTTTTCATCCTATTTCCTATAGGTGTGATCATAGATTGTTAATTTGAGATCTTTCTAGCTTCTTGATAACTTCTTAAAAGTGTTTAGTGCCAAACTTTCCTCTTAACACTGCTGTATTAGTCCATTCTCACACTGCTATAAAGACATCTGACATTGGATAATTTATAAAGAAAAGAGGTTTAATTGGTTCATGGTTCTGTGAGATATGTAGGCTTCTGCTTCTCAGGAGGCCTCTGAAAACTTACAATTATGGCAAAAAGGCAAAGGGGAAGTAGTCATATCATCACATGGCCAGGAGGAGACAGCAAGTGAAGGCGAAGGTGACACACACTTTTTAAACAACCAGATCTCATGAGAACTCTATCATGAGGCAGAACTAGGGAGATGGTGTGAAACCATTAGAAACTACCCCAATGACCCAATCACCTCCCACCAGGACCCACTTCCAACACTGGGGATTACATTCAACATGAGACTTGGGTGGGGACACAGAGCCAAACCATATCAACTGCTTTAGCTGCATTCCAAGTATTTTGGTGTGTTGTCTCTCTGATTTCACTAATTTTGAAGAACTTTTTTAGTTTCTGGCTTAATTTTGTTTACCCAAAAGTCATTTAGCAACAAGTTGTTTAATTTTCATGTAATGGTGTGGTTTTGAGATAACTTCTTGACACTGACTTCTATTTTTATTGCACTGTGGTCAGAGATTGTGCTTGGAATGATTTCAATTTTTTGAATTTATTGAGACTTGCTTTATGTAGACTATGTTAGAGTATGTACTGTGTGGGGGAGAGAAAACGGTTGTTGGGTCAAGTATTCTGTAGATATATATTAGGTCTAACTGGTCAAGTGTTGAGTTTAGGTTCAAGATTTCTTCATTAGTTATCTTCCTCAATGATCTGTCTAACACTGTCAGTGGGGTACGGAAGACTTCCACTATTATTTTTTGGTTGTCTAAGCCTTTTCTTAGGTCTGAAAGAACTTGCTTTGTGAATCTAGGTGCTCCAATGTTGGGTGCACATATATTTAGGATAGTTAGGTCTTCTTGTTGAATTGCACCCTTTATCATTATGTAATATTCTTTTTTTTTTTTTTTTTTTTTTGAGACGGAGTTTCGCTCTTGTTACCCAGGCTGGAGTGCAATGGCGCGATCTCGGCTCACCGCAACCTCCGCCTCCTGGGTTCAGGCAATTCTCCTGCCTCAGCCTCCTGAGTAGCTGGGATTACAGGCACGTGCCACCATGCCCAGCTAATTTTTTGTATTTTTAGTAGAGACGGGGTTTCACCATGTTGACCAGGATGGTCTCGATCTCTTGACCTCGTGATCCACCCGCCTCGGCCTCCCAAAGTGCTGGGATTACAGGCTTGAGCCACCGCGCCCGGCCATTATGTAATATTCTTTTTTGTCCCTCTTGATTGTTGGTCATTTAAAGTCTGTTTTATCACAATAGCAATGCCCACTCTTTTTTGTTTTCCATTTGCATAATAGATCTTTCCCCATTCCTACCATCTCACACCAGCTAGAATGGTGATTATTAAAAAGTTATTCCTTTACTTTGAGCCTGAGTGTTATTACATATGGAATGGGTTTCCTGAAAACAGCATATAGTTGGGGCTTGTTTCTTTATCCCACTTGTCATTCTATGCCATTTAATTGTGATGTTCAGACGTTTACATTCAAGATTAATATTGCTATGTAAAATTTTGGTCCTGTCATTGTATTGCCAGCTGGTTGTTTTGTAGACTTGATTGTGTAGTTACTATATAGTGTCTGTGAGCTATATGCTTAAGTGTGTTTTCATGGTGGCAGATATCATTCTTTTGTTTTCATATTTAGCACTTCCTTAAGGACCTCCTGTAAGATCAGTCTAGTGGTCATGAATTTCCTTAGTGTTTGCTTGTCTGAAAGGAATTTTATTTCTTCTTCACTTATTAAACTTAGTTTGGCAGGAAATTAAATTCTTAGTTGGAATTTCTTTTTTTAAGGATGTTAAAAATAGTTCCCCAATCTCTTCTGGCTTGAAAAGTTTCTGCTACGAAGTCCAATGCTAGCCTGATGTCATTCTCTTTGTCAGTGACCTGGCTCTCCCTCTAGCTGTTTTAAGTATTTTTTTTCTATTAAGTTGACCTTGAAAAATCTAATGCCATTGTGTCTTGGGATGATTGTTTTGTATAGTATTTCACAAGGGTTCTCCAAATTTCTTGAATTTCTGTGTCACCCTCTGTAGAAAATTGGGAAACATTTCATAAACTATTACCTCAAATATGTTTTCCAAGTTGCTTATTCTTTCTCTATCTCTTTCAGGAATGTCAATGAGTCATATTTTTGGCTTCTTTACATAATCTCACATTTCTCAAAGGTTTTGTTCATTTTTTAAAAAATTCTTTCTGGTAATAGTTAAAAAATCTGGAGACAACAGATGCTGGAGAGGATGTGGAGAAATAGGAACACTTTTACACTGTTGGTGGGAGTATAGATTAGTTCAACCATTGTGGAAGACAGTGTGGCGATTCCTCAAAGACATAGACATAGAAATTCCATTTGACCCAGCAATCCCATTACTGGGTATATATCCAAAGGATTATAAATCATTCTATTATAAGGACACATGCACATGTATGTTCATTGCAGCACTGTTTACAATAGCAAAGACTTGGAACCAACCCAAATGCCCATCGATGATAGACTGGACAGGGAAAATATGGCACATATACACCATGGAATACTATGCAGCCATAAAACACGATGAGTTTGTGTCCTTTATAGGGACATGGATGAATCTGGAAACCATCATTCTCAGCAAACTGACACAAGACCAGAAAATCGAACACTGCATGTTCCCATTCATAGGCGGGTGTTAAGCAATGAGAACAAATGGACACAGGGAGGTGAGCATCACACACTTGGTTCAGTCGGGGGGAACTAGGGCAGGGACAGCAGGGGGTGGGGAGTTGGGGAGGGATAACATGGGGAGAAATGCCAGATATAGGTGACGGGGATGGAAGCAGCAAACCACATTGCCATGTATGTACCTATGCAACAATCCTGCATGTTCTTCACATGTACCCCAGAACCTAAGTGCAGTAATATATATATAACAAAATAAAAATTATTAAAATATTGTAAAACAATAATTATTTCTTGTTTATTTTTGTCTGGACTGCACTGATTCAAGGTACATATCTTCCAGCTCTCAGATTCTTTTCTCAGCTTGGTATATTCTATTGTTAATGCTTCCAACTATAATATGAAATTCCAGTGGTAAATTTTTCAGTTACAGTTATTCAATTTGGTTCTTTCTTAAAATGGTGATTTTGTCTTTCAACTCTTGGATGATTTGATTGGATTCCTTGGATTGAGTTTCAACTTTCTGCTGCATCTTGCTGAGCTCCAGCTGTGTCTCTACCTACTTTCTGGGAAGTTCCCTGCCACCTCAAATATCCTTGGGCATCATGGGATCTCTTGCACCTAGATCCAGAGGTCAACTGTGAGAGTGAATTGCCCTGCAGTTACTCCACTCACTACTTCCTTAGGAACTGTTCAGAGGTAGGAATGAGTCCTGGTAGTCAGCAATCCCATGTAGGATTCCAAGATTCCTTCTTCAATGTCAGTGTCTCTCCCTTGACTTGCAGTGTTTTATCTCAAAATATCTGTTTAAAGTATGATGATTTACCCCAAATTTTTATCTCACTTGGTAGGCAAGGCTATCTTGGCTGTTCTAGCCATCCATCTTGTCCCCCAACCTGTCCCCATTAGTTATATAAACTTTGTGAAGATCAGTTGGTTGTAGGTATGTGACTCTATTTTGGGGTTCTCTATCCTGCTCCATTGACCTATGTGTACATTTTTGTACCAGTACCATGTTGTTTAGGTACCATAACCTTGTAGTAAAATTTTAAGTCAGGTAATGTGATGCATCCAGCTTTCTTATTTTGCTTAAGGTTAGTTTGGCTATTTGGGCTCTTTTTGTGTTTCAGATGAATGTTAGGATTGTTTTCAGCTTCTGCGAAAAATGATGTTAGTCATTTGATAGGAATTACATTGAATATGTAGCTTGCTTTGGTCATTATAGTCATTTTGATGATATTGATGCTTTTGATCCATGAGCATTGATGTTTTTCCGTTTGTTTGTATCATCTACAATTTCTTTCATCAGCATTTTGTAGTTCTCGTTGTAGATATCTTTCACTTCCATGAGCACACCATAAAATTAATTAACCATTTTAAAGCATATAATTTAGTGGCATTTAGTACAATCACAGTGTTATTTACTAATCACCTCAGCTAATTCTAAAATATTTTCATCACTTCCAAAGGATACCTAGTACGGACTAAACAGTTGCTGAATTATAAGCAATTCCACTAGTAACTATACCCTATAGAATTGAAAAAAAATTATTAACCACCTAAGTAAACAGTTAGGTGGTTAACTCTGTATAACCACCTAACTGTTTACTAATGTGGCTGCAGCATTTACAGTCCCACCAACAAAGCACAAGTGTTCCAATTTTTCCATATTCTTGCCAACACTTGTTAATTCTTTTCTTTCTCTATATGTGTAAATATATAGAAACATATAATTATATTATTCTTTCTTTATAATACATATTCTAAAGAAAAAATATATATTTCCTTTGTGTATGTATCTAAATGGGTGTGAAGTGGTATTATATTGTTGTCTTAATTTTTTCTAATTACTAGTGATGTTGAACATCTTTTCATGTGCTTATTGGTCATTTGTTTATTTTCTTTGGAGAAATGTTTATTTAAGTCCTCTACTCATTTTTTTTAATTCAGTTGCTTATTTTTCTTGTTGTTAAGTTGTAATCATTCTTCATAAATTCTTATTACTACAACATTTTCAGATATATGAATTGCAAATATTTCTCCCATTTTGTAGTTTGCATTCTCACTTTCTTGATAGTGCCCTTTAATAAACACGATGTTTAAATTTTGATGATTCCCAACTTATTTATTCATTCTTAACATGAGGTAAGAGGCTGAGACGCCAAGAAAACAGTTAAAAGTAAAGTGGAGATTTTTGTACACCTGCTACTCTGGAAAGAAAAGAACTACAAGCAGAGGCACCAACAAGATGGCTTTTACTCTGAGGCAAACCAGAGTTTGCTAAATCTAGACAAAAAATACAACCCAACCTCTATTTAGCTTAGTTCCTAATTGGCTAGAGTGAACAGGCTCTAGTCTAGTTGCCTCACAGAAGAAAAGTGCACCTTCTAGAATGCTACTTTCTATTAAAAAGATAGCACCATCCAGAACACTACTTTCCACACAGGATTAGCAGATAATCAAAAACTACCATGTATATAAAGAAGTTAAAAACGAACAATAGAATTGAAACATTGGCATCATAAATAAAATATATCAGATAGAGATTTAAACATAATTACGATTAAATATTCAAGAAAATGGATGACAAGATGGAGAATTCCACTAAGTAACTAGAATCTATTTTAAAAGAATTAAATGGAAATTCTAGAACTGAAGAATACAATAACTGAAATTAAAAACTCAGTAGAGCTTGGTGCATTGGCTCACATCAGTAATCCTAACACTCTGGGAGACCAAGGCAGGAGGATCATTTGAGCCCAGGAATTTGAGACCAGTCTGGGCAACATAGCAAGGCCACATCTCTATACAATGAAAAAATTAGTTAAGTGTGGTGGCATGCACCTGTGGTTTCAGCTACCTTGGAGGCTGAGGCAGGAGAATCACTAGAGCCTAGGAGGTCAAGATTATAGTGAACTATGTTCACATCACTGCATCCCAGCCTGGGCAACTGAATAAGATCCATCTCAAAAACAAACAAACAAACAAAACTCAAGAAATGCATATCAAAGCTGACTAAGCACAACTGAAAATACAGTTAGTAAACTGGAAAATAGATCAGAGAAACTTGGACTTAATAACAGAAAGCAAATTAAGGAAAATTCAATAAAGAACATAAATGACATATAGAGCAAGGTGAAACAATCTAATATAAATGTGATTGGAGTTTCAGTTAGAAAAGAGAGAGAATGGGCAGAATAAATATTGGAGGAGTTAGCCAAAAGTTCCCTTCCAACTGAAAGACAACAAACCAAAGTCTCAAGAATAATTACAAATCCTAAGTAGAGTAAAAATCAAGAAAATTATACCTGAGCACATCATGCAAACATGCTAAAAACCAAAGATGAAAGAATAATCTCAAAAGCAGCTGGGGGAAAGGGTACAATGCCTTCAAATGAGCAACAGTAAGGATGACAGTTAATTTCTGAATTAAGAAAGCCAGAAAAAATAAATAGCATTATTAAAATTGGAATTCTATCATTCAGAAAAAAAGCAACATTTTTTTTAAAGCAAAGAAGGTGATATAAAATGTCTTTGAATTCCCACATAGTTAGGAGTTCTCCTTTACTGCAATCCTAAATCTTGCCCTTTCCCGACGCTACCCTATCTTACTGGATACTCAGTCAATATTCTTCTTTTACTTATTTTTCCATAGGATTTCGTTATCTTTGAGTCATAATACTTTTAAAAATAATCAAAGATGGAAATATGTTTGATGAAAATAAAGTATTTTGATGAAGACAAAAGAGATTTTTCTTCTATTAAATGACAACCTTTGAGCTTGTTGATTCTATATTAAAAACTCCAACCTTGAGTGGGATCTTATTCAGCATAACTGTTTATTTGTATTTGTAAAGAAACAAGCACTTAGCTGGAAATTTTCTCTTAAAACAACAACAAAGAACCTGAAAAGGAGGACTTGCCACATAGAATTGGTAGAGCAGCTAAACAGAGGCTTTGGAGGCTAAGGACCAAAGTGTTTCTTTAAGAAACCAAAGCAGTAGCCAATTTAAGTCTAAATATCCTAGGTTTTTAGCTCTAAATATCATCCATTTACAGATATGTAAACAGAAACTCAGAGAGTTTAAATAATTTGTTCATTCGGCTAAAAATGGCAGAGCAAAGAACTTACTTAAGTTTTCCATACCCTTCCTATTGCAATATTCAGACTCATAAGTAGCGTGGTTTGTGTTGCCGAAAACTCTCTAAACCAAATAATCTTCACCACAGGACATCCAGTGCAACAGACTCAGATGAGTTCATTTTAAAAAATACAACAGAGCCTACTATAAGCCACAGTTATACCTACTAGATATAGCATACTACGTTATTAAATCCTGAAAACACCTGATCACTTATATTCCTGAATTAGTTAACTCAGCTTTTAATATGGCATAAGAAGTTGGGACATGAAACAGATAACTTTTGATACAGAGGGACTGGAATAACAAAAAGAACTAACTGTGAGAGCCTGGTTTGGGACAAAGTGGGAGATCACACAAGAAGGCCAAGTATGAAGTTGCTGCAAGAGGGGTATTGTGATATCTATGAGGAAAGGAAAGGGGCTAGGACTGAATTCTAGAAAGTTTTTATGCACTTTAGAAATTTATTTAAGTCTCAATCCTCAATAGGTAGTTTCATCTGTCTCATGAACCAATCCTGTTAGAACTCACAGGGTCCTCACATGACACCCCTGGTGAGAGAAACCCTATTTCAAAAATGATGTCTGAGATTCTTTGTTGCTTTTCTTCCAGTCATCCACATGTTATCGTGCCATAAATGTGTCCTGTGATTTTCCATGCATGGCACTAATATTTATATCCAACCAGGTTAATAGTCAGCAAGAAGGCTCATACTGAATAGGAGCAAAACCCCTTCATGGGAAGCCCCTGGAGAGAATTGCTCTATAAATCTGCAGAGGATTGGGAGCAGGTGCTTAGAGCTAGAAGAATTTCCTGGATCACTTAACCCCAATTGCCTCACTTTCAGAAGAAGATAACCAAAGACCAAATAAATGTTAAACAACATGTTTGTGGCAGAAAGTGGTCCTAAACCTAGAGCTCTTGACTTGGTCTGAAGGTTTTGTTTTGTTTTGTTTTGTTTTCTGTGATAGTACTTAGGTGATTCACAAGTGTGATAGGGGACCCCTGATAACCTCCTGAGCCATTTAAGGAACTCTGTAAGGTCAAACTGTTTTCATCATAATGCTAAGGAATTATGTGCCTCTTCCAATCTCCTCTCCCAAGAAGAGAGTGGATTGGGGTGCCATCATCATTCTCATGGGTAATGGATGTGTGCTTAAACTGGCTTGTAATTCAGAATTTATTCACCTTTATTTCTAATGTGGCCATTATCAACAGATTAAAAACTATATAAACAAAATCTCTTTTGGGTGCTTAATAATTTTTAAGAGAGTCAAGGGTTCTGAGACAAAATTTGAGAACCACAGTTACAGTTCCACAAATATTATTGAGGTACTATGATGACTAAGACACAGGGCTGAGAGCTTTCTTGACCCTCAAAATACATGCTTCTATCCTACTTATACCATGTCGAAAGTTCAGAAGAGGAAAAAGTCATATTGTAGTTAGTAACAGATTCATGAAAGAGACTGATCAAGAAGTTGGTCTGCAAAGATGAGAATTTTAACAGCTGGTAATCTGGGGCCAGAATATTTCTGGTTGAGCAAAAAGTACAATCAGAAACAAGACCCCAAGGAGCATATGTATTCTGGTCACAGTCAGTCTCCCTGGGTGAAAGTGTCTTGTGGATGAGAAGCAGTAATAAGGGAAACCAGGAAGTGAAATGATGTTGAGATCTAAGGAGGCTTGAGCACCAGATAGAAGCATTTGGACTCATTTTTCATGACCATGATAGTTCATTGTGTAGACGATAGATGAAAAGATACTGCTCATTACAGAAAATAGAAATAACTAGTGAGACAAGAAATACTTAGAGCCTTCTTCAGTTACAGAGCTTAGTCTTCAGATTAAGTGTATGGGTAAAGCATTTTAAGGGAAAACATAAAAAGTCATCAGGAAATGTAGAGTAGGAGGGTAAAAAACACACTTCAAATTAAGTCAGGATCTATCCATCATCCTTACTAGTTGTCTAATCATAGCAAATGTCTTTTTCTCTCAATATTCAGAGAGACCCACAGTTAAGATCAGTAAAATGCACCTGTACTTCCCAAAGTTACTTTGAAAATAAATTGAGTAAATAAATACCAGTCATGCTTTGAAGATCATAAAATGCTATTTGAATATATAGATGTTTAGCTACTGCCTTCTGTGTTGTCAATCTCAGTGGAAGGCATTGATATAACTGAAGAGGGGGGGTGGTCAAAGGTTTTAAGCATGCCTAGGCCTGAGGAAACCCCAAGCTCCTTTTCACTTTACCAGGAAATAGGACTGGAACAGTCTGTTTAACTACCATTACTTTACTGGGAAGATCTTTATTTTAAAAATAACATCTCTTGATCCTATTTTGAGACCTGCAATAGAATGAATACCTTGACCCTTTAAGAAATGCTCTCCTTTAATTTTATTGGTTGTTTTATTGGCTGTTTTTTAATAGATAATATATATACATGTTAAAGATTTAGACAAGAAAATAAGAGTATAGTGTTAAAAGTATTCTTAAGCTAAAGATAAATCTAATTGGATGGATAAGTTATGCTTCATCACAATGAAGTCCAATAGAAAACTTCCCAGTGGACAGAAAGAAAAGGTGATGATATCAAAGAGATTAATGGGAAATATAAATGGAAACACTGATTATGGTTCTTTGATCTCTTTCATCATCTTTTTGAGCTGTTAGAGGGTAACTACTTCTTGTTTTTGTCTATCAGGCATCATTTTTATACAATTAGGAGGTAAGTTAGCTGGTGTTCATATTCAAAGAAGTTAGCTCATGTGCATATTCAATATTCCCTAGCTAGCCACATTAGTCAGAGTTCTCTAGAGGGATAGAACTAATAGGATATACATATAAAGGAAATTTTACTAAGTATTAACTCACACTATTACAAGGTCCCACAATAGTCCATCTGCAAGCTGAGGAGCAAGGAGAGCCAGTCCAAGTCCCAAAACTGAAGTACTTGGAGTCCGATGTTAGAGGGCAGGAAGCATCCAGCATGGGAGAAAGATGTAGGCTGGGAGGGTAGGCCAGTCTAGTCTGTTTTCACATTTTTCTCCCTGCTTTATGTTCTAGCCATGCTGGCAGATTAAGGGTGGGTCTGCCTTTTCCAGCCCACTGACTCAAATATTAATCTCCTTTGACAACACCCCCACAGACACACCCAGAATTAATACTTTGCATCTTTCAATCCAATAAAGTTGTCACTCAATATTAACCATCACACTAGCCAAAATAATCTTAAAATTGCCTGAGGATGATATCATGGTGGCCAGCAAATGTCAGCCTGGAGCTTATTCAAGCCTCTCCAGTTAAGCAATGATTACACCAGCCAGCTGTGCCAACCAGGGAAAACAGAACCCATGGCCAAGCCCTAGTCCTGGCAAACACTTTCATTCATCTTACATCTTTTTCCAAACGCCCTCACAAATATTCCAACTCATTGTCATAGGTTTTGTGGTGTTTTTATTATTTTTTAGTTTCTTAATCAACAAATAAAATTATACATATTTATCATGTACAACATGTTTTGAAATATGTATACCTTATATAATGGCTACATCAAGCTAATTAATGTATTCTTGCCAGGTATCATCTATTTTAATGAATCTTCCATGGTCAATTATCACCAAAAGTAGACTAAGGGGCTAGACTGGTAGCAGGTGAATTCACTTGCAGAATTCTAGATTCATCTAGAAACAGTGGGATTTTCATGTCCCTGAGTAGATATAGTAATCATTACTGCTGCTCTTCAAATGTTCTCATTCTCTTTATATGACGATGTTGCCCTTTTCAGGCTCTTAGGCATGACCATGAAATGTAAACAGAAGAAGCATAGACCAATTCTAGGTATAAAGTTCAATCGGAATCATGTAATTTGGCACAGAAGTTTCCTCATCTGCTGTGGTGACCACGTTTCTGATAGTGGCAACTCTACCAGCCTGGATCCTTGACAAAGGACAATAGAGAACATAGCTTTCACCTGACCCACAGTAGGCATTGCATTAGTTTGGAGGAAAAGTAATCATTTCTGTTTCAAGCCACAGAGTTTGGGGCTATTTGTTACCACAGCATTGCTTAGCCTATCCTAACAGACAGGAGACAAAGGCAATGTCATGACAAAAACAGAGTAGGAGTTGTTAATGACACAGTCTTGGACATCAGACAAATTTAAGTTCTAACCTCTATCACTTCCTAGCTGTGTGGTCTTGGGAATGTTACTTAAATCCTCTGTGTTAACCTACTCCAGGCTTCTATGATGAAATACCCCAGGCTAGGTGGTTTAAACAGCAGAAACTTATTTCCTCACCATTCTGGAGGCTAGAAGTCCATAATCTAAGTTATAGATGGCTAGATGACTCAGTTTCTAGTGAGGGCTTCCTTCTTGGCTTGCAGGGAGCTGCCTTCTCAGTGTCCTCACAAGGTGGAGAGAGAACAAGCTCTCTAGTGTCTCTTTTGTGAGGTCACTAATCCCATTGGATCAGGGCCCCACTCTTATAATAGTATTTAATGTAATCACTGCCTTATTCTAAATACAGCCACACTGGAGCTAAGAGCAAAAACACAGAGTTTTAAAAGGACACATACACTCAGACCATAAAACCCTATCAGTCACATTTCCTCTTTGGTTGTTTTGAAAAATAATTTAACATATGTAAAGTGCTTGTTCTAGTACCTGTCTCTTTGTAGGTATTTATTGTATTTAACTTTATTTTCTATAATCCTCTCCCAGCCAAAAAAAAAAAAAAAAAAACTCATCCTATAATATAGAAAACTGAACCCTCTTACATTGTATATAATCAGTTATCACTATGTGTCCCATCTGACACTTGGTTAGGGAACATCTCTGAAACAAGAGTTTTCCTTAGCTGCTCTTAATGCCCTAGGGTCAAGGTCCCTAGACTGCTATTCACTTTTGCACACTGTATAAGCCAAGTCATTACAGGCCCGAGGAGCAAATGAATTATACAGTACAGTGTTACCACTAAATCAACACCGTGCAAGAAGCAGTCCAGGACAGGCAATCACTCTCCTTGGGCCAGACTCGAATGCAAATGAAAGGCAGAGAAGCAGGTCAAAGAGGATTGAATGTTACCAAGAAAGTCATTGAAAATAGCTACCTCCTGATTGGTAAAGCTCCTGGATCAGAGTTTCAATCCTTAATGTGACTTTGAGCTGGAGAGAAGGCATTAAATCTACCCTTAACATACATGGGGCACCACACTGCCACAACAAATCATGGGAATTAAAGTCTTTCACAGTGTCAGGTTTTGGAGGAAAAAAATTGCTAGCAAGCAGTTTTCAGGCTAGGCAGCTGAGCTAAGTTGACTGTCGACAAAGGAGAATAAATAGAAGACTCTTAACTTATCCTCCACCAAGAAAATTAGGGGCAAAACCACCAAGACAAGTATTTGTGAAGGTTCATAACTGTGTGTCCACTTGGGGTTATAGAATGACTTATAAGATGTTGATTTCTTCCCCAGTGTATATTCAATGAGCAGCAACAAAGTTCTCATATGTTTAAGTTCATAGAGATCCACCGTCACTATAGGGCCAGTCTTATACTGATCTACAAATACGTTGTGATTTATAGGGTTCTGCGAAAATCTACTAGTTCAGAACACAAAGTTTATCTTTTGCTAACTAGTATGATGGTAGGTTTTAAAATTCTGTGGGTAAAATATTCTTCTCTTTGCCTTTGACAAGAATAATACATTAAACAAAACCAGCACCTTGGTGGGAATTTGGGTCATCTTTTGTAGAGAAGCCAGAGAGTGCTTGACTACTTTAGGTTGAATAAAATCTAAAGTAAAAGTTTCAAAAATTTCAAAGAAATTTTTATCTAGGCTTCACTGAAACCTAGAGAAGACCCAGAGAAAATGTAGTCTCATTCTCCGTCAACTCTAGTTTTATGTCAAAAGTATATTTCTCATGTAAACTAAAGACTGAACTCTTTGTAAAAAGGGATAAGGAGTAATTGTTTAGGAAGAGGAGGAATAGGCAGAAACTATTTCATAATTTGTATTTAAATTTTGTAATTTTTTTATTTCTTTGCTTGCAAAACATATAATTGTAACATTGCTCCTTGAAATCATCCCAGCCATCTTGAATCTTATGTGGGATTTATGTTTCAGTATTCCCTGGTATGTGTAAAATATTCTGATAGGCTACACATGGTGGATCACACCTGTAATCCAACACTTTGGGAGGTGAAGTGGCCAGATCACCTGAGGTCAGGAGTTCAAGACTAACCTGGACAACATGGTGAAGCCCCGTCTCTACTAAAAATAAAAAATAGCCGGGCATAGTGGCATGCACCTGTAGTCCCAGATACTCAGGAGTCTGAGGCTGGAGAATTGCTTGAACCCAGGAAGCAGAGGTTGCAGTGAGTAGAGATCACACCACTGCACTCCAGCCTGGGCAACAGAGCAAGACTCTATCTTGAAAAAAAAAAATTGAATAAGTGAAACTTGCAAATGATAATTCAGAAAATGACAAGATAATGGCCAAGGGTGGTGACTCACACCTGTAATCCCAGCATTCTGGGAGGCCAAGGCAGGAGGATTGCTTGAGGCCAGGAGTTTGAGACCAGCCAGAGAAACACAGTGAGACCTCCATCTCTACAAAAAAATTTAACAATTAGCGAGGTGTGGTGGTGTATGCTTGCAGTTCTAGCTAGTCAGGAGGCTGAGACAGGAGGATGGCCTGAGCTAGGGGTTTCAGACTGTGGTGAGCTATGATGGCACCTGCATCTCAGCCTGAGTGACAAAGTGAGGCCCTGTCTCAAAAACGGGGGGGGGTGGGGGGGACATGACAAGATGATTCTAGGTTTTTTTCTTTTTTTTTTTATGATTAGAGATGAGAAAGAAAATGTCAACGTGACTCCTTCTCTGTGGTTCTTTCGGACATAGGAGCTTTGCTTTGTACCCTCTGTCCCCTACCAAGAAAGCCCAGGGAAGGTAATGTCTCCTGGATCCTATGAAATGTTTCTGTAATGGCCACTTTATCTCACACCTTGATTTTTCCCAGGTCACTGGCAAGTGTGATGGATTGTAATTGCTGCACATTCATGAGGTTTTCTCAAGGTTACCCGGTGAGGGTTAATGTTCAGTTCATCCGCAGGACTTATGAGGTGGAAGAGGAAATTTCTATTAGGTATTCTGCAGCATTAACAAAAAATTAGAGAATATAGTCTGTGCTCTTGAAAGAAGCCTCGTTGTACTCTGCTAAAAGGCAAGAGCTCACACACAGTAGGTCATGAGCATGTGTCACGTGGAGGGCAAAGGAGAAGCTTCCCTTTGATAATGAAACAAACATTTAGCTTACCTAGGAGCTATGCAGAGTGGGGACAAGATGTGTCATCTGTGAAACAAAAAATAGAAAAATAAATAAATAAAGGGAGATTTCTAAAAGGCACACATCATTCAGAATTAAATTAATTCAATTAATTATGATGTTTTCATACAAGTGGAACACAGCCCGGGCTAGGAACAAAGATTTTTCTTGCTTATGTTAGGAACAATGACCTACTTTTCTGTGTTTGTGGGGCCTGTTTGGTGTGGACTGTTCTTTCCTAATTGTGCTCTCTTTTTGAGTTTTATTCCCTGCCAGGGCACAGTGAACACCAAGGGAAGAATAAGACAGAGGGCTATTCCTAGCGAAGCAGAGTTTACAACCTTTGTTCATTTTGGCCAGAGGCCAGCTGATTCTAGTTTATCTAGCTCGTAGAGGGTTTCAGAAGAAAAACTGGAAGTACTATCCTGCCTTTGGGTACAAAGACAAAATTCTAATATCATAGGAGAGTCATCAGAGGTCAAGGCGATAGAAGGGTTCATTCATTCAACAAATTCATTCATTTGTTCATTCACAAATTGTGAACACCTAACACGTGCCAGGTACAAAGAAGGATGTTCTACCTTGGACTAAATTCCATTCCTGTGAGGGAAGAGAAGCAGCAGGTATTTTCATATCTATATAAAATGCATCACATAGCAGATATAATTACCAGGAGAATAAGAAGTGCTGGGTGAGTGGGAAGTGCTATTTAATATAAAGAGTGGTCTGGGAAGGTCTCACTGAGACATTTAAACAGAAGGATCTTGTTTTTGACCAACAGTTTTATGTCCTCTCCAAATTCATATGTTTAAACCCTTACCTCCAATGTGATGGTATTTGGAGATGGAGCCTTTGGGAGTCAAGGTTACATTAGGTAATAAGAGTAGAGCTCTCATGATGGGATTAGAAGGTTTGAAGAAGAGGAAGAGAGAGATCCTTTCTCACTCACTCTACTCTGGTGCATCAAAGAAAGGCCATGTGGGGATATAGCAAAAAGGAGGCCAGCCATCCAAAAGCCAGGAAAAGGGCTCTTACCAGAAATGGAATCAGCTAGCATCTTAATCTTGGACTTCCACCCTCCAGAGCTGTTGGAAAATACATTTCAGTTAAGCCAGCCAGTCTGCAGTATTTTGTTATAACAGTCCTAGGAAACTAAGATAGGCCTGAAGAAAGTGAGATAAAAGCACACACAAATAAGGAGAAAGCATTCCTGGTAGGGGAAACTGAATGTGCAAAGGCCCTAAGACAGCAGTGTGCTACATTTTCAAGGGACAGCAGGAGGGTCAGTGCGACTGGAGCCAGGTAAAAAATGGGTAGAGAAGGAGATGATTTAGAAAGCTAACGGGAGAGGGAGATTCTGTAGAGGGAGATTCTATAGATTCTGTAGAACTCCAGCAGAAGAGTTTGCGGTCTGACTTTCTTAACTGCTGAATTGAGAATCAGCTAGAGAGGAGGAAAGAGCACATCAAGAGCTCTTAGATGACTGCTTTCACCCAGGAAAGAGAAGGGCTTCAGAGAGAGAGAGACCAGGTTGACATTTACTCTGGCAATTAGAAATTATGGGCTATGAAGCATTAGCAAAAATAAGTAACTGATATTAGACAGTTTGTAAGGGCCAGATTTGGGGCTCAGCAATTTACATGGATTATCTCAATTACACTGTTGAGATAGGTACCATTATTATAATCTGCATTCTATAGACAAGGAATGTTCTGCATCTTCATTTCTTTATGTACCAGAGAACATAATACTACCTATCTTACAGAGTTGTGGTGAAGATGAAATGCAGTCATTCTTGCAAATCACTTAGCTCATTACTGACACGGTATAATCTCAATAAAAGATGACAATGGTTATCATTTTATGATTTCATTAGGACAGATAAAATTTTGTCCACACACTACATACCTGTGAACTTAGACGACTGACAAAGTCAGTACTCTTCCTCATGCGCTTACCTCAGCTTCAAATCAACAGAAAGAATGAACACAAATCTGAGAAGCAGACTTTCTATATTTAACAAAAGACTCCTTTTGACAAATCTTTCTATGGTCTTTGCCTCCAGCAAGGAGCACTCCCATTTATCTGCACTGGCATTGTTCTCCTATTCTTGTTTCCTTCTCAGAGCTGTTCCTTTCCAATCCTGGCACAATGTTTTTTACTCTTCTGGGCTAAATTTCGTGGCCTTCCCACACGTCTTAGAATTCCCTTCTGCAATAGAGCCTTCCCACAGTATCACCCATCCTGTCCTGGTCATCTTCCCGCCACTTCACTGCTTAGCAACTCCATAGCTGGATGCTGTGTGGACTTCCTTTTGTTCAATGTTTTCTGATGATTTCATTTGGGGTGGACTCCATATTCCTGTAGAGAACATTGATGCTTCCCCCAAACCACAACGGGCTCTCTGAACCTGGAAATGGAAAGACATCTTTGACATTTCCTCCATGACACACATCACAGGCTTCCTAGACAGGGAGGTGGCACACACACAAGGGTGCCAGGAATTAAATGCTATACTCTTCCCTTTACCCTGAAATGGAGCGTCCTGCTGCGTCACTCAAAGTAGTATATACAGCCGACTCAGAAAAGCACTTCATTAACAATGAAATTAAAGCTTTTTATCCAGTCACTTGTGTCACTGGGTATCACACTTTATCACTTTGTTTAGGTAAAGCATTCTTGGTCTAAGAGCAAAAATAGATGTTTTCCCTAAAGGGCCTGGATGATGCTGCCGCTTAAAGAAGAAAATCTTTCTCCTGCTAGTCTTTTTTAACTTTAGCTGCGGGGTTATCTTTAACAATAACTATTAAAGTTCGAGCCCAGAGACTGGTGCTAATTCACCCTGACCGACCTCTCACAGCCACAGAATTCTCCCCTACGCACCAGGGCACCTCCACTGGCTGCTGCTGGCAATAAGGGAGCGGAGAAGACAGAACGTGAGAGGCCCTCAGTGGCCCACTCCTCTAACCCGTTGCCTTCCATTCATAAATGGATAAAAACAAGAGCCGTTTTTAGATTCAGGATTTTCTGGGGAGAACAACAATTCCAGCCCCAAACTTCAGATGTCAGCAGAGAAGAGAGTGGGCTCTTTATATTCCTCAAGAACACACACACTGAGCTTCCTCCACAGCCCCGAGCACTGCCAGCTGCAGCTCCGGCAAACCCAGCGTCTGAGTTTGCGGCTCACTGGGAGATTGTCTGTTCCTGCTGCTTCCAATATTGTCTTGGCCTTTTTCAAGGCACATGCACAAGACTGCATCAGCACCCCTGTCTCCAGCCCATTGTGTACATGAATGCTCTTCCAGCGTGGCTCCCCCACGGCATGCACCTACTCAGCAACCTACAGAAGCTCCCCCAGGTGGATATCAATGCCCCAAATTTCCTTTCAAGCCTTCAAGGCTCACCCAACATAAATATTGCACACTTCTTGAAGAACAACCTCTTCTTTCATCAGATACCCTGATCTACTTTCCTCCTAACACTCCTTATGCGTGCCTCCACCATTTGCCCCTATTGCTCCCATTTACCTCCACTGGGAGTATCTCCCCTTTACCACTTATTTAAATTCTGCCCAACGTTCAAGATACTGCTTAAGTTCCACCCACCCCCAACACCTCTGGGATCACTCTAGTCCTCAGGGTTATTACAGTTATACAGTTATAATTGCTAGCTTGTAATTTCACAATTAATTGTCTTCTCCCTGTTTTATGTGTTTGCATATTATCTACAAGGTTGTAAGATAGTTGAGAAAAAGATCCAGATATTTTACTACTGCTCAATCCAATTATGGCAGAGAGGAGGTGCTCAACTTTATGAAGCTCCAACTGGGCCAGTGCCTTATAGAATGTTAAATAGAGGACAGGATTTTGACCTCAGTTTCAGAGCATACACAGATAATCTGGTACTCCCTCTCATAATCCCTGTAAAAGTCCAAATTCTCCACACAGAGAGAAAGGATTAGGCTCTCTGATTTTATTTGCTATAATCTTAGAATAATTGTAATGCTGCACTGAGTAGGGACAGATTACTCAACTTTCAGCATTGAAAGATCACTCAGAAATTATGTAACACAAATGCAGAGAAGAAATCTGAAACCCACTAAAGTGAAGTTTCCTGCCCCGAACCACAGATTGGATAAAGGATAGAACTAGGAACAAACCCTAAAGCTTTTGAAATCCCAGCCAGAACTCCTGGGTGAATATTTGCATGTTGCCCTTCTGCATTTTCTTTAGGGTCTGGATGATAGCAATAGAAAATTATTGGAAAAATACTTTCTGAGTGCTTTCTGTGCCTCTGGCTCTATGCTAGGGCATGTGAGCTATGAAGAAAAGAAAAGAAAAAGAAAATGAACATTTCTTTGCACTCAGGACTCCTGAACTCACTGTATTATTTTTTAAAGCAATGATCTTAACTTTTTTTTTTCTTTGAGGCATAGAACCCACTGAGAACATAATTAAAATTACAGGCTTAGGGAAATGCGTGTATGCACAAACCAGCAAAACACCGCACTTCATTTTAGAGTTTTGCTGAGTTCTCGAACCTTCAGGTTATAGTCTCTTTCTGAAATCTTCAAAATTAGAGGCATGGTTTTATAATTTACAGAGTCCAGATGCTAGCCCTCGCCTTTTTCTCCTCCCTTTTGAGTGACTGGTGGGAAGGCAGCAATCACAGCTTCATCTCTTCCCTAAATAAATAAGCACTTCCCTGAGTGCCTCAACTCCATTGCTCCAGATGTCACGCTGGATGAATGGCTCATTTAGGGCTCAGCAGGACCCAGGTCATGCGCTGAGCTGATCAGCTTTTCCGTGTCCTGCCCTTGCCACTCAGAGCAGCTTCTCTGTCACTCCGCCTGCTTGGAAAATCCACACTCCCCTTAGGAGGCCTGGAAGCTGAATAAGTTCTAGCATGGTTCTGGCAAGCCTTGGGAAGAGGGGAGGGGTCTGGTGCCATCTCTTGGGACTTTTATTAGACAATACTGGTGAAAGGCCCATAGGGTGTTTTAAGTGGTGGCTCTGGCATAAAAGATGCGATGGAAAGAGCACTTCTCTCAGAAGCCATATATCATGAAGCTTCTCCAGACAGGAGAAAGTGGGAAACAGATGGAGAAGAGCAGGCAAATGCACCACAGGGACACAGCTTGAGTGGGAGGGTGTGAGGAGGCAACTGAAGCTATCAGCAGCAGCAGACAGAGGGAAAAGACTCACGATGTGGAATCTACATATGGTAAGTCAGGGTGAGAAACAGAAGACCGTACCCAACAGCAAAAGATTTGTTCTCACATCATGTAGAATGAAGAGAAGAACTAGGCAGAAGGAGTCGAGTTCTGAAAGCTCGAATCCAGGCATTCTCAGCCCTTCGTATCCCAGCGGAAGCTTTTAAAACCATGGATGCCTGGGCCCTTGCCTGGACAATTACATCAGGTTCTCTGGGGTGAACCTGATGTGAGGCCTCAGCAGTGGCAGAAGTGAGAATCGTCGTACTGGGATTCCTGATTTCCTGATTGATGGCATCTGGTGGCAGGCAGGGAGAAGCCAGGGAGAATTGCTGAGTGCCTACACCTGTACAAAACAGCGCTGCACCCCAGCTGATGGGAGAAAGGAAGTCTCTCTTTCTAAAGTATTATTTTTCCTGCTTGATGTCACTGCCCAGCAAAGAAGCAGTCCCAGGTCATGTTAGAGTTACCTACTTGTTTGTATTTAGCCTTATCCTCCAGGAATTACAGAAAATGAGTCTGCAGGAAATGTGTCCAGGCCTTCTCCCTGCCTGAGGTCATTGTGTGCTTTGTGTATATCCCACTAAAGGTTCTACCATTGAGGAAAATCTTGAAAACCAGGCACCCCTACTTCTTTATTTTCTGTGGCTCATAGAAAAGGGAAAAAAGATTTCTGCAACAGTTGAAAGAAAAATAAGAGATTCCTATGCAGGAGAGAAGAATCAAAACTGATGATAGAATATGACAAAGAAGAGAAGGAAAGGGGGAGAGAGGAGAAGCAACACAAAGGGCTGTTATTCAAGACAGAGCCCTTGAATCAAGACCTCCTCAGAACAGAAAGACATTCAACGGTTAAAACCAGAGATTACAAGAACAGTTATTTTGCACCAAATGAAAGGATATATGATATGGCATTCATTACACCCCAAGGCTCTAAGGCAATTGAATGTTAATTGGCAGAGGCCTACCAAAGGTATACAATCTTGAAGGACCTATCAGGAAAAAGAGAAGTTGCTAAAACTGTTTAAACTTGGACTTTCTTTCCACTTCCCTGGGCTCTTCAGAAGACAAATAACTCCCCAGCTTATACAACTGGGAAATATGGCGACAGCAACATAGTATAGGGACCTAATAAAAGATAATAAGGTGAATAAAAAGGGTGGTATAATCCTTGGCAGAAGGTATAGCAATATGAAAATTTTTGTAATACATTGTTGTAATAGTTTGCATTGTGAATCAGAACAGCAAATACTTTGTTATGGAGTACTTACATTTTATTTTTCAGCTATCACAGCTCAAAACTAAATGTAGACATGTGACTCTTTATGGTAACTTCTGGCTAAAGATTGCATTTTTATCATCAGTGCAATATTTATCAGATTTATTTATTAACAATCTACAGTTGGCTCTATGCAACATGCAGACAAATAAACAAACACACAAATGAATATGTTAAACATTTTTAAAGTATTCCTGCCCTCTAGAACTTTATACTGCCTGGTAAATATTCTTGCTGAAACATAGAATACTATTAAAGTTAGTGATTCATACCTGCAGAAGAAAAATATGACCTTTTCTGTAACAGGAGAATGCCTGAATAATGATAGCACTGAAATTGATGCCATCATTATCAGCTTGTATTTTTCAAGTACTCAGTCAGTGCAGGGCAAAGAACTGCAGAAGGGAATACAAACAGGGATGAAAAGCAGGCTCTGCCCTGAATGAGCCCACTGTCTTGATGGAGAGAGAGGAGGTAAACAGACACACAAAAGAGGTAACTCCCTAGAAGCATTTTTTAAGTAGCTAGTGAGTTACACGGACCTTAAATGGTGTTGGATGGCCGTGCAATCACAAGCTCTTACATGTGCTTTACAGTGTCTAATCAAATTCATTTTCATATTTAATTCTTACAATAGCCTGTCGATACAAGTGTTATAATCTCCATCTTACAGATGAGAAAGTTGAGACCCAGAGCATTTAAGCTGCCAGGTGGAGCCACAGAGATTAAGTCTCAGAGCCAGGACTCAGGATGAGTGCCAATAGAAGCCTGTCCTTGGAGTCCAGAATGAACGTCAGAAGCAACCCAGCCACAGCAGGAGACTGTCCATGAATGTCACCTGGCCGAACTTAAAGGCAAGACCCTTTTAACTTGTCTCATTCAAGCTCGTTCTTTACACTCTTTCACTAACTCCAATTAAGGATATTTTATGCTCATGATAGGATTTGCCATTTTTTCCCACTTGCCAAGTCCTTGATTATTTATCATCATCATCAGCAGCAACAGCAGCAACAGCAGCAGGAGCAGCAGAAATAGAGAATTACCTATTCACGCAGTAAAATCTTCTGTGGAAGTCCAGTGCATAACAACACACACCTGCCCCTGTCTCTAACGCTCTTGTTTTCTAAAATTAACATTTCTGAAATATGGAAAGATATGCAAAGGGGCATGGATTTGGTATTTTTGCTGCTACAAAATAAGCACAAATATAATAATGGGGTGACTTCATACTTACTTTTGTCATTACAAAATCTAAGACTGATTCATGGACCGACATGCAGGGGAAAAAAAAAAATATTTATCTCCTCCTAGGGGAGAAGGTTTTCTCAGTTTCTGGGGCATAAGCGTTGTTAGACTGATAGATAGGTTAGATAGATAGATAGATAGATAGATAGATAGATAGATAGATAGATAGATAGATAGATAGATATACACTTTTCTATTTTGCTTCTTTGGTCTTACATTTAGTCAACATTATTATTCTGAGCAATAGACTCTTTTGAAGTTTTCATTTCTGGAGATGATGTGTACTTTTATCTTTTTTCTGTGTCTTCATTGATATTTTAGTAGAAATTTGGGAGATGATGTATCAGCAGCAACTAGCCAAGCACCATTTTAAACTAAAATTCAATGGAAATTTAATTTGATTGCACTACAAATGTTAACTTCATGAGATTTTCCCTCCCATCAAGTGTGTCTCTTCTTCCCATTAGGCATATTTGGAGAGTGCAAATGGGTGACTTGACTGGAAGCAGAAGGAGATTCATTCCATTCCAATTTTGAATATGACAGTTGTGAAGTCAGGCTCATGACCTGTGTGCCAATTTACAATCTAATAAAAATTTAAATGCTTGAATTATTAACAGAGAGTGAGGGATGGAGCTTAGAATGGAAACATTTATAATGAGGTGATGATTTCCAGCATAATAGAGTTGCTCGTTTTTGGAACATCCTACATGCATATTCCTTGTGGCTTCATAGCCTGTAAATTGTTTGTTGCTGGGTCTCATTTTGAATTCTCTTTACTATTTCATTTTGTTCTGCATCAGCAGTCAGGGCAGCTGTGGATACTAGCACAGTTTACTTTTTAAAAAAATCATGAGCTTTACAGTTAGACATACCTGGATTCAAATTCTGATTCTGATTTTTTACTTGCATTGTGAGATCTGATAGCATATTTAATCTTGTTGAGCAAGTTAGCCTGCAACAACTACCTTGTAAGCTTTTTGTAAGAATTGCAGGAAATAAGTGAAAATATTTCAGACAGTACCTGGCATGTAGTAGTTGTTCATTAATGAGTATAAGAGCTTTTCCCTATCCTTCCTTCTTTCTTCTGCCCTGTAATTTAGAAGAAAGAATCCTCAATGATCATCCATTAATTGATTCAATAAAGTATTCATTCATTCATCTGACATTTATACAGTGTCAACTCCAGGTCTGGGAATTCTCAGGGCTAAGAATATAAAAAATACCAAGACCTTCAAAAATCTTACAGACTAATGAAGAAAATAGACCTGTTAAAAATACTCTATACTATGGAAAAATGAATGATATTAAAGAAAGATGTTCAAGATACTACAGTGACACTAAGAAAATTAGTTCTTGGTACTTTTGAGTATTTCATTTAAATTCATTGAGCTTCTGCTTCTAATTTTTAAAAATTAGATTAATAAAACTATATGAGCCTCTTCAGGCATGCTGATGCAAAGCCTGCAATTTCTTTCAAAGATCCTGAATTACAGGCATTTTACCCAAACTTATACATTCATTCATTTTAAAAAGTACATTCTTGGAACAAGCACAATCAAGGAATGCCTAAAATGAGTCCGGCCTGTAATCCATGACAAAGACTTGTATAAAGAGATGAGCTGAGCCAATCTGCATCCTACCAAGAGAAACCATGAGAATCAGACAATTAGCATCAGGAACTGAAAATGAAAGGGTGCCCAGAGAGGAGAAGTCATAAGGGATAGTCAAGGCTGTTTTGGTTCAGGAGCAAGCTGCAGGTAGAAGGAAGCTTGAGTTAAGCAGAAGATGGTAGATGATGTTAGAAGTAAGATGAAATAGGGATGAAGAATAGAGGGTAAGGAAGGCAGCCATACTTAAGGTACAGCAAACACCCAGAGAGGGATGGAGAGGCCAAGGAAAAAGACACTCACAAAGAGAGAGTGCTTCCAGAAATGAGTAGGAAACAGCAAGAGTGGGCTGTCCCCAAACTGCTTTTGTTTCAACCGATTTCCCATTCTAAGCCCCATGTGGTTTCTGATCCTGTGTATTTTTGCTTAAATCCTTCTACCTGTGTTGCTGAATAATTGAATTTATCTATGTTGAGTACAGTCAAAATAGCCCTTTGTTGGTTGTTAATCACTATGTTAATGTAAGGTGGTAGAGCCAGTAGTGATAATATCCTGATCTTCATACAGGGATATAACCCCACCTCAACAATAAGGAAAAGGCATGAAGTTGTGTCTCCTAACCTGGAAAGACGCTGTGCTGAACAGTCCATAGTCTGCTGTACAAGGTCCTTGACTAAATCCCCAAATGATATATACTGGAGTACACCAGAATGCCAAAGAGTTTTTTCTTTGTACAGAGCTGCTTAGCCCATAATTGTTGAGCAGAAATTCCCCATAGGTCTTTGAGTTTCTGCAGATTGTGCAAGCAAGTCACTAACTTCCATTTTGTTCTAGACTATCTCTTCTAAGAATGGTTTTATGTAGGCAGTTTTAGAAGACAGTATCTCTCTCCACAGCAGAGGGCATATTTGTTTGTTTCCTTTCCAGAATAATAATGGTAATGTTTCCCTGGAGAAAAGGGCATGTTTGGTTTCATTCCATTACAAAAGAGTTGGGTTTTCTATGCTCAGGCTTCTTTGGTGCATACTCATTGCATGCATAGCATCTATCCAGGCTTCTCTCTATTGTTCCTCAAGACTTGAGAGGCAAGACAACTGATGCAAGCATGAAGCACCTGCTGCTTGCTCTGCCATGAGTAATACAGTCCTTAGTCTCTGACCTAGGAGTTTCTTGACTCTGACAGCTTTAAACTGTGGCAGGTTAACTTTGTACCTTGCATGTACAGTAAAACCTAATGTCTTTCATCATTCTTGGCATGCATGTGGCCTCTCAACATAAAGCAATGTTCTGATAATCCTAATCAATTAAGTCAAATGGTGTAAGTAGAACACAGTATTGACCACCAATATTGGCAATTTTTTTTATCATGGTCTTTCTATTCCTACACACCATGATGACTATTATATACATGCTTAGGGATTAAGTATAATTTTACCAAACTAGACATTAAAAAGTTCCCATTTTATACTTTATTTGGAAACAATAATCAAAACCAAGTATACATGTCTTTGACATGGACAATGGTGACTCTAGGAATTGAGGAGAGAAAAGATCAAATGTAGGTATTATTTCCCTAAAACAGTATCCCCTAAAGTGGCAACAAGAGCTTCAGATGGTATAGAACAGTAATATATGTAAGTATTGTATAAATAAATATACATATGTTGTAGAGTATGCTCTAAATTTGTTTATTTGTTTTTTAATAGGGATATATGGTTAAAAATTGTGAGGCCTATTGTCATATGGATAGCCATTATCGTATGCATCCGAAGACATATTTTCCTGTGGTCTTGTTCAAACTACCTAACAATATGGAAAATACCAAATTATCCTTCAAATGTCATTTATCAAGGAGATGTTACCTGTCACTCTAAATATGTAGTTTGAGAGTTTTCAGTCTAAATAATATTTGCTCCTGAGTATTGAATGTCCCGAAGCTGAACTTTTACCCAGAGATGCTTGTGTTCTCAGAAGTACATTTACATGAGGTGTTTACTTGAAGCAGAATGCCTAAATAACCATTTATAATGGTTTGGGAGCTCATTTGCTCACATTCTCTACCAGGACCCTCTTCTCTTGATATTAAGCATACATGATTTAGTTACAATGTTTCTTGTCTCAGTGATGACTCTGAGGGTGGCACTGACCTGAAGGATATTTCTCTGGATCATGGGGATGTCTGATAAAGCATCCCTGCCCAAGGTAGCAGGATTGCTCAGGATGACCAGATAGCGCATCTCTCACCTTTTCAGGCTCAGTACCACTTATTTTCCTATGCTGGTTGCCTCACTCTGTAAGCATTCCTTTCTTTGCTTTTAATTACTGAAATAGTGTAGATTAATTTTAGATATATTTAAATAGGAAAAAAGAGAGAAATTGCTACCAAGAATGGTTGCAGTTAACCTCAGAAATTTTCTACATATGGCTATAATGCACATGAATATATTCTGTATTATAAAAACATAGATCCTACTGCACGTACCTTACGTTGGCCTGTGTGGTTTCTACTAGACAATATATTAAGAACATTTTTTCATTAGCATAAGTAAATAATGACATGCATTATGAATGCATAATATTCCATTATATAAATATACGCTTATTTTGTTTGTTAATTGAGCTGAAATACACGTAGAAATCTCCAGGAAGCCTTTGCTGCCCACTCACTCCTCGGTCTGCGTTATGTGGCTATCCTCCAATCCCCCATAGCACCCAAAGGGCCCTTCTCATAGCACTTATCATACTGCATACCTGTCCCTTTCTTTCTTGTATACACTTATGTCTACTTAGCTCACTTTTAAAATGTTTAGTACCTAACTAGTTACTAACTCATAGTGGGTTTTCTAACATATTTGTTGAACTGAATGGAATGATACCATTGTGGTTAAGATCCTTCTGCAAATATATTTTCACATTTGCCCAACAATTTACTTGAGCTAAGCACCTTCAGGTGGAATAAATGAGTCACACAAATACAAATCCTGAAAATCCTAAAGCTTTTTGGTGGATAGAAAGTGATTATGTTACTATTCTGGGGCAGGAAAAAATATCCCAGACTTGTATTCAAAAGAAATTCTTTTTATAATTTTGCCTTTTGCCCTTGTTATCTTTCTGGAAATGAGAAAAGGAAGGGAGGGTGGAAGAAAAATCTGAGAGAGGAAGACGGTAGTTTTTTTCAGTCTCATTCCAAGCCCATTATCTGAAGTAAATGTAGATAAGTTCAGTCTCATAATGTACACAATATTAAGTATGATAGTCTTCAAAATATCCAGTTTTACAGGTCCCCAGAACCCCCATAGTCTCTTATGTCCACAATCAGGACAGTTCTGTTAATGTTGTTTATAAATATGTGCTGCTGCTGCTGCAATTTATTATACTACTTTCTTCTGTCCAGAGGGACATTACAAAACAACTTTTTATAATCTCAAAACTGGACAGAAATTTTGTTGCAAAATGATATACAGTTAAAGTATTATAAAAAGCCTCCCAGGCACTTGTGCCTGAGAGTCTGGTTTAGAGAGAAAGGTAT
The DNA here is from genome assembly GCF_001604975.1 of Cebus imitator. Classification (NCBI taxonomy): domain Eukaryota; kingdom Metazoa; phylum Chordata; class Mammalia; order Primates; family Cebidae; genus Cebus; species Cebus imitator. The sequence continues at coordinate 2,198,123 of NW_016107415.1, forward strand.
CACAGGGAGTAAAATTGCAGTAGGGTTGATATTTTTCTGTTATTTTCTATTTTGTTTTATGACTAAGAATGAACACAACCCAGGTTGTTCAGGGATGAGAAGTTTCACCATTATAACCCTGAAGGCAGCAGCATTACTCCGCCATTTATTCCCATGCCTTTTCAATAAAATGGAAGATTTTATTGAATTTGGCACACATTAGTCTTCTTCCATAAAATGGAAGGTTTTATGAATTTGGCACACATTAGTCTGTTATCCCAACTTGGGTCTAAAGAGATACAGTCATATGTGGCAGCCCCTCCCAATCCTGAATCACACAGCACGGAACATATGATAAGCCGGTAATGAGTCTGTGAATTTACTTACTCTAAGCAGTCTAAATGCATATTTCCAGATTTGATTGTGCTTTTATCAGAGGTTTTAGTTTTCCTTTTATTCAATTTAAGCAAGCAACTATAAAAAAGGCAGGATTTTAGAGACCAGCAACATCTGGATGATTGCAAATAGATGTGGTTTCATAGGTTGGGAGGTGGTTCTGTACAGGAATATTTACCAAGTATATAAAACAGGTAAATTAGAAGGTGGCTTTTAACATTATAAAAGTATTTCCTAGTTTTAGTTTTCCTGAAAAGTGCATTGCAAAATTTTCTTCTACTATAACATTGCCTTAAAGAAACCCTGCACTGCAGCCCAGTATGCCTGAACTGTAAGATAAGAGGGTTGCAATCTCCAAAGCTGCTTTGAATTCAAATAATATGTGAACTACACTATATAGAGTCTAGAGCAGGGATCAGGCACAATTTTGAGGAAAACTTAGAAAACAGGTAAGTACTGAAGGTAGTTGATCCCTATAGGATGATTTTCTTGGATTTTTGTAGAACTTTTCAGGGACAAATTGGTTGTGTCAATTATAAGAGTAAACATTTGGCTTTATCCTCTCAGCAAGATGTTGAAGAGCTTTTCCAATGCACCATAGTGAGTAAGTAGAAGAACTCAAAAGTGTGTTTAAAAAGGGAAAGATAGAACTGCAAGCAGCCTTGATGGTCACCCACTCCAGCTTCCTTAATTTACAATAGAATAAACTGAGATGCATATACCCAAAATTCATGTAAATTAATTTTTTAAAAAAGGTCAAATCTCCTAGGTGTCAGGACAATCCTCTTTCAAGACCCTCACTGTGCCCCTAGTCACTGAAAAAATGTTTACCTGTGTTATGATTTATACTCTAATTTTCACAGACTTCACTGAAGTATTTACATCTTCATAGTTTTGATTCAATTGATCAAAAACTATCAAGTCAACTTTAAATACACAGGCTGCATCTGACCTTTCAATGACATGACTTTATTGTCATACTTGCTTGTTATTCAAGGATGTTGCCACTCATGCATTGGTAAAGATTTCTAAGCCAGACAAAAGAGGCTACTTTGCAGACACTTTGTAAAGGAAGTTCATACCTCAGTTGAGAAATCAACTAAGGTTTCCAGAGGTTTCTCTTTGTTCAGAGGTCCCAGCAGCATATGACTTCTGTCTGTCTGTCCAGTGTTCATTCAAAGCTCTCTGGGGCACAAGAGGTTTCTCGTCAAGCTTCTCTCCATCTGATCTGAAGTTTCTGTGAGTTGTGGGTGATGAACTGGCATTGCCTGATTATGAAAGCTTTTGCTGGTGAGTTCCATCTTGACCAAATACCTAGCAATGCAAGCATGTTTGCCTTGGTATATCTAAAAGACTATGTGATTGCTAATTTAATGCATCAACTTGGCTGGGCTAAGGAATGCTCAGATAGCTAGTAAAACATTATTTCAGGGTATATCTGTAAAGGTGTTTCTGGAAGAGATTATCCTTTGAATGAGTAGACTGAGTAAAGAACGTTACCCTCACTAATGGGGATAGGCATCATGAAATCTGTTGAGGGACCAAGTAGAACGAAAAGATGGAAGAAGGTAAACTCTGTTTCTCTACTTGGTGGGACATCGTCTCCTGCCCCTGGGCATCAGTACTCTTTGTACTTGGGCCTTCAGGCTCAGACTGAGACTTATACCGCCGGCTCTTCCAGGTCTCAGGGTCTGAGTCTTGGACTAGAACTACCCCACTGGCTTCCCTGAGCCTTTAACTTGCAGACATTATTAGATCATGGGATTTCTCAACTTCCATAGTCACATGAGACAATCTCTCATAATAATTTTCTCTTTTTATCCTCTCTCTCTCCCTCTGGATATGTGTGTGTATACATCTTTTTGGTTCTGTTTCTCTGGATAACCCCAACAAATACACACTACTACCAAAAAAGAAGAAAGTTTCAAGCTATCTTACGACATTTCTGAAAGTAGAATTAGCACAACGAATGGAAGTTATAGAAGAGCACATTAAGCTATCATTAGGGGGAATTTTGTAGCATTTAAAACTGTCCCAAAATAAAATAAACTATTAAATTTTAATAAATGTTTTATCTTTGGGAGTATTTAAGGCAAGCCTGAAGGACCACCTGTCAGTGATATGGGGATAAAAAGAAGAATAACATATTGAGATGTTCCACTTAACTTCCTAACTCTAATATGTCAATACTGTGTGAGTTTTTCTATTTTAAAAAGTTAGGTATCCAACATATAAAAATGCGTTTGTGAATCTCCTTTGGTAAATCTAAAGGAAGACAGAGGTCCTGGAGATGGAAGTAAAAGCAAAAGAAGCCAGAGTGCCTTTCGGAATAGAGCTTTCATTAATACTTAAGAGGCAAGAATAGTTCACCAAAAATTCTTAGACAATGACATAAACAGCTTAGGAGTACATGGCAAATTTCATGACATTCTTCCTACATTCTGTCTGATCTGGGAAAATAATGAACATAATTAAATGGAAATATTGAGTTAGAGTATGGACCTTGAATAATAGATAGAATTTAGATAGAGAAAAGTATGTGGAAATAAAACATGGCGGTGGGGGAGGGTGAATTACTATGTAGTTTCTATGCAGAAACTAGAATATCCTTGCTCTTAGAGGGCTTTGGTGGAAGAGACCTAAGGCAGTAAGAAGCTGTTGAGGGAAGTATATGGGAAGTATATTTTTACCTCCTAATTTTCCATCACATGGCATAGCGCATAAGCAGACAGATGTTAACCCATTCTTGAGCTAGTTCACTCCCTGCAATCTTGATGCTGAGCCCCAAGTGCTGTTTTGGGCTTTAATATGAAGTACAAATAAGCTGAATTTAAGAAGCCACAACAGCATCACATCCAGTTTGACCTTGGGAACTATTTCTTAAATTCCATGTGATTTGAAAAGCATTTCTTTTCTCAATTAAATACCACCAGTCCTTTGTCGAAATTGGGGGTGTGGCGGCTGTCCACCTTCCTAAATGACAGCAAATGGCACATTAAAAAACCCTGTCTTATGATTGCATGGCATGGCTATTTACAGCAGTAAGGAACAAATGTTATCTTTGAAAGTAGGACAGAGAGAGAGAGAGGAGAGTAGGAGCTATTATCTAGGCCCATTCATAATCATTGTGGTCTGAAGAGTGGAAAGGACGTAGAGAAATTGGATGGTTCTCGCAGGCCATGCGTTATAATGAATGGGAAATATTTAGCAACCAAGATAGGCAAAGGGAAATGCAGCGCTTGGCTTCCCAATCTCCCCAGGAGTTACTGAAGTTACGAAGAAGTATATGATAAAAAACAATCAGTGTAAATTGCAGACCCATCTTTCATGCTGCTTTAATTAAAAAGCCTTTCATCATTTCCAGCTTAAACATCTCTTTTCTCAGCCTTGAAAGTAACTACTGAATCTTCTAGTGCTTTCACATTGGTAGACAGGAAAATTTGGTTTTCATTTTGCTGTACAAGGAAAGCATTTCATATACTTTCCCTGGTAATTTGAATGCATATATTTCTTCTCCCTCTCACTTTATTCCAGAGTAAGACATCTTATTTCGAGTTTTCAAAACCTTCTAGAATGTCAAGCACTCTGAAATAAAGGTTATAAGAAATGTAGGTGTCAAAGTAGCTCTGATATATACTAAGTGGAATAAATACAAACAATGGATGCATTAGGAGGCACTTAGGATGTTAGCTACTCAAAGCAACTTAAAGGACATTACTTTGAAATCTTCAAAAGGCAGAGAAAATGTGACAAAGTTGTTTGCCATTCCTTCACTTGCTCTGCACTCTCTTTGCATATTTGCATAAACTAACCCTTTTGAAACTCTTCCTTACTCTTCCTTGTCAAAATCTTACCCAATATCAAGTCCTGCCATCCCACCTTCATGATCTCTAATCTCACTACATTAAAGAATAAAACAGACTAGTCCACATTAACTTATGCTAGGAATTTGGTTCACCAACACATAAAAGTCACATTAAAAGGTCTTTGTTTTTTTTAACAAATGGCAATGTTAGTACTAAAATAGGCAATCACATTTTTTAATCTTAGATACACTTAGAGTTAAATGCCTATCACAGAATGCTATGCAATTTAGTATAAAATAACATTTATTTGACCTATCCAAAGAATTTCCTTGACTTACTTTTTACCGTGATTTTCTCATTTCCCGTTCTGAAACTGGTCACCTGCTTCCATCTTCTGAAGTCAGGGTCTTCAAGAGACAGGAATACTAGTAAAATTGAACATCTAGTATATTGGGTCTTGAGGCATTGTTCCCACATAGGCCCTTCCCACTTCCTCACGAGTATTAGCAGGTACTAGAGAGAGAAGCCAGAGGCATCCTGTTTACTGGCTGCTTTGCCACTCATCAAGGTTGTCATCTCATTTTGGTGTAACCACTACAAGTACATCACCTTCCCCATAATGTCCCTTCTTCTGCCTATATTCCAGTGACAGTAGGCCATTTGGATTAAATATTTATTTAATATACTTGATTAAATACATATTTAATTCACTGCATATATATGCACTTATACATGCTGCTAGTAAACAGGGTTAAATAGGGTCTTTATTTTATTTTACTAAGTTCTGGGATACATGTGCAGAAGGTGCAAGTTTGTTACATAGCTATACGTGTGTCATGGTGGTTTATTGAACCTATCAACCCATCATCTAGGTTTTAAGCCCTGCATGCATTAGGTATTTGTCCTAATACTCTCCGTCCCCTTGCCCTCCACCCCACAACAGGGCCAGGTTTGTGATGTTCCCCTCCACGTGTCTATGTGTATTCATTATTCAGCTCCCACTTATGTATGAGAACATGCAGTGTTTGATTTTCTGTTCCTGTGTTAGTTTGCTGAGAATGATGGCATCCAGCTTCATCCATGAACCTGCAACATGAACTCATTATTTTTATGACTGCATAGTATTTCATTGTGTATATCTGCCACATTTTCTTTATCCACTCTATCACTGATGGGCATTTGGGTTAGTTCCAAGCCTTTGCTATGGTAGAGTGCTGCAATACACATACGTGTCCATGTGTCTTTATGGTAATCCTTTGGGTATATAACCAGTAATGAGACTGCTGGGTCAAATGGTATTTCTGATTCTAGATCCTTGAGGAATCGCCACACTGTCTTCCACAATGGTTGAACTAATTTACACTTCCACCAACAGTATAAAATTTTTCAACAGGGTCTTTTTAATACTTTTCTCTGTAATGCCTCTGGAGAAGATTCGACTCATCTACAAAGATCACTGATGGATATGAGAAACCTTTCAAAATTATAGTTCCTCTGGGCCCACTTTAACTGCTAAGCCGAAATCCTCACATCTGGGACTCAGGAGTCTTTTAATAAGCTACCTGTTGACAGTAATAATGACATAACTCTGCGAAGCAACATTTGGTAGCTGATGGTTTAAAATGGAACATTTGTGCAGGTTTTCTCCACTTCTATGCTTTTGGTTATACTTTTCCCTCCTCTTAGAATATACCTTATTCTCCACAATATCCTCCTCTAAAAAGCTCATCTGCTTTATGTCCTTATTAATGAAAACTTAACGCAGTCTCTTAATCTGAAACAAAGAATCCTTCATCTGTGTTTTCATAACATATTGTGTCTTATTTATCAAAGCCTGCTTACTTAACTATTTTATTCTCACGTTTGGCCTTTTCCCTCTCCTTTCATGTTAAAACCAAAAAGCCTCAAGATAACAAATACTTCCAGAAATTATTTTCTCCCTTAAATTTTCTTCCTTAAATGTAGAAACGTAAATAATTTCTACATGTGTGCTTGCTTATGGCAACCTATTTAACAATTTGTTGGGCTTCTGTCTGTCCTTTTTGGTTTTAGACTCTTTGACAAAGGACCCATGTTCTTCTTAACAGACAGCAGAATCTTCACACATTCATCTAAGTATTATTATTTCACAGGTCCATTTATTCACATCATCAACCTGACCCAACCTATGGTACTTAGGCCACTGATGTGTGGATGCCACTTTGAGAAACACTGGTCTAAATAGAATGCGAGAGTTAGAAATGCAGCTGCTGTACTATCACAGGCAACCTAATAGGCTGTCTCTGTTTTTGCTTTCCTCTGGAAACAGTTTACTCTTTTTTCTTTGTGTCTAATTACCCTGGAAATATGAATAATTGAAGTCTTCTTTAGGTTCCTGACCTAGTGCTCCAAAGACCTATATAATAAGTCCAGCCACCTGTCTCAGATTACCTTTCTGTGCTCTGGGCATGTGCTTTGGCCAGTCTGCCTGTTGACTCTAAGCAATTAGAACCTGAAATTCATAATCTTTTTCTCTCTCCAGACCTTGTTATTAATGCTCTTTTGTTGGTCTGTTTACTAAGCTTTCTATTTCCAAATTAGCTCATCAGGGAATCACTTTTCCCTTCTGAACTTGCTTCTGAGCCATCATGGGTCATACTTTCCCATATGGAACCAGCATGAAAGAAGAAAGAGCCAGAATCAAGTGCAGAGTTGAACACTGTAGTGAAGCCAACATTTGGAAAATGGATTCAGCTTCAGCAGTAGGCTCTAGAGACATAGCTACATAGGCCAAACACCAAGTCCAAGGAAGCACCCTACTAATAGTCTGTGTTTCAGCACAGGTTGGCACTGACACTTCCAGTTAGGCACAGCTTCCAGCCAGGAATCAGACTGACTGGTGGGGGTAGATTTGGGCATGCTATCCAAAGAAAGCAGAACTCCAAACCCTGGACTGGCCAAAGAGGCAGAGCTCCAGACCTTTTCCTGGCAAAGGCAGGCAGTGGGCTCTCTGACATTAAAGTGGGCATTCCAGGAAGACTCTGGTCCTAGAAAAGAGCTGGACTGGTAAAATAACCATTGAGAACTGAAAGATGATTGCAATTCTATAGCTGTATTCAAAACCAGATGTGAGGAGGCAAGGAGAGAGAGTATAAAGACCAAATATGAAAAGAGAGCCACAGAGAGTAGAGATCCTGTTTGGGGAGATAAAATAAGACACAGACCCTGCATCTTAAGGCAGGGATTTGATTTTACTGTGTTAAGGGGAGAATAAAACTGTTGAAATAATTGTTGTCTTTACTCAACTAGAACTGGCCCAGAAACAGAAAATCTAAAAACATAATTGAAGACATATTTCTGCCTGGTAACCTAGGTTATTCTGATACCAACAAGCCCCTATATCTTGTAACCAGGTGTTACAGGTGCTTGACTTCCCCTGCCCCAGGAATGGGGGAAGAGGCCCTAGAGGTGTGGTGGGCTTACTGTTCCTATAAATATCATGGACCCAAAGAGTTTTGTAGAGCGTGATTTATTAGGCAGAGAGAGAAAGAAGTAGAGAGAGCTCTCATGCTGTTGCAGGAGGGGATCCCAGAGAGGGAAATCCGCACAGGTAGAGAGGAAGACAGACAGGTCCCATGTTGCCATGGGAGGGGATCTGGAGAAGGAGTCCACACAGGTAAAGGGCAGTGGGCTTTTAACTTCAAAGTTATTCCTGCCCCATTCATGTTCTTGTCCAATGAGAGGAGTTTTTTCAAGCTTCCTCTGGAGTGATTGATCTTTGACTTTGATTCCAGATTGGTTGCTTGGGCCCACAACAGAGCCGCTCCTTCCAGGGCTTTTGGCAGGCTTTCTGAACAAAGGAAGTTCACCTGGAATTTTACCTAGCGGTAAAGTTAGACAAAGAAGGATAGGTTTCCGGATGGGGAGGTGGGTGGAGGCATGGTGCTGGCAACTTCTTGCCTTTGAAACCATGCCCCTTGCGGACCCGGGAAAACAAGTTAACACAGTCCCTCAATCTCAGTAGCTTAAAACAGCAAGGGTTTATTTGTCATCAACACTATTTATCCATCATATTTTAGAGGGGCTGGTGACTTCACTCTCTCAAGAACCCAGGCTGATGGAGTAGGTCATACTGTTCCAGAGGGAAGAAGACTTCAGGGAGGTCTTAAATGAGCAATTAATGGTCCTCTCTAGAATGTATACGTGATTCTTTTGTTTATAATTCACTTGCCAGCATTGGCTACATGGCTTTATCCAACCACAAGGAAACCAGAACTTTCCCAGTAGTATCAAACCAGAAATATTTAGTGAACAGAATTATTGACTATTTGAGTCCCCAATTTTTGAAGTTACAGATATATTTAAAAACTAAAAAATATAAAACAGGTTTCATATACAAACACAGGTACAGAATTTTACAGTAATGATGTAGGCTGGTTGCATAATAGTGTACAAAGCATACATTTGAGAGTCTTCTACCTCTGCCCTCCTCCCACCCTACATTGTTGGGCTCCAGACTTTCTGCAAAGATCCAATGAAGGCAGATGCAGTTACTGAAATCTACTTCATTCCCTGATCTCACCAGTTTACTTTTGGGCCCTAATACACGGCCACCATCCTTTTTCTTTCTCTCTCCTCTTTATTTATTTATTTATTTTCTATCCTTTCCCCACCTTAACATAAACACTTTGTCCAGTATTCAATATTTTTCTTGGCTTCATCTCAGAAGTCTTTTTTCCCTGTGAAATAAAAATTCACCTGCATTTTAATCATTATTTATCTATCTTGGCTCTAGCCAAGGTGAACACTACCAAATTTAACCTAGTTTGCAGTTTGGGGTTATGCAGTGCACAGTTACATCAAAAGCTCAGAATTTTAAAAAAAATCTTATTTGTGAATTCTCCAGGTATTTACACAGACATATACGTCATTAACACCATTACAGTTTAAAGAAGAGTTTGGGAGAACATGTTGCTACCAAAAGAATACAAACAAAAATGCGTGTTTTGTTTTTTAAGAATCACCATAAGGGTCTACATTATTTATCTGAAGTACAAATTTAACTTGCTATTAAGTTTTTTAATTGGATATACTAATTTAGTCCATCATATGGCTAAAATAAACAGAAAAATAACAAAAATTTAATTGATCTAGGGCTGTTTGCAGCCTGAATGTCAAGTAGACATCCGTCTCTTGGTCTTATACCCTTAAATTTTCATGAGACTAGAAATATGTAAATGAACTACTGCACTTCACAGATAAAAACCCTGGGGGAGAATCTGCAGCACTAAGCAATGTTCAGAAACAAACAAGACAAAAGAAAGACCTTTGCACGTTCTATAAATTTAAAAATATTTGTGCCGAATGAGTATATGTTTTGTTAGTGATGAATTATTGTCGTTTTCAGTTCAATAGAGAATAAACAAGGGCCAATTTATTGAATAGAAGTTTTGTATTCTCCCAGAGTTATGTGTGTGTCACGCACAGAAAATGAGGAAGCTGACCTCAGTCTGTCATCCTAACTTACATAACGTGAATGAATTGGCTTGAGATTTTTAAACAAACATCAAAGAAAAAGTGTCATCGAGGTTTCTAACATTACATAATGGTTCAGCTATGCGTTTTCTATTTTTTTCTGCTTTGAATGAGACTAATTTAGAGTAAAATGTGTTTTTATTAATCTGCGGTATAATAATCAATGGTATGCTTTCTATTACTACACAATTATATCATCAACTGATAATGATTATGTAAAGTGGCTAATTATTTTTATGATTACTTCAGAATAAACATTCTAGGAAGCAGCACCTACTCCTTTAAAATATGTAAAAGCCTAATTTTATCAGCTATCAGCAAAACCATTCTTTCTGTCTCAACTCTTGGAAGTGCTCCTGTTTCTCTCTGCCTTCTGAGTATCTTCATCAACTTGGTCATTCCCCACTCATCACATTGACAGGGACCCAAGAGAAAGGCTGGTGGGGGCCTGAATAAAAGGTGTGTATTTGGAAACTCATTAAGTTTGATTTATCTCTTCCCATGTTTTATTAAAACTTGATTGCTTAAATAGAAATAAACAACTAAACAGAACCCGGCAAATAATTATATTGAATTTCATTTATTTATTAGCAATGAGATAGATGATCTGAAGCATACCACATCTACTCTTTGTGACATATGAATTTACTTCAAACCCCAGGTTTAGGGGATTTTTCTTTTTCATATTAAGAAAACAAAGTTAGAGTTTTCTTCTCTTTCTTCAAATTTCAGTTTTAATCCCACCTCCTCCATTATGCTTTTCCTGATTATTTCATCCAGACATGAATTTTTTCCACCTGAAGCTACAATACTGAGTCAACAGTTTTCTTACAGAACTTGTCATACACAGCTTGATGTGGTTGCACTTGAGTAACACTTCAACATGTTCAGTGGTGTCAGAGTAAGTTCCCACTCAAGCAACCCCAGCTAACAGCTCTGCAGTAACTAGCCTTGGTTTTCACATACAGAAATAGGAATGATACCTATTTGGTCCATCTTCCAGGATGGCTGTTGCATCCAAACTTGAAAATGTACATAATGGACCCTTCTAAACCATAAATGTTAGTGCAGAAATGTCACCTGTGTTATATGCCAAGAAGTGAAACCATGATCCTACTCTACCCCTGCGCTCTCCAAGAAAACTGGCGCTCAACCACTCTGCTCAAAGAATAAATTAAAGAATGTGTGATTGAATTCATTAATTGATTATTTAGTCAATGAAAAAGATAGAAGTTCTTAAGGAGGGGTCCAGAGACTAAATTAGTGACTAAAAAGGTAGAAAAAAGAGAGGAAAGTAGAAAAGCAAAGTCAAGGAGGGAGGAGGTTCTGATCCCCACTTTGGTATTCACCATTGCCTACTTTCCCTATTCCTCTGCCTTCCTCCGGATGCTGCAAAAGGTGCACCCAGCATCATGAACTTCACTTATGCAAGCATTTTCTGAGTCCCTACAATGGATTACAGTTGAGCATTGAACAACCTGAGTTTAAATATTGTGAGTTCACTCACACATGGATTTTATTCCACCTCTGCCACCCAAAGACAGCAAGACTAACCCCGCTTCCTTCTCCTCCTCTGCCTACTCAACATGAAGACAGCAAAGATAAAGACCTTTATGATGATCCACTTCCATTTAATGAATAGTAAATATATTTCTCTTTCTTAATTTTCTTAATAGCTTTTCTTTCCTCTTACTTTATTGTAAGAATATGGTATATACTACAGTATATAATACTAGTAACTCAGAATACAGTATACACACAAAATATGTGTTAATTGACTGCTTATGTTATTGGTAAGGCTTCCAGTCAACAGTAGGCTGTGGGAGTCAAAAATTCTGTGTGGATTTTCAACTGTGTGGGAGATGGCACCCCTAACCCCTGCAGTGTTCCAGGGTCACCTGCATTTCATTTAATCATCTCAATAAACTGGCAAAGTGGATACTGTGATTATCTTGATTTTACAGATGAAGAAAGTGAGTCTTAGACAAATACTTTGTTCAATGTTATACTGTGGTGGAGTTCAGCTGGTGGATTGCAAACCCCAACAATCTGATTATCCTTCATATTAGTTTGCCAGGGCTGCCATAAAAATACCACATGATGAGGTAGTTTAAACAACAAAATTTTATTTTTTCACAGTTGTAAAGGCTGGAAGCCCTAGATCAATGTGTCCAAAGGGTTGGTTTCTCCTGAGGGCTCTCTTCCTGGCTTTCAGATGGCCATCTTGCTGCATCCTCACACATAGTAATTCGTCTGTGCACTCATTTCCCTGGTGTCTCTGTGTGTGTCCAGATTTCTTCTTCTATGAACAGCAGTCAGATTGGATTAGGGCCCCACCCTTCATGACCTCATTTAACTTCAATTACCTATTTCAAGGATACACTAATAATGAAACGAGAGCTCCAATATAATGAATTTTGTGGGGAGACAAGTCAATCTATAAAATTGCATCTTTTCCAAATACTTGCCCAATGAATGAGAGAAGGTTTTGGCCAACAGGATGGGACTGCTGATGCTTCTCAAACTTCAGTATGACTGAGATTTACTAAAATGTCCATTAATGTCACAGATACCCTAGTGCCCATACCTAGAAATTCTAACTCAATAATACTGGGGTGAGGCTTAAAACCATAATCTTTTAACAAATATCCTCAAGGCACAGGATCTTCAAAAAAATCTCAAAAATACATTAAAGGAGAAGATGGGTAAAACCTGAGAAAAGGATCAATGTTTTGTCTGAAATCCATGGTTACTATTTTTTGAGTCACTATTTTAGTTTACCTGTGTGATCTATCTGGAAGAAAGTAAGATCTTATTATAAGTCATTTTCATCATTTAATCAAATGTCAGGCCAGGATTTTGCTAATTTTCTGGCCTAAGGCACGAAAAACAAAAATCTTTTTTATCCTTTTTTCCCACAAATTCCTCTTTTTACGTTTTTCTTTTTTAGGAAAGAATCTATTTTCTCTGGTTATTTGTTTTGCCTCTACTCAACAATTCATGGACATAATGAAAATCTCCAATGATGTCATCATTCCTCCTCAACAGTCCTGTCAATTTACATCTCCAGCCTGTTTTTTTCTTATTACTCTTAATGATATCCTATGCAGTAGAACCTTATTTTTACAATCTTCTGAAGAATGAAATCATCAGTAATAGAAATCACTTCTTTCAACTAAATAGCTTTTAGTTAAATGGCATGTCATGGAATCTTCAGTTAGCTGAAGTTATCAACTCTGAATATATTCCATCTCTTTGTCACCTTTGTGAATGCAATTGGGACAATCTCAGTACTCCTTTAAGTGGCTTCATGAAAATTCTTACCTGACTTTTGAAGGGAGATTTGGTTGAGGATATGATCAACACTTGGGGAAACCTCATTCTTAAGCCAAAAATTCACTGAAGAAAATTCTCCTTTAAGGTTGGGAGCAGTAGAAAGTTGGTACTGATCACAGCTTTGCCTCAAGCACTACCCCATCCTTACTCAGGTGCATCAAAGGAGGCCACTCATGAGACTAGAACACCAGGTGGCTGCATCAACGTCAAAAAGCACCATGGATTTATCTGTTGGTCCTCTCTTAGTGTTAGTAGGAAAAAAGCTTGGTAGGCAAAACCAGTGTCTAGAGCAAAGGTCTGCAAACTGTGATCTGTGGGCCAAATTCCAGCTACTGCCAGCTTTTATAAATAAAGTATAATTCAAACACAGCCTCACTCATTTGTTTATGTTTTGCCGATGGCTTCTGTCACACTACACTGGCAGACTTGAGTCGTTGTGGCAGAGACTGTATAACCACAAAGCCTAAAATATTTACCATCTGGCCCTTTGTAGCAAGTTTGCCAGCCACTCATCTAGACTAAGTTCCTCCAGACATATAAAATATGCACATCAGTAGCAGTGGGATAAAAGAAGATGCTCACTGAAAAAATTAAAAAAGGAAGCTGCTCTCCGAAGCTCTGAATTTCCTACAATGGGCTGGAGGTCACAAGCAGCAATGGGGACGTACTTTGTAGGTTTCCTGTGCTACTAAAATTCAGCTCACCCCTATTCTCCATCACAGCTCCAATCAAGAACTAATAGTTTTACATCAGAAATAGGTTTGAATGACCCCAAAGCCTGGCTTCCTGCAGGATCGGCTTCAATTCCCTGATGTCTATCCAACCCTACAGGGCTGCCTAGACTCCCAGGCGCCACCTTCCCTGCTCAGGGTCATTCAGCTCCTCCTGGCCCCAGTTCTAACAAAGAGGCCACTGACCTGAGTCATTTAGTTCAATTGCTGACAGGAATCCCATTATCTGAGTGCCACTTCCCATTGTGGCCTCTAGATACAGGCACACAGCTTTGCACTCATGATTAACATGGGGGATGAGCAGTCACATACACTCACCAATGGGGAGTTCAGTGGGAGAGAGAGGCTTTTACATGCACTAAATCTGTACTCAAGGCCAGACTCTGGGCACTTTTTTTTGTTTGTTTGTGTTTGTTTGTTTGTTTTCGTTTCTTGACAATCACTGAGTTTCTTCTGTGCTCATTCAGTGTGACCCTAAGGGGAGCCTCAGGCATAGGAACTGCTCCTGGCAGCACAGCCGCCTAGTCTGTATAGTGCATCAACTGTGAACTTTTGTGGACTAGAGTGATAAATAAAAGCCTTTCTAAGAGTGATATCATGAAATCAAGCCTGTTTCTCTAAAAACCTGGCTAATGTTTATTGATTGGATAGTAACTATGTAACAGAAACTTAACAATCAAAAATACATTACAAAAGAGGGAGGAAGAAGGAATGAGTACTTTGGAAAGTGTCTGAGGTACTGAGATTGCATTGGTTTTGAAAAATAAACTGGGACGTAGAGCTAATGCAGGACACTAAGATCAAAATACCTTCTTCCCAAAGGCATACATTGGTAAATCAGATCTCTGACCTCACTTACAAGTACCTTTCTGACTCTGCAGGACATCAATTTCTAAACACCGTGGCACTCAGTAGCACATGTATCCTGCCCCTTTGGCCAAAGCCTGGATTACATAGTTCATCAAATATCTGACAGCAAAAGAGATTTTGTTTTACTTTTTAACTTTTTTTATGCTAAATGCAAAAAAAGGCCAAATGAGACTCTTGGGCCTTATTTATGGGTCCTGAGGATCCTACCCCAGTCCAAATAGACACTATCACTTATTTAGTAAGAGGTTACATTGACCACTGTGAATGAGGGAAGATCGCAGTGGGCCATGTGTGAAGGCTGTTTGGGTTTGTGCAAACCCATGATGAAGATGACTATGACAGTGATGACAATGATATGACTCTGTGATAGACTCAGTGCTAAGGGTTTTACCTGTGCAGCCTAGTGTAATGCTCACCACCACCCTTCAAGATAGGCACTATAAGTAACTCCCAAATTACAGAGTGGTAGCTAAGGTTACCACAATACTATGTTCTAAGTACTTCATCTCTAAGATGCCTTTCCCATGGTCTTTCTTTGTAGAAATAATATTGATAATATTTTCATGTAAGATGCCAGAAATAACGTTCAGGAGAGAAAATTTTCAAATGTTTCCTTAGTACACTATGAAAATTTAATCTGTACTTTCTGACTTTTCCATTCACATTCCAAATGTACCCCAGGAATAAGGCTCTTGGTGCATCTAGAGAGAAGTCCATTTCCTATTTTTAGCGATGTGATTAGTAATAATAAATGTATCGAGAAAGAAAGTCTCATCAGCTCCAGAAGGTTTGAAGCATTCCTGTCTGAGGACTTAGAAATTTATTCTCACAGGATTTCTTATAAGATGGAATCAAGAGCTTGATATGTTTTAGTTTTTTTAATTCTGATTTTTTGAGACAGTGTCTCACTCTGTCATCCAAGCTGGAGTGCCATCTGTAAAACAGAAATTATAACAGGCCTCTTGACAGGCTTCCAAGTAAAAAGTAACAATCTTAACACAAAGACTAGCACATAGTAGGCACTCACTTAACCATAGCCATTAATTTAACTGGGAGTTATTATACTTCACTTTTACAGTCTGACATAGCATTGTGTGTTTTCTGTTTTCTAAAATGTGGTGTATACATGCAGGAATTCTGGTTTTACCAGACAAGAAGAGTTTGTTGTTTTATTTTTTGGAATCATTCTAATATGTCCAAAGTTTTTCTGCCTTAGCAAGTTCAATACATAATTGAATTTTTCTTTTTCTTTTTTTTTTTTTTTTTTCAGATGGAGTTTCTTGTCTCCCAGGCTGGAGTGCAATGGTGCCATCTTGGCTCACTGCAACCTCTGCCTTCCAGGTTCAAGTGATTCCCCTGTCTCAGCCTCCCAAGTACATAGGATTACACGCACCTGACACCATGCCTGGCTAATTTTCATATTTGTAGTAGAGACAGGATTTCACCATGTTGGCCAGTCTGGTCTTGAGACTCCTGACCTCAGGCGATCTGCCTGCTTTGGCCTCCCAAAGTGCTGGGATTACATTGAATTTTTCTTTTATTATTTAGTTTCTCACAAGACTTTAGGGAAATTCAGATGAGCTTCATTTCTTTTTGTTGGTCATTGAAGAAGGAAATTTTGAATACAGAAGATTAGGTTTGACTATATTCCAACCCAATTCAAAATTATATATTTTTCTAATTGAAACCTCAACACAGATTGATCTCATTTGCAATAATTCAAGACTTACTTAAGAAGCCCTTCATATGTTTTAAGGCTTTTCTGATGCTATGCTTTCTAATAATAATGTATATTCTACCAAATTTCTGCCTGGCAAAACCCTGAGTTTAGGTTGATACTTTTCTCCTCAATTAATAAATAGAGAGAACATTCAAAACAAGCCATTAAACAGGACAAAAACATAATCTCTTCCCTAATCAGCATGTTACTCTCCACAAGAATATAAGAATCCCCATGAATTACCTCTGTGGACCACAGGATGTAATTTCTTACAGCGGTGGCTCTCAAGCTTAAGTGTACATCAGAATCATCTGGAAAGCTTGTCAAAAAATAGGTTTCTGGGACTCACTCCCAGATTTCCGATCCAGCAGGCGAGGTGAGGTTTTGTATTTCGAAATGGTCCCCAGATATGCTGACACTGCTGGTCCGGGGACTATATATTTTTATTGATGTATTAGAGTTGGACATATTTTGGGATGCATGTGATATTTTGGTACATGTATACAATGTATAATGATTATGTGGGGTAGTTGGAATATTTATTGCCTCAATCACTTATCTTTTCTTTGTGTTGGAAACATTATAATTCCCTTCTAATTATTTTGAAATGCACAAAAATTATTATTAACTATAATTTCCCCACTATGCTATCAAATATTAGAGCGTATTTCTTCTAAGTGTATTTTTATACCCTTCAATCACCTTCTCTTCATATACCTGCCCTTCCCTTTCCAGCCAAGGACAACAATTTGAGAAAATCAGCATTCTTTGAGAAAGCCAAATTTTCTCACTTCTGCATGGTATATCTTTCACAGGAAATATCCCATTAGCAATCAAGTGGATTTTTGTTTTTAAATAATAGCTTTTTCTTATCCTTTTAACTCTGAGCATTCCTCAAGATTTATTCTTTTTACCTTTTAATTTTCCTTCTCTTTTCCAAAGAAGTCTTCAGTCTTTCATGTTCATCTCTATGCAACTGGCTCTCAAGCCTGTTTGTTAAATTTTTTCTTTTTTTTTTTTTAATTTTTTTAGAGACAAGTTCTTACTTGGTTGTCCAGTCTGGAGTACAGTGGCATGATCATAGATCACTCTAACCTCAAATTCCTGGGCTCAAGCTCTTTCCACCTCAGCCTCCTGAGTAACTAGGACAACAAGTGCCACCAAGTCTGGTTATTTTGTTGTTGTTGTTGTTGTTGTTGTTTGTATAGTTTCTTGTGAATACAGTGTTTAATTATGCTTCTCAGACTTGGAGTATCTTCCTAGTACCTTCATCTGCCTTTGAAGCTAGGTCCAGAATTCCCCATCTTCTTATTCAATGAGAACTTGTGGAACAAATGAATGAATAAATAGATGATGAGTGGATATATAATGCCACCGGCGCTAACTAAAGAACCAGAAAGCTTCTAGTTAAAATTCTCTTGGTTCTAAATCTCCATCTCTTATCCAAATTAATTGTAGGAAGACAATTCTCTATGATATTTTGTGAGAATAAGGTTAAGAGAACATAGGTGGGAAAGAGTAAAACTATACTGCTATAATTGTATAGAAGATTAGGGAAATAAGCAGGCCTGGAACTGAAAAGTAGTCATAATGGGATATGGGTGAAATGTAGTCAAATCTGATTTGTCTGTATGCCTTTTCCTATCAATAACCTTTGATTTCTGAAATCAGATATTCTTCACATGGACCACCTACCTTGTAAAGAATGATTTTTCGAATTCATGCTATTCCAAATCCTTTCCAAGTTCAGACAAACTTCAAAAATAACTTATGCCTATAGTCTACAGTGTCAAGCCACCTGAGTTTTTTATTCACTAGACCTGGGTTGGGCCCCAGGAGTTTCCATTTAAACAAAATTTTAGCTACTTTTGATGCTGCCAGTAGGAGGACAATACAGAGAATCACAGCTCCTGGAGACTGGATGGTAGCTGTGCTACATTACTACAACAATAATGCTAATTACAAGAATTGAGAAGTAGCCTAGCCACTTCTGAATGGCACTAGAGAACTTTCTAAAAAAAAAAATAAGAATCAGTTTCAACTATTGGAATGGAAGAACAAAGCCCTCTGAAAATCTATACTCTCATAACCATAACGAGGATAATGGCCCCCAAAATCCTGTCAAAATCAACTTTTTTTAAGTTCTGGAAAGTATGCAAAAGTTTGCCACATCTGAGAAGTGTTTAGTTAAAAAAAAAAAGTTGAATCTTGTAAAAACAGTAAGCTTTGTAATAATTTAGCATTTCCAAATTTTATCTCCCTTTCCAGCTCTGTCGTGACCTTGAAAACCAACATTCTTGCAACTATGATAGACTACGAGCCATTGGAAGGGGTAGCACTGATTTGTAGCCCGTCACACGCCTCATTCTCAAAGAATGGTCACTATTTATGACAGCTCACTGAAAACTTCATCTTCAAGATTTGTCTTTATTTGACCAGACTCAGAGATTGCTTAGTATAAACAGCCATACTAGAAGGGCATTTACAGAAAAAAATAATGACAACTGGATAATAGTACAGCTGCCTGATATAACATTACCAATTCAGGATAAGAGGCTAATTTAAAAAATAAAAGCACTTGAAAATGAGATATCCATAGGAAACTTAGTAAAGCTTTCACATATTCCTGGGAATTAGAAATCATTCATGTATGCTGTGCACATGGCCTGTGCCAGGTAAGATTTGAGAAGACAAATCATTGTTCTCAGACCTTAAGGCTCTAGAAAGCAAAAAAGAGAAGTCTGTGGTGGGGTTTTAAACTGCCTACCAAAGCATTGAAATGTACCCAACACACATTGGTTCAAAGCATTAAGATGATCTCTAACCAATCATTAGCTGACCAAGAAGGTAACCAAATAGAAATTTTGTAGACCACATACAACCAAAAATTCGGACTTTGCATAATAGTCCAGATAAGTCAATAAACAAACAAACAGCAGCAACAACAAACCCAGGTGTGTGGGGCTGATAATCTTCTTTCATTATTATAACTTAAAAATTACATCATTTTAAATGTCCGGTTTTCATTAATAAAGATGAGACACTCAAAGAAAGAAGAAAAATAGGCCTATACATATGAAAAAAGTCAATAAAAACTGTCCATGAGAAAACCTAGATGTCAGACTTACTAGATAAAGAACTGACATTCTATTGGAATATAGAAGTATATTCCAATAACTACCGGAAACCTTGTATAAAGAAGTAAAGAAGGGAATGAGAATGATTTCCTATGTGAACTCCCAAATATCTGAAACAGTTATTCAATTTAGGAAGTTTATTTTGCAAAGTTAAGGATGTGTACCCATGACGTAGCCTCAGGAGGTCCTCATGACATGTGCCCAAGGTAGTCAGAGCACAGTTTAGGGAGACAGGAGACATCAATCAATCTATGTAAGATATACATTGGTTTGGTCCAGAAAGGCAGAATAACTCAAAGCAGGGAGGGGGCTTCCAGGTCAGAAGTAAGGAAGAGACAAATGGTTGCATTCTTTTGAGTTTCGGATTAGCCTTTCCTAAGGGGGCAGTCAGATATGCATTTATCTCATTTACCTTAGTGAGCAGAGGGATGACTTTGAGTTCTGATTGTCTGTTGTCTACAAGGAAATTCCTTGTCGGAGAGGTATGTAGCTTTTTTATCTTAGTATCTATCTTTTTTTAGCAATAGAATAGGAGGCAGGTTTTCCCTAAGCTGCTCCCATCTTGACTTTCCCCTTTGGCTTTGTGATTTTGGGGTCCCAAGATGTATTTTCCTCTCATACCTACTATATAGAGAATATCAATAAAGAGTTAGAAATTATTTAAAATAATAAAATGGAAAATTAAAAAGAACAATTACTGAAATGAAAAAATTAACTAGAGCAGTTTAGCAGCAGATTTGAACTGTTGAGAAGAAAAAAACATCAGTTAACTTGAAGACAGATCAACTGAGATTATCCAGTCTGAAGGCCAAAAAGAAAAAAGTAGGAAAAATAAACAAGTAGAGCTTCAGAAATCTGTAGAATTTCATCAGGCATACTATTTTACACTTATTCAGAATGCCAGAATGAAGGGAGAGAGAAAAAAAGGTCTAAAAAAATTTGAAGACATAATGGTCAAAACCTTACCAAATTTTATGACAAACATGAATGTATATATCCAATTAGTTCAATGAACACCAAGTAGAATAAACTAAGGAGATTCACACTGAGACACATAGTCAAACTGTTAAAAGATGAAGACCGTTGAAAGGCATGAGAAAAGCAACTCATCATGTGTAATCAATACTCAGTAAGATTAACAAAAGATTTATTATCAGAAATCATTAAAAGAAAAACACTATCAACTAAGACTTCTGTGTCTAGCAAAACTATTTTTCCAAAAATAATAGAGAAATTAAGATACAAATAAAACAGAGAATTTATCACTAGTAGTACAAGAAATATTAAAGGAGATCCCTATGGTCAATATGAAAGAACACTAAACAGCAACTTGAATCCATATAAAGCAAAATGAATACTCCAGGGATGGATACTCCATTCCCCATAATGTGCTTATTTCATCCTGTGTATATGCCTATATCAAAACTTCTTTTGTACCCCATAAATATATACACTTACTATATACCCACAATTTTTTTTAATTTTAAAGGATAAAATAAATATTATTAAAAGCAAAAATAAAAATAATAGAATATATTTTTGTTTAAAACATCTTTATTCTCCTATTCAATATGAGACAGATACACGACTTGATAATTTTCAGTTATGAAGAAAGACTAATAATGCATAAAGATGTACTTTGTATGAAAATAGTACAAAGACACCATGAGAAAGAGTTATGTCAAAGCAAATATTTGTATACTATTTATTATAAATTACATTGTTATTAGTCCAAACTACATTGCTTTAAGTTAGATGTAAACTGTAATCCCAAGGGAAATCACTAAGAAAACAGTTCAAGAACAAAGGTTAAAATAAATCACAGGGACATTCAAACGATATACCAGAAAATACTTAACAGAAAAGAAGTCAGTAATGATAAAATAGAAAAACTAAAAAAGAAAAAAAAATCACAGATGTAAGCCATAGAAAACAAATAAAACATCAGACATAAAGACTACCCTATCCTCAATTAAGTTAGAAGTAAATTGGTACTTTATTCAAAGGCATATATATATAAAATATATACCTTTTAAGAATTACAAAGAAGCAGATTCCAAGTGTATGTTTTATGCTGTCCTCAAGAGAAAAGCTTTAAATTCAGAGACACAAAAAGTTAAAACTAAAATGTTAGGAAAATATATAGATCATTCAATAGTACCCAGATAGTCATGGAGTGGCCATAATAACATCAGACAAAATATACTTTAAGACAAATTGTTACTAGAGGCAAAAAATAACATCTTAATAAAAGAATTCATAATTTAAGACATAAAATTATAAATGGATATACACCTAGCAAAAATGTCTAAAAATGCCTTAAGGAAAAACTGACAGAACTGCAAGAAGAAATAGACAGACAAATAACAATAGCTGGAGACCTCAGTACTTCACTTTCAATAATGGGTAGAATCACTAGGCAGAAGATCAACAAAGATGTGGAAAAGTTGAACAACATTGTAAATTAATTAAGTATTAACGTAAATCTCGTAGAGAGATGTAAAACATTCTACCCAATAACTGCAAAATACCCAGTAGTCCCCTTTATCTGCAGGGGATATGTCTCAAGACTCCGAGTGGATGCCTGAAACTGATAATAGTACTGACATATATAGTGTGTTTTTCTCCTATATGCACATGCCTATGATGAAGTTTGATTTATAAATTAGGCATAGTAAAAGTTTATTAATAAATAGAACAATTATAACAATATAGTGAAAGTTACATAAATATGGTCTGTGTCTCTCTCTCTTTCTCTCTGTCTCCCTGTCTCTCTAAATATCACATGGCACCACAGGTAACTGAAACTTCGGAGAGCAAAACTGTGGATAGGCAGACTACTATACATTTTTCTCAATGCACTTGGAATATTATTCAACTTAAACCATATAGAGGCCATAGAACAGGCCTCAATAAAACTTTATAATGATTAAACTTCCCAAAAAGTATTCTATCTTATCAAAAATGGAATTAGAAATCAATCACAGAAGAAAATTCAAAAAGATGTGAAAATTACACAGCACACTGTTAAATAATGGATCATAGAAGAAATTGCTTAAATGATTAAATATTTGGACATGAATAAAAATGAAACTACAGCATACTGAAAGTTCTGGGATGCATCCAAAGCAGTACTTAGAAGATAATTTATACCTATAAATGTCTATATTTGAAAAGAAGAAAAATCTAAAATTAATAACCTAATATTTCACTTTAACAAAAAAAAGGAAAATTCAACCCAAACAAATCAGAAGGAAAGATATAATAAAAACTAATGCATACATAAACAAAACATTATTGCATCTAAGGATGGGAAATGTCTTCATACAAAGAACAAAAACTAAAAAACTAGATAATAGAATTTTATGAATTTCATTACTTTAAAATGTAGAGTTTTTGTTGTTCTTGTTGTTGTACTTTAGGTTCTGGGGTAGATGTGCAGATCATGCAGGATTGTTGCATAGGTACACACATAGCAAAGTGGTTTGCTGCCTTCATCCCCCCGTCACCCACATCTGGTATTTCTCCCCTCCTTATCCCTCCTAGCCCTCCCCATCCCCCACTGTCCTTCCCCTAGGGCTGTTGAATTTTGTCAAAGGCCTTCTCTGCATCTGTTGAGATAATCATGTGGCTTTCGTCTTTGGTTCTGTTTATGCATTGAATTACGTTTATAGACTTGCCTATGTTGAACCAGCCTTGCATTCCCAGGATGAAGCCTACTTGATCATGGTGGATAAGCTTTTTGATGTGCTCTTGCAATTGGTTTGCCAGTATTTTATTGAAGATTTTTGCATCTATGTTCATCATGGATATTGGCCTGAATAGTTTTGCCTAAGTTTTCTTCTAGGGTTTTTATGGTGTTAGGTCTTGTGTTTAGATCCTTAATCCATCTGGAGTTAATTTTAGTGTAAGGTGTCAGGAAGGGGTCCAGTTTCTGCTTTCTGCACATTGCTAGCCAGTTTTCCCAACAGCATTTATTAAACAGGGAATCCTTTCCCCATTGCTGGTTTTTCTCAGGCTTATCAAAGATCAGATGATTGTAGATGTGTGGTGTTGCTTCTTAGGCCTCTGTTCTTTTCCATTGGTCTGTGTCTCTGTTTCGGTACCAGTACCATGCTATTTTGATTACTGTGGCCTTGTAGTATAGTGTGAAGTCAGGCAGCATGATGCCTCCAGCTTTGTTCTTTTTGCTTAGGATTGTTTTGGCTATGCAGGTTCTCTTTTGTTTCCATATGAAGCTTGAAGTGGTTTTTTCTAGTTCTGTGAAGAAGGTAATTGGTAGCTTGATGGGGATAGCATTGAATCTATACATTACTTTGGGCAGTATAGCCATTTTCGCGATGCTGATTCTTCCCCACTATGAGCATGGAATATTTTTCCATCTGTTTATGTTCTCTCATCTCATTGAGCAGTGGTTTGTAGTTCTCCTTGAAGAGGTTCTTTACATCCTTTGTTAGTTGTATTCCTAGGTATTTTATTATCTTTGTAGCAATTGTAAATGGGAGTTCACTTTTGATCTGGCTCTCTGTTTGTCTGTTATTGGTGTATAGAAATGCTTGTGATTTCTGCACATTGATTTTGTATGCTGAGACTCTGCTGAAGTTGCTTATCAGTTACAGGAGATTTTGGGCTGAGAAAATGGGGTCTTCTAAATGTACAATCATGTCATCTGCAAATAGAGACAATTTGGCTTCCTTTTTTCCTAATTGAGTACCCCTTGTTTCTTTTTCTTGCCTGATTGCTCTGGCTAGA
Source organism: Cebus imitator (assembly GCF_001604975.1). Lineage (NCBI taxonomy): Eukaryota > Metazoa > Chordata > Mammalia > Primates > Cebidae > Cebus > Cebus imitator. The sequence goes on from NW_016107415.1 coordinate 2,222,364, forward strand.
ACTTCCAATGCTATATTGAATAGGAGTGGTGAGAGAGGGCATCCTTGTCTTGTGCCAGATTTCAAAGGAAATGCTTCCAGTTTTTGCCTGTTCAGTATGATATTGGCCGTGGGTCTGTCTTAAATAGCTTTTATTATTTTGTGATACATACCATTGATACCTAGTTTATTGAGGGTTTTTGGCATAAAGGACTGTTGAATTTTGTCAAAGGCCTTCTCTGCCATCTTTTGAGATAATCATGTGGTTTTTGTCTTTGGTTCTGTTTACATGATGGATTACATGTATAGACTTGTGTATGTTGAACCAGCCTTGCATCCCTGGGATGAAGCGTACTTGATCATGATGAATGAGCTTTTTGATTTGCTGTTGCATTCTGTTTGTCAGTATTTTATTGAAGATTTTTACGTAAATGTTCATCATAGATATTGGCCAAAAATTTCTTTTTTTGTTGTGTCTCTGCTCAGTGTTGGTATTAGGATGATGTTGGTCTCATAAAATGAGTTGAGGAGGATTCCCTCTTTTTGTATTGTATGGAATACTTTCAGAAGGAATGGTACCAGCTCCTCTTTGTACGTCTGGTAGAATTTGGCTGTAAACCCATCTGGACCTGGGTTTTTTTTAGTTGCTAGGCTATTAATTGCTGCCTCAACTTCAGTCCTTGTTATTGGTCTATTCAGGGTTTCAACTTCTTCCTGGTTTAGTCTTGGGAGAGTGCAAGTGTCCAGGAATTTATCCATTTCTTCTATATTTACTGGTTTGTGTGCATAGAGTTGTTTATAGTAATCACTGATGGTAGTTTGTACTTCTGTGGAATTGGTGTTGATGTCCCCTTTATCGTTTTTTATTGCATCTATTTGATTCTTCTCTCTTTTCTTTTTTATTAGTCTGGCTAGTGGTCTGTTTTGTTGATCTTTCAAAAAACGAGCTCCTGGATTTGTTGATTTTTTGAAGGGTTTTTTGTGCCTCTATCTCCTTCAGTTCTGCTATGATCTTAGTTATTTCTTGTCTTCTGCTAGCTTTTGAGTTTTTTTGATCTTAATCCTCTAGCTCTTTCAATTTCAATGATAGGGTGTCAATTTTAGACCTTTCCTTGCCCTCATATGGGCATTTATTGCTACAACTTTTCCTCTAGACACTACTTTAAATGTGTTCCAGAGATTCTGGTATGTTGTGTCTTGATTCTCATTGGTTTCGAAGAACATCTTTATTTCTGCCTTCATTTCATTGTTTATCCAGTCGACATTCAGGAGTCAGTTGTTCATTTTCCATGAAGTTGTGTGGTTTTGAATTAGTTTCTTAATCCTGAGTTCTAATTTGATTGCACTGTGGTCTGAAGACTGTTTGTTATGATTTCCTTTCTTTTGCATTTGCTGAGGAGTGATTTACTTCCAATTATGTGGTCAAGTTTAGAGTAAGTGTGACGTACTGATGAGAAGGATGTATATTCTGTGGATTTGGGGTTAAGAGTTCTGTAAATGTCTATTAAGTTCATTTGGTCCAGATCTGCGTTCAAGTCCTGGATTTCCTTGTTGATATTCTGTCTCATTGATCTGTCTAATATTGACAGTAGAGTGTTAAAGTCTTCCACCATTATTGTGCAAGGGTCTAAGTCTCTTTGTATGTCATTAAGGACTTGCTTTATATATCTGGGTGTTCCCGTATTGGGTGCATATACATTTAGAATAGTTAGCTGTTCTTGTTGTTTTGATACTTTTACTATTATGTAATGCCCTTCTTTGTCTCTTTTGATTTTTTTTTTTTTAATCAGAGACTAAGATTGCCACCCCTGCTTTTTTTTGCTCTCCATTTGCTTGGTAAATCTTCTTCCACCCCTTTATTTTGAGTCTATGTGTGTCTTTGCTCGTGAGATGGGTCTCCTAATACAGCACACCGATGATGGTTCATGGCTTTTTATCCCATTTGCCAGTCTGTGTCTTTTCATTGGGGCATTTAGTCCATTTACAATTTATGTTAATATTGTTATGTGTGACTTTGATCCTGTCATTTTATTACTGGTTGGTTGTTTTGCTCTTTGGTTGGTGTCATTTCTTCATTGTGTCATTGGTCTTTACCATTTGGTTCTTTTTTGCAGTGGCTGGTACTGGTTTTTCCTTTCTGTGTTTAGTACTTCCTTGAGCTCTTGTAGGGCAGGTCTGGTAGTGACAAAATCTCACAGCAATTGCTCGTCTGTAAAGAAATTTATTTCTCCATCACTTATGAAGCTTAGTTGGCTGAATATAAAATTCTGGTTTGAAATTTCTTTTCTTTAAGGATGTTGAATATTGGCCCCCACTCTCTTCTGGCTTACAGTCTTTCTGCTGAGACATCCACTGTGAGTCTGATGTGCTTCCTTTTGTGGGTGATCCAACCTTTCTCTCTGGCTGCTCTTAGTATTTTTTCCTTTGTTTCAACCCTGTTGAATCTGATGATTATGTGCCTTGGGGTTGATCTTCTGTGGTGTTCTCTGTGTTTCCTGTATTTGAATGTTGTCATGCCTTGATAGATTGGGGACGTTCTCCTGGCTAATATCCCAAAGCATGTTTTCCAGCTTAGATTCATTCTCCCCATCATCTTCTGGTATACTGATCAAGTGTAGATTAGGTTTTTCACGTAATTCCATATTTCTTAAAGACTTTGTTAATTTCTTCTCATTCTTTGTTTATTTTTCTTGCCTTCTCATTTTATTTCATTGAGTTGATCTTCCGTCTCTGATGTCCTTTCTTCTCTTGACCTGTTCGGCTATTGAAACTTGTGCATGCTCCTTGAACTACTTGTGCTGTGTATTTCAGCTCCGTCAAGTAGTTTATGTTCTTCTCCAAGCTGGTTATTCTAGTTAGCATTTCGTCTAACCTTTTTTCAAAGTTTTTAGTTTCTTTGCATTGGGATAGAACATGTTCCTTTAACTCAGAGAAGTTTGTTATTACCCACCTTCTGAAGCCTGCTCCTGTCAATTCATCACATTTGTTTTCTGTCCAGCTTTGTTCCCTTGCCGGTGAGGAGTCGTGAACTTGTGGTGGGGGAGAGGTGTTCTGGTTTTGGATGGTTTTGTTCTTCTTGAGCTGGTTTCTTCCCACATCCTTGGATTTATATAGTTTTGATCTCAGGTAGCTGCTTGGGGAGGCAGCCTTTCCTTTGTCTGCCTACAGAGGTGCTACTGGGCTGCCATGAATTCGATGGAGCTGCTGCATGTTTTATTTACTCAGGAAAATTATGCCTGCTTCTGCAATGGCGTCTTCCCTTCCCCCTGCCAAGCTCAATCATTCCTGGTCCCTCTCTAACTGATGTTCTGGGTACGAAACTCTGGAGTGAGAGTTTTTTTAGCCTGCTGGGCTTTGTGCAGGGGGTGAGGGGACCTGTCCTGCCATATGGGCTGTTTCCCTGTTTTCAGTTCCCCTTCTTTCTTCAGGGTGGGTGGCTCCATCCAGCTGGCTTTCTGGCTTTCACATTGGTCAGTGCTTCTGCCTAGATCTATGCTGGCAGCCCTAACTCTGGCAAAGTCACTGTTCTGCCCTGTTCAGGCAGCTCACTGAGGTTTTTCAGCACGGCAGAGATCTCCTGTTCCGTGGGTGGTAGAGGGCTTGGGTGGAGCACTGTATTCGAACTGAAGTCCCAGATGGGGAGATCCCCTGGTCCTCCGGTTGGTTGCATGCACCTCCTGGGTGAGTCAGTGCCCTGACTTGCCACAACTTGCCGCATTTGGTTTATACCCACTGTCCAACCAGACCCACAAAATGAACCTGGTATCTCGTTTGGAATTGTGGAGACCACTCAGCTTCTGCATCTCTCTCGCTGGGAGCTGCTTTCCAGAGCTGTCTCTTATTTGGCCATCTTGAGATCCCTCCCCATCTTCTTTTAACTTTGTGAGAGTACCCAGTTATGCTGTTCCCAGACTCCTGAATTATGGAAACTGTGTGATAATAAATGGACATTGTTTTATGCTGTTAAGTTGTGGCAATTTGTTACATAACAATAAAAAACTTACACAAGCATTGTGGATGGGTCATCTGCCTTTGGCAGCCAGGAGGTAAAAAGACACAGAGGATTACGCCTCAGAAGAATACTAAAAGAGGAGCCATTCTCAACAGAGATGGTGTCATCTTTATAAAAGAAGATCAAGAACGATGTCATAGAATTGAAGGAGAAAAGAGACCCAAAGAAGAAGGGTGGTTAAATTCAACATGCGGCAAAAATATCAAGAGGAATGCAAACTAGAATTGACAAAGGCATTACAAGAAAGGTCATTGATACTTTACAGAGTCCAAAGGCTTTAACAACCAATTCCTAGTCAAAAAGAATCATGGAATCTGAAGCTCTCAGCTTGAACAGCAGCAGCGGCCTGGAGTTCAGAGTAACAGTCAAACTCACAAGACAGAAAAAGCTATACCCAGAGCCAACTTTATTTAGCTTTCAGAAAGGATACATGTAGGACCACAATGCAACACACAGGGCAACTCAGTTTGACATCAAAGCACAGCTTCCAAGGTCCAAAAATTCCTCCACATTCAGGTCCCACAATGGGCATGAGAGAAAAGGCTGAGCTACTATGGACCACCTCACTCTGAGAAGATTTAAACTCTGTGGTCTTTTCAGTTTTTCTACCTTGCTAGTCACTTATCTCCTCCAGGGCATCCTACTGATGCATAGTCTTATGCAGCTGTTTTAGGGCAGCTGAATATCATCAATATCACTTACTGATTACTCAATAAATCATGTTGACAAGGAGGTAAAGGTGCTTATCCATTGCATAGTCACCTTGGTTAGGGTTTTATTTATTTTAAATCTGGTATCCTTTTATAAAATTTTTGAGTCAGTGTTGCAAGAAGGATTTGGCCAAGGAAAAAATCTTGGAGCTATAGGAAACATCACATACCAACCTTTCGAGCAGAGGAAACACTGTCATAACTCAGTGTCTGAGTGTTTTCTCTAGAGTCTGCACTCCATTCACCCATGCTGCAATAAATTTTTCCACTGTTGTTTATCCTATATCAATATCATATTCCATCTCTCTGATATCTCCTTACTTCCATAATTTCAGCAAGGTAACCACTCTGAGCTGAGAATCCCATCTTTATTTACAGGACTTTTTTGTACCATACCATCTTTCACAGCCTGCACTTATAATAGTCAGTGTCCTTGCACTATAGTAGTCAGTGTTCAACCCTGGACTCATTTATTTATTCCATTCCAATGTAAAACCCTGACCTCCAGCTGCCTCAGGACAGTCAAGTTGGTAAAACTAGTAGGAACCATATTGCAAATGTTGCCTAATGTGAAGAAGTAATATGACAGTGGATTAGAGTTGCTGACTTGGCAAAACTGCTTACTCACCACTGGAGATTCTTAGACTTTACACTAAAAAGCTACATGATTATTTTATGTCAGTCTCATTTTGCAACCAGGAATTGTATGTAACATACATTGTGGGGATAATTCTGGTAGGTAGTAAGGTGAGGCTGCCTTCAAACCACATTTAGGGGAGCAGATTTTTGGCTAATTCCAAGAACTAAGATGAGAAATCACAGATTTTACTATTTTTTTTTCTCTCCCCATGTGAAGCTTCACACACATATACATAAGTAGTACATGAATTATTCCCACGTACCTACAATATACACACAGTATCCTACTTATCCATCCTATAGGTTACCTATCATGCTCTTACCCTCTCCACAGTACACTCTAGCAATAAAGAAGAAGGAGGAGGAGGAGGGCAGAATGAACCTTGCTCAACTCATGCCATTGTGAAATAGGAGGATTCTGGATCTAAGGATACACCAGGTAGTCAATGAATTTTCCAGGTATATCCCAGACTAAAAGGTAGCTTTCCAATGAGAAAACACAGAACAGGATAGTCTTACCCACATGAACAGAAAAGCCTGACAAAGGGTTGTATCTATCTCCATCCTGGTACCTTAAGGGAATGTTCCCAGCCTAAGAGAAATATGCCAAAATGTGTATGTGTAGAGTTTTGTGTGCAAAATGTAGTGTTCAGGATGTCATTTGTCGCGAGTCTATTTTAATCCACTAGTACACTGCTATATCTTTGTTCTTTCTGCACTAGCTCCTGACTTCATATTTTGGACTTTGAGTTTTTGTCTGGACTTTCCAGACTATCATCACAGGTAACTGACTTCTGAGACTCAGAACTATTCAATTCCATCCTGCAGTCAGTGGATATTTCCTACTCTAACCTGGCATCTCTGCCTGCCTTTGAGAATCTTTCCCATCTCCTTCCATTAAGATAGCATATGGCTTGAGATTCTAAAACATCCACTTCTTCTCCCATACCCAAAGTTCAGCCTTAGATATACCTTAGACAGCCTTAGACCTTTGACATGTGGTGAACTTTGAGAAAGTGATTTTCAGAGAACACAAAGAATAAGCTGAGAAGGAGAAACTGGATGAAGGAATTAGAAGGCATGGATATGAGCCACCTCTTCCATTAATGAAAGCATGGCATGAAAAGGAAATGAGCATTAGTGATGATAGTAGCAGCTTCCATTTACGTGGTTACTTTAGGACAACCATTCTTTTAGTATGTTTCATTTAATTCTTACAATAACACTTTGGAATATTTTTATCAAATATGTTTCACAAACAATGAGACTAAAACGAAAAACTCTTAATTTGTCTTAAGTCTTTCAGCTAACAAATATCAGAGACAAGGTTTTTTTCCCAATCCTTCATCCCTCAACCTCTGGTAACCACAGATTTACTCTCTGTTTTGAGAGGTGTTTACTGTCATTGTTGTCATATGCTTTTTCACAGCGGTGGCCAGGGGGTGGGAGGGTGGATTTGGGAAAAAATGGAAAATCTGCTAGACAAATTTGAAAAGAGCTGTGAACTCTTATTCTCTGTTTTTATGACTTTGACTCTTAGAGTTTACAAACAAGTAAGATCATGCAGTATTTATCTTTTTGTGCCTGGCTTATTTAACTTAATGTCCTCTAGGTTCATTTATGTTGTTGCGAATGTTGGAATTTTCTTATTCTTCCTTTTTATGGCTCAATAGTATTGCACTATGTATATATACTCCATTTTCTTCATTAGGTCACTCATTAAGAGACACTTAGATTGATTTTGAATGTTAGTTGCTGGAAATAGTGCTGCAATAAACATGGGGATGCAAATATGTCTTTGATATAGCCTTTTCATTTCTTTGGATATATACCCCAAGGTGGAATTGCTGGATCACGTAGTAGTTCTATTTCTAATTTTTTGAGTAACTGCCATACTGTTTAAAATAGTGATTATAGTAATTTTCATTTCCGCCAACAGTGTGCAAGGGTTCCCTTAATTCTACATTCTCACCAACACTTGTCGTTTTTCATATTTTTGATAATAGCTGTTCTAACAGGTATGACGTGATATCTCATTGTGACTTTAATTTGTATTTCTTTAATGATTAGTGATGTGGAACAATGTTTCATAAAACTATTGGCCACTTGTATGTCTTCTTTTCAGACAAATCTATTGAAGTTCCTTGCCTATTTTAATCAGATTGTTTTCTTACTATTGAGCTGAATTTATATATATATATATAATCCCCTTTACCAGACATATAGTTTGCAAATATATCTCGCATTCCTCTATACTCTCTTGAGTATTTCCTTTGCTGTGCATCAGGATTTTAGTTTGATATAATTCTATTTATCTATTTTTGAAGAGTCATGTTTGAACTCAGGCACGTGTTTTTTTAGAGTTGATAACATTGATAACAAATACAACTAGTTTTTCATATATATAAAATTTAGGAAAACAGCCAATATGGTTAATCGAGGTTGTCCAAATGTGGAAGTTATTCTGAGTAACTACACTCTTTCTCATCCCTCTATTTTGTTTAATAAAACTGATGGCAACCAAATAGGTTTTTCTCACCCCTGAGTTATAATCTAAGGCTAGTTTTATGACTAATAAATTCCATATTCTAAGAGTGGTAAGGGAATTGATCATTAACCTCATAAGTCTATTAGACAAATAGACTATGAAGGAGGCCTCAGGATCAAAAAACAAGGAGTAATAAGAAAAAATAGAATAAGTATATTGTTAAAAACACTGGCTCAATGAGTTATCGTACATTCATACATATCCTCACAAATAATATATACTGTATCCCCCATAAATATAACAATTCCTTGGTAAATTTATAAAATTCTATAGTATAGAAAACTTTTAAACCTCTGTGTTTTAAAATGGTCTCAAATTCTCTACAGATGTTCTCATTGAGTGGGACCTTGAGTTTTGGCAGGCTTTGCAGCGTTTTTGCCAAATAAATGTGATGAAAATGATGTTATGCAACATCTGAGTCAGAACCCACTATGGGGGTCTGTCCTGCAGACCCTGACTCAACAACAAATGAATAAATTCAGTCACACAAAGTATTCAGTGTACAAGTGGGCTGGGGTGTATGTGTCCACTTACAGACCATGGAGGAGAGTGCTGTAAAGAGATAGCAGCCACTGGCCTCAAGTAGCCCCTACTCCAGG
>NW_016107415.1:2230879-2245855 GCF_001604975.1 Cebus imitator
AAAAAAAAAAACAAAAAACAAGGGTCTTTGGATAAACACCATTAGAGGGTAATTAACTTCTGCCCACCCCTTGATTAGAAGTCAGTTAAGCATGCATTGATGATCAAAGGTTTTGCTAATGGAGGTGGGGGCAAACAGACTTATATGAGGAAACTTCTTTTACAATTTCTAGTATTTACTCTACTGTCCTAATGCCCCAGGGTAAGAGCCGGTTTCATTCGATCCATTCAATCATTACAAGCTGTGTAAATCTTTGGCCTTCCAGAAAGTTTTGTGACTATTTCCTAAGGCTATCTCTAATATTTTTCCTTTAATACTTTTGCTACCACCCTGAGTGAACCTCCATATCTCCCCCCTTTTTGTTTTTAACATTGGGTCCTGTTGATTGAAGAGACATAGCAGCAACAGGACTGTCAGGGGAGGCAATAATTGCTTTTATTCCAGCTTTGCATCCTAGAATTAGCAAATAACATAAAACAATTATGAGTAAAATTAGCAACATTCTTTTCCAGTCAAAGAGTGGTTTGTAGTGTTACTTGGCATTTCAGTTCACTGTATGCCATTACTGAGGAATTCTACCAGGGGTATGTTAATTTCTTTTAGCTAAGTGGTCACATTGTTAGAAGCTAGAAAGGGGGTGTCTACCTAAGTATCAGGGTGGAAAAAATGTAGGTTGAAAATATGAGCTTGATAGAGTATGGCAAGTACAGTTAGCAGGCAAAGTGAGAGAATAAAAAAATATTAATATCCTATGTGAGTTGCAATGCACAACATAAAGCATGGCAAGAAACAAATTATGTGGAGTAAATGGTGTCTGTGTCTGGAGTAGGATTCGTTCAAGCTCCTGAATTGTCCTCTTCAGCAACCCTCAGGTGATGTCTGGGGCTTCTGTTGTCCATGGAAGCCACATCATCTGAGGCTGTGGATCCTGTAGGGTCTTTTCTAGGCTGGCTTGAGTTTTTTCTTCTTTCCATACTTTGATAAGGACGTAGTCTCCATGCTGGTGCTGGTGTATTGGAAATTCTAGGGGTGGTTCCTGTGCTAGGAGACTTTTTATAATCTTTGTTAAAGAGCAGGTTAGTGTTTTAAGAAAAACTTGTTATGCTTTATTGTAATGTCTAATTTAGAGAAAAACTAGATGATACTTCTTTAACTTTAGCTCATATGTTCACACACATAATTTCTTTTACAACTAACGTTTTAAAACTTGCTTAGACCTTCTAAACAAAAATTATGCAACATTTCCTGCATAAATTCCTTTCTATAACATTTTTCATGGCTTTTACAGACAATTTTCAATGTGCCTTAACTTTCTGACTTTGTTTTATAACCTTCCTTGCTAAAGGTACATTTTTATATCTATAGCTTTCTTAACATTTCTTTCTCTACTTCCTACTTTATCTCTCTCTTTTATGTCACTTTTCATGTCCCCCTCTGATCTCTGTCTCTTCTAATCTCTCTCTTATTCTTTCTATTTCTCTCCCTTTAAAGGCTACTGTTTTACTCATATAGGATTTTGAGAGAGCTATGTCAGGGGTAGGGTTGGAATAGCAACAGTGGCCATTATCAGAAAAAGGTGTTACAAATTATTAAATTTTACTTAAATCTTAGCAGAGTTTGTAAACAACAAACATATGAAAATTCACTGTGGGTGACCCATGGAGCCAGAGGGCAGTGGCACAGTCCAGGGCAGTGGCATGGTCCTGGGACAGCAGCCGCTTTTTGCTTGTACCACTTCCTTTTCCTACTACTGGGGGGCTACTGTCTGCTAGGTGGACCTGCTGGTGAGTGCCTCTTGCCCCTCCCTAGCAGGTTAACTCTGGCACGCTGGACCTGGTTCTCCTTCACTGTTGCCACCACACAGGTCAAATTCTTGAGAGCATTTGTAGGCTCCAGGTTTGTGAGCTTTTTTACTGTTGAGCCTTTCCTTCTACCCAGTGCTTACTTGGCTGTTTGGCTTCAGCATCTAATGCTTTTCCTTATCTTTATATGTATCTGATTGCCTTGTCAATCTTGCACTACTGGGCAAGCTAAAATGTCCTCTTCTAATGCCCCTTGTTTATGACAAGGTCCCATACCTGCTGCATGTTTGTTATCCTTTTTCCTACTTATTGGAGGAGGGGGCTCAGGCAAAACATCCATTTCCTCTTTGTTATTTTGGCCCAGTGATAACATTACTGGGATCTGTTACCCTTGCGCATGATTTTGCTTGAGAGTTCTTCCCACTTGTTCCCAGAGCTCTACATTTACCATGCCATCTGCTGGGAACCATAGATTAAGCGAAAAAACAATTTGCATTTTTGTTTAATTGAGCCTGTGAAACGGAGTCCCCTGCCCCTAGCCTTAAGCAGCTGTTTCAATACTTTTATATACTGCCTCTGTTGCACTAACTGCTATCCCATGATGAAACCTCAGCCTGAAAAATCCCCCCCAAACTTGGTAATCCTTACTGACTCACTGTTTTACTGACTTGACAGCACAGTCCTCTGCCCCTTTGTTTTCAGGGGGTCCATCGTGCTCCTTTCCCAGCAATGGTCAAACCTGCCAAGTTTCCTCACATGGGACACCACTGTCGGAGGTACCACCCACAGGGGTCTGTCCTGCAGACCCTGACTCAGCGATGGATGAATAACATACACTTAAACCCAGAATACAGTGGAGGTGTGAGCTGAGGTGTCCGGCCCACTCACACGAAGGAGTTAATGGTAGCCAGCCTGAAGCAGCCCCTACTTCAAGCTTTTATTTAGTATACCAAAGGACAAGGGTCCTTGGATAAATACCATTAGAGGGTAATTAACTTCTGCTCACCCCCTGAATAGAAGTCAGTTAAGCATGCATGGATGATCAAAGGTTTTTCTAATGGAGGTGGGGGTAAACAGACTTATCTGGAGAAACTTCTTTACAATTTCTAGTATTTACTCTACTGTCTCATGCCCTAGGGTAAGAGCTGGTTACCTTCAACCCATTCAATCATTACAAGCTATGTAAACCTTTGGCCTTCCAAAAAGGTTTGTGACTATTTTCTAAATCTATCTCTAATATTTTTCCTTTAATATTTTTGCCACCACCCTGAGTGAACCCTCACAACACACAAGGTCTTTATCTTTTCCTCTCATCCCCTTGAATCCCTGTAATACCAGGTGAAAAATTTGGGCCAGTCTCTCTGAGGATGAGAGATCAAACAGAAAGGGAGGCACTAACCAGCAGACAGGGGAGTAAGGCTATCTTAGACCATCCATCCCCAGCCAAGACACCAGATGACTGTATCACATGAATGGCCATAGACAAGACCACTGAGGAATTTCCCACTTGGCCCAGCCCAAACTGCTGATTCACAGAATTGTGAGTAAATACACAATGTATTGTTTGACACCACTAAGATTTGGGACAGTTTGTTACCCAGCAATAGATAACTGATACAACTTACTTTCAACCATCACTCTCTGATATGGTTTAGATGTGTGTGTTCTCTCCAAACGTCATGTTGAAAAGTGGTCCTTAATGTTGGAAGTGGGGCCTAATGGGAGGTATTGGATCATGACAGTAGGTTCCTCATGAATGACTTAATGCCTTCCTTTTGGTTATGAGTGAGTTCTCTCTCTGAGTTCACATGAGATCTGGTGGTTTAAAAGAATGTGGCACCCCCACCACTCTGTCTTGCTCCCGCTCTTGCCACCTGACATGCCTACTCCCCCTTGGCCTTCTGCCATGTTTGTGAGATTCCTGTGACCCATACCAGGAGCAGATGACAGTGCAATGTTTCCTGTACAGCCTGCAGAATGATGAGCCAATCAAACCTCTTTTCTTTATAAATTACTCAGCCTCAATTAGTTCTTTGTAGTCATGCAAGTATAAACTAATACACTCCCCAAATTGATTTGATCTTGAAACACCGATTTCATTAAGTACCTAATTCACATCTATAGGAAGATATTTTGGGGAATGAGGAGAAAGAAATTTGCATCCTTATGTCACATAAACCTTTTTAGTATTATAGGGAATACTATTTGGGAAAATGGGCAATAGCAGGCTTCTTATTGAAGAAATCCTTCTCAGGAGACTACTCTGGCGTCCTGTTATATTTGAATATATGCATGGTATCTGGGAGCAAAATTGTGCTTGAAGTCTTTTTTTCTTCCCAACGGGGAATCAAATATGATCCTCACCATCAATAAATTCATAGGTCTATCTGTTCTTACCTTTTGTAGGTAAAATCTACAGAAATCCAAGTATGTATGAATTATCAGTCTTACAATTGAGGGAATTATATTTGTTATTCCTTGAAAGTAAATATTGAGATATGACTTGCTTGCTTGTCTTTTGTAAATGTTTTCAAACCTCAATTCTATTTTATTTTATTAGTAAGAATTATAATAACTGTCTCATCACTGAAATTAGATAAACACAGCAGGTAAATCACTAAAAGCTACAGGCAGCTATTAATAAGACACTTGAATTAGCAACTCTCCTGGATTATTTTAGCATTCTTCCCAGGACTACTTCATATTTAATAAGACACCTTCCTCAACATAGTGACTTTTTCTGAGCTCCACATGTCCAAAGTCATTTTTTTTTCACATTAGGATCAGGGAGGGATATATATCTTATATCTCCTTGTCTCCTTTCTTTCTTCTTCTTTTTCTTGGCCAATAAAAAGCAATATCTCCAAGTTAAGAATATTTACTTTTCTAAGCTGTAATTTTGTATCTTCTTGCAAATTTAAATTCTAAGTCTATTTCAGAGTCTTTCTCTAAAGCTTTATTTTAATCATTTCCAAACTTAAAGCTATTGCTTACAATGAATTTAACATGTTAACATCTCTGCAGCATCACTGGCTGTAGACATCAGCAGGATATGCATCTATCTAAACAATTTAATTTAATAAAGCATTGGGCAAAACTCCACATTCCAAAATGTCAGTCCCACCCCATGTAATTTTAATCATTGGATACTCATTCATTTGTATTTAAAGCTTTGTTTTCTTTAAGCTTAATATAAAAATTCACTTATTTCTGGAAGGAATTATCCCTTGTCAACAAGCGCCTGGGTTAATAGTTAAGGACATATTTAAAGTCACCGAGAGCACAGGTTTATAAGAATAAGACATGGAGAGAAGGAGGTTATGAAACAGATAAAATTTCATACATCTATGCCCAGGGAAATTTTTTAGGCAGCTCAATTCCTCTTTATCCCACACAAATCACTTTAAAAGATGAGCCAATTTCTTCCCTAACACATTAACTAACTTCTTACAGGATCTTTTCCACTTAACTCTAACATAATATCCTCAATGATCTCATGGCACACTAGTAAACATGCCCCAATCAGAAAACAGTTCTGAGATTTCTTATTTGAGATTGTGAAGATGCCACAGGTATGGAACTCTGTGGCCCTAACTACCTTTCCACAGGTATTCTCTATCACCAGAAAACGTATGCCATAAGTATATTCTAAGATCTTTATGTTCAGCACTATAAAATGTTTTGACAGCACAAAATACTGAGAGAGAATTTAAGAGATATGAACTTGCAGTTTAAAAATATTTTCAACTACAATTTGGTGTTTAGGGAAGATTAGACTAAATTCTTGGTACTAAATTTCCAAATAAGCTTAGGATTTGGATTTCATTCTAGAGACAGAAGTTCTCATCTCAGCCCAGGAGACTGGGAACAAAAATATTACTAAGATTGGAAGCAAATCCTTTTGTAAGATGACAAATATGGATGTAAAAAGGCAAATACACTTTCTTCTTTGAAAGACTGGTGCCTTACATTGTTGCTTAAGACAATTGAGACAATATAAGAAAGCACTGTAAAATGTTCTAAAAGAAGGACTACGTGTTCACTCACGGACTGAATGAGCAAGTGATTCTGAAGAGTTCATTGGAACACTTCATACTTCAAAGATTGAGTTCTTGTTTCCCAGAATTTTCTAATCTCTTTCCTTTCCCTTTTCAAATGCTCTCTTTCAAAGCTCAACTGAAATTCTCCCTTCAGGGTGAAGTCTTCTCTGAGCATTCCAGCGCATCCACATATGCCTCTGCCTTCAACTCAAATACTGTTTTGGCAGATTCTACTATAAATCATTTCATAAGTGTGGATAAACCTCCTCTAAGAATGAAGGTGTCTTACGGTTAGGAACTGGATGTTGTATGAGTGTGTATGTTATATTTTACCCACCAAATATACTTGTGCTATGAAGTTATAACCACATAACAGGTTCTTCCTGCCTACTGCACAAACAAAATAAATTCACAAAGGCCATGGCATTCCAGTAAAGAAAGAGTTTCATTGAGAGAGGTTGGCCATACCACATGGGAAACTGAATTATTATTCAAATCAATATCAAAGGCTCTGAGGTTAGGGTTTTTTAAAGGTAGCTTGGGAGGCAGAGGTTAGGGTGTAGGGGGTGCTGATTGGTTGGATTGGAGATAAAATCATAGGGAGTTGAAGCTGTCCTCTTGTACTGAGTTACTTCTGCATGGGGCCATGAGAGTGGTTGTAGATCATTGATAGAGCAAAAAACCTGAGAAGAGATCTCAAAAGGCCAATCTTGGGTTCTACAATTTTCAAGATAAATTGAAGTTGCGTTTCTTGTGACCTGTGGAATAATGGCTGGCAATCTTTTATGTCCATACCTTAACAGAATTCCTCTACTCCTCTTAGCCTGGTGGTCTCTCATTAGCTTTACAAAGGTGGTTGAGTTTTGGGGAAAGGCTATTATCACTTAAACTATAACCTGAATGTCTCCCAAAATAGCTTGACCTCAGCCCAGTAATAACTAAGGGAAGATAAAGGCAAACAGGGCTTGGTTAAATCAAATCCTTTCACACTATAACTTTGTCACTCTTATAATTTTTGCAAAGGTGGTTTTAAAGTGTGTCCTGACCAAGGCATCAGATGGTGTGAGCCTAGTTCTCATCACTGTCAAATAGCACCTGTTTGACCTTTGATCAGCCACTTAGACAGACTCTCAGTGTCAGCATCTTTATCCAGAGAATGGAGACAGAAAACTTTCTCTCTGCCTTCATCTGCATGTTGTGAAGATTAAAGAAGATACTGTGAATGAAATTCCATCATCAGTTATAAATACTTTCCATGATGTGAGGTTTTGCTAGCACATTTGATACTAAAAGTTAGTGACTGAAGGAATAATGAATAAATCTAAATTCTCTCTAGATTTATGCAGTGTTATAAAGTATATAGTCACATTGACCAGGTTATGTTGAACAAGATTACTAATATACACAGGTTATCAATGAGACTGTTTATTAGCACATAGGCCATTAATGGCACAATTAGCACAGTTATGCATACTATCCTAGGCAAGATAATTGGACATTCTCCTTTGAATCGCCTCAAGCTCTCATTCTTTTTAGGAGCAGGAAGGTACACCACGATACACTGGTACTTACACAGAAAAAGCATCATGCCATAATAGAAACACTCTACCAATTAATGTCTAAACCCAGACTCACTTCATGTTTCTTGTTCCATTCCTACCTGTTTGTGTTACTTACTAGCTATGTGACCTTAGGATATTTATTTTATCCATCAGAGACTCAGTTTTTTATTTCAAGCAATAATTTTCAAAAAATATATTATACAAATACAAAAATTATTTAACTATCAGTAAGACGGTAATAGCTAGTTCAAAGAGCATTGGAAAATTAATTATAGATAATAAGAAAAATGAAGTTAGTTAATAATAGTGTATCAGTATTGACTCATTGATTGTAAAAAAAAAAAAACATTACTACACTAATGCAAAATGTTAGTTATTAGAGAAACTGTAGGGGATGGTATATATAGAATGAGAGGATAAGAAGGTATAGGGAAACTCTCTGTAATTTCCACTAATTTTTTCTGTAAAGGCAAAAATGCTCAAAATAGTCTTTTTTAAAAAATAAAAATAATATGGTTTAAATAAAATTTTGAGTTTAGATATAAAATTTATGAATGTTCTACAGAACCATAAATTCATATCTTTGGGATTTTCTAGTAAAAAGAAATCATTTGTGTCTTTAACAGACAAAATGAATAAGATAGCATATAACTTCATAGTGCCAGGACTTTAATCAAATAGTAAATAGGACAATCAAAAGGTATATTCTCTTAGAAGTAACCTTTAATGGCATATTAAATAATGCCCAGTATGATACTGGAAGGACATGACCCCACGCTTGGTCTTATTTTTTTCAATTTTAAGTAAGTTTTTCTAAATACTTTTGTTATTGTTGCTGTGATGATGATGACGTTTCCTCTGGGATTTCATATCTTCAGCATGTTGCAGCTTTCATCTTGAAATCTCACTTGACTTCTCATCCTTCTTCACCCCTTGGATGCTCCCCAGCCTAGTTATGAAATGGCCCTCACTTTGTTTTATTCTCTTGGCATTGGTATCACAAGAACCCTCCTCAGCTTCTGATTCCTCGCTGGCCTAGTGCTCAGCCCAAGATATGACTCTGGGTCCCTGGAAATTGCTAAGTCAAAAGAGTGGCAAGAGACCCCAAGCGCAAAGAATGCAAAGAAATATCAATAGCACCATCTACCATATTTACTAATCACCCTGCTTCTGTAGTCTCTAGCATCTTCCCTTGCTCAGAAAAACTATCATAAAGCAGGATATATAAACCAAATTTGGCAAGACCTGAGATCTGTAGGTCAATCATTTTACTAAAATCTAATTGTGCAAAATCCTGTCTCAGGGAGAATCGACGTGAAACGCGAAAATAACATAGGACATGTAATAAAAGACAAAACAACCACACTAGAAGTAGACTAAAGGCAGGCTAAACTGCCTGAATAAAAAGAGAAAATAAGTGAGTTCTGGACTCTGTGGTACAGTTGGCAAAACAGTAGAGGATAGAAGTTAAAAGTGAAGCTTTGAAATCCAAAATAAGTTTATGTCTTGATTTGACCAATGATTAGATATTAGACGGAACATGGACAACCAGCTTAATTTCTGTGCCTCAATTTTCTTGTAAATAAAACGGAGACCATAGTAGTACGTATCTCAAACAGTTGTTTAGAGGATTAAATGTGTTAATAAGGTAAAAACCTTGGCCCTTAATAAACATTCGAATTATGTCAACAGTGTTATCTTTGATCTTTATAAACCATTTCTCCTCCCTGAGCCTACACCTCTCATCTATAGACCAAATAAACAATATGGTCTTGACTGGAACCCAAGGAATGTGATACGTTTCTCGTAAGGTGCCAGTTTCAAGGGAAAATCTGGGGGTGAACGTGGTGTCATTAAGTAACTAAACTGATAAGTAACTTCAAGTAGCATTTTGTTTTACATAAACATGAATATCTTTTTGAGCAGATGCATAGAAATTTTCCATTAATTTTAAAAAGTAAATAAGGCATAAAGGGATGTTTAACAAGCAATAGCCATTTAAGGCTATGCCATCCCTTCCTTATCCCCTTCACTGCCCTAAGGAAGGTAGGTTGGCTCTCTTTTACCCTTGGGAATATTTGTGTATAAGAGTGTGAGATGCAGTAATTTATTAAAAGCTACCAAGTACTTAGCAAATATAAAGTGTTCCTAAATGCAGCATCATAAAACACAAAATGAGATATAACTCAACATCATGGGTGAAGAATAAGTCCAAATTTTTCGTGAGAGCTGTGAAAACGTAACAACTTTGAAGGCAGAGGGAAGCAAAATAGCATATGTGAGAGCTGAGATTTGAAGAAATATTGGGATAGGCTGTAAGAAAAAAAAAATCTAAAGGACTAGTGAAAAATACCATTCATATCCTCCTGTGATAATCACTGGAGCCCCAAGTATAATAGAGGTAATGAACCGTTGGACAAGTAAAACCATGGGTTTTTGGTTTTCTGTTTGTTTGTTTATTTTTCCCTCATGCAGATGGCTAATACCTTGATGGCCTGATGAACTAGCAAGTCCTGATCTCAAGCCATACATTGTAAGGTCAAGCACAGTATGATAGATAACTTGCTTTGGTATCTGTTTATTTGTATTTAATTAGAAATTAATATTGTCAAGCTCAGAAATGGGAATTTGATGGATATCTCTATATATCAGCAATTTTCCACTTCTTTGAAGTGGAAAGAAATATAATGCAATCAGAATCTAAGAGGCATTACTCAGGCTCTAGGATGGTAGGAGACCACTAAATTGAGTAACTATGAATGAAAAATACATATGTAATTTTTTGTTACTCCAGTGCCATGGGCCAGTACTCTAATAATCAGACTGGGTATAGGAAGTATAGAGCCCGTAAGATTCTGGTTTTGTAAGTTAAATAATGAAGCTTGAGACCAGCCTGGCCAACATGGTGAAATCCTTTCTCTACTGAAAGTACAAAAGTTAGCCAGGCATGGTGGCGCACACCTGTAATCCTAGTTACTCAGGAGGCTGAGGCAGGAGAATCACTTGAACCCGTGAGCGGGAGGTTGCAGTGAGCTGAGATTGTGTCACTGCACTCCAGCCTGGATGTCAGAGTCAGACCCTGTCTCAAAAACAAACAAACAGTGATTCTTATGCTTTCCTGTACCATAGGTGTGCATGCATTCTACATTTCTACCTAGTGGTAGAATCTTTTTTTTTTTTTTCCAACTTAAATTCTTTTCTGGAAGTTACTATCTCTGCTAGAGCCATAGTTCTAAACCAGGGGGAATTTTGCCTCCCAAGAACATATTTGAAATATCTGAACACAACTGGCACATCTTGAAGAGGGTGCAGAGGCCAGGGATGCTGCTAAACACCCTACAACACACAGGGCAGCACTCCACAAAAATCTTATCCAGCCCCAGATGTCGATAATATTGAAACTGACAAATGTCTGCTAGAGTGAGCAATTTTCCATGGTTTCTTCTCCCCAGACTTAGCTAACCACTAGCATGGAACTAACAAAACAAAGTAAGCAGCATACAACTTAGAGCAAAGAGCTCAAATAAAAAGAAAAGGGTACCATTCCCAGAATTTTTATATTGAAAGCCAACACTTCACAGAATGTATTGAAAAGAAACAAAGTTTTTGTAGACTCTAGTAATAAAGGCTTCAAATAAAGTGAATGTTGAGCACATGTAAGGGATAATTATAATTTTCTACAAAGAATGAAGTACTTGTTATGTAAAAGTGGCATCCCATGACAAACAAGTGTGATGTAAGGACCACAGGAAAGAGAAATCTGCACAATTTAACAATGCAGGAGAAAGACACAAGACCAGCCCTATCATCATTAATTTTTTATGAGGAGGGAACTGAGTACACACTGCAGTTTGTTGTATATATTTATGCTTACATTCTCATAGACTTCCAAAGTTAGTACTGCAGAAGATTAAAGATGGGCGCAAATTGTTTGACTCTCCTTCCTTTAAGAGGTGAGCTCCATATCACTTTCACTGAAATTGGGAGGCCTTTGTCATTACTTGACCAGTAGAACAGAGTTTCTGAGCCCAGACCTACAGAGACTAATAGCTGTCACTTGCTATGTTTTGGAGGACTCTTTCTAAGAGACCAGTGTGTCTCTGAAAAAAATCCTAATGTACCCTGAAAATGCCATCCTATAAAAGTCACGTGTAGGTACTCTGATCAATAGCACCAGATGAGCCCAACCTTTCATCTATCCCAGCAAGGTTGCAGACATGTAAGTAAAGCTGTCTTGGACATTCCAGACCATCCTCTCTGCCAGCTGATACCATGGCGTGAATTTTGTAGGTACCACATCAAAGTAAATGTCCACCTGAGTCCTGTCTAAATTCCTGATCTAAAGAACAGTGAGATAGAATAAAATATTTGTTATTTTGAGCCATCAAATGTTGAGGTATTTATTATGTAGTAATACATAAACAGAAAAATCCTATTATTGTACTTAAGAAATAGCATTTTAAAGAAATCCTCACTAGATATTGATATACATCTAGATATAAAAATTGAATGGTCTCTACCTCACCATGACAGATTCTTATGCTAAAAAGAAAACAGCAGGTGAACATCTCAATTTACAGAGTGTTTATTTCAACTGAGGTGAGCTTATATATATATATATATATATATATATATACACACATATATATATATATATATATATATATTGCATTTTAGGTTTTAGGGTACATGTGAGGAACATGCAGGATTGCTGCATAGGTACATACATGGCTATGTGGTTTGCTGCCTTCCTCCCCATCACCTGTATATGTCATTTCTCCCCATGTTATCCCTCCCCAAATCCCCACCCCCCCACTGTCCCTCCCCTAGTTCCCCCGCCACAGACCTTAGTGTGAGGTGAGCTTTAAGATTGCAGAATTATAGCACGGATTGTGGCAAAAGGGATAGCTTTCAACTTAAAGATAAGGCTAAATAAACAGAATTAAGTTCCCACCAGGTGTGGAAACACTGCCAGCTTAAATCAACTTTGGTTTAGAATTCACTGCCTCTTATTCAGACTAATTGAGAAACTTGTGAATTGCAAAGATATCCTTTATTATTGTTCTTCAGAGCTCTGTCTTTCCTACTGGTAAACTTTGCCAAATCCTGATTTCTTTATCTTTTACCTTGACCAAAAGTAAACACAAAAAAACAAAACAAATAAAAAAACTATCTTTTAATGCTCTCCAGTCCTTGTGATTTGTCGGAAAAGAACGTTTTTTCTCTAACTTGTTAATACTGTTGGGGAAATTGATTGTACTCCAGGAGGTCAAGACAGAGAGGAAGGCAATGCTAGATCATGGGCGGTGAGAGATCATTAGCCAGAGAGGGAGAGTTGTGAGACCAACTGGGAATAATAGTTCTTTCCTGTTTTCGCATGTCCTTTGCATTAACCCCATGCCTACAATATATCCTAGTTTTTTCCAGTAGAGATATTCAAGGTAAGTTTACTCAGATGACATTCTCTCTAGAAAAAAACATTGTAATATCCTGGAATTATTCTTCATGCCATTTAATGGTCAAGTTTTCCCTTTTCCAAAAAGTGTTCTTTTTCAAGTGTGAGGCCCATAATTTAACAGACCAGTACATAGCAGAGCGGGATTATCACCTTCATGTTCTTGATCACAATACATCTTTCAATGAAGTGTAAGATGGCTTTGGCCTTTTATGTAATGGGCACACTGTTAATAGTTAAACAATCCCAAAAGCTAGCTTATCCTCTTCATTATCTATACTCTTTGTTATATCTAGCCTCATCAGATATGCAGGAACCTAAAGAATATCTGAATAAGTGAGTCATATGTTCTGAGCAACATTTCTGGAGGCCAAGTATCAGGTAGAAAAGGTATAATTAGACCAAACTCTAACCCTAGATACTCAGTCCTAGGGAAGAGATCTAATTACTACAGGCAGGAGGGTAGTTCTTTCAGCTTCTGATCCATGACATTAAGTGGGTCAAAAGATATAAAACCAGTAATTTGAAAACAAATAGAATTAAGGTTCATGGAGGTCCTAATTAGGCATGTCTAGTGGTAAGCACTAGACATGCCTAATTTATTTATTTATTTTTTTGGAGACAAAGTCTCACGCTGTCAACTTGGGCTGGAGTGCTATGGCGCAATCTCAGCTCACTGCAACCTCCACGTCCCGGGTTCCAGTGATTCTCTTGCCTCAGCTTCCTGAGTAGCTGGGATTACAGGTGCCCACCACCATACCCAGCTAATTTTTTGCATTTTTAGTAGAGACGGGGTTTCACCATGTTGGCCAGGCTGATCTCGAACTCCTAGTGCTGGGATTACAGGTGTGAGCCACCTCACCTAGCCTATATTTTTATTTATTTAATGTAGGTATAATTTTTTAGAAAAGGAGACAGATGGATGAATTGGTAAGCTTTAGTGGAATGTGAACTGTATATACACAAGCAAGTCAGTACCCAGACAGAATGAGAACCTATTGCCTTAATAGAGTGGGCAGCTGGTAGTAAAATAAAATGTTGTTTATTTTGCCAAGGTTTGGTCTGTTAGACAGATGGGGAGAAAGAAAAATATACCTTTATTATCAGTGTGTATGTGTGTGTAAAGGCAATAAGAAATCCTGTTGCTGCTGCTTTCACTCTACGGTCAAAGATGAAAGAAAATTTTTAAATGAAACTGTAAGTTAACCTGGCTAAGAGTGGATGATTAGCAGTGGATGATTAAAAGGCTCCAAAGGCTATTGAACCAGCATGGAGTCACAGAATACCAGCACCTGCATGGACATGTGACCACACATGCATTAACTGTTGGGTCTTCTTACAACAAAAAATTCGTGGAGTCGATCATCATTGCATTAGTCCATTTGTGCTGCTATAACAAAATACCTCAGACTGGGTAATTTATAAAGGGCAGAAATTTATTTTCTTACATACTTGGAGGCTGGGAGTCCAAGATTATAGTACTGTCGGGTTCAGTTGTCTGGTAAGGGCTGTATTCTCTAGAGGGGGGAATTGCTATGTCCTCATCTGATGGAAGGCAGTGGGTAAGTTAGGCAGATTTCATGAAGCTGCTTTCATAAGGGCTGTAATCCCATTCACAAGGGAGGAATCCTCATGCCTAATCACCCCTTAAAAGGCCCCACCTCCTAATACTATCACATTTGGCAACAGCTGAATTTTGGATGGGCCACATTCAAACCACCCGAATCATGAATGCATATGCTTTTATACTGAAGGATTTGCTTGCATAATTATCCTTTTTATGAAATCTTACCTCATCTACAGAGTATTGTATTCTGAAAACTTAACACATTAATATTGCTAAAAAAAAATAAAGAATAAAGATGTGGCTGGGCGCGGTGGCTCACCCCTGTAATCCCAGCATTTTGGGAGGCCAAGGCAGGTGAATGAGGAGGACAAGAGATCCAGACCATCCTGGCCAACACTACTGAAAAATACGAAAATTAGATGGGCATAGTGGCACACACCTGTAGTCCCAGCTACTCGGTAGGCTGAGGCAGGAGAATTGCTTGAACCCAGGAGGCAGAGGTTGCAGTGAGCTGAGATTGTGCCACTGCACTCCAGCCTGGCACCTGGTG
>NW_016107415.1:2245926-2255557 GCF_001604975.1 Cebus imitator
AATAAGATGTTTACCCTTATTGATAGTCTTCATCATATGTTTATAGCTTCTAATCGAAACTGTAGATTTCCATCAAATGAATAACACATCCGTGGGCTGACATGACAACAGGACTGTTAGCCTAGAAAACACTAATGAGTAGGCTCTTTGATTGTATGGACCGGCTATAACTTATGTGTATAAAAGTTGTAGGATTGGTGGCTTATCTACATAGTAAAACAAAAATGTTAAGTGCATGTTAAGGCTTTCAATCTAACCAAATGTATCCAATAAGGCCACCAACCCCTGGAACATTTTGTGAAATATATTCATAAAATATTGCAGACTCTATAGAACAGCCTCAAGATACAGCATATCTCTGGGTGTGTCCCTAAGTCTTTGGAACTTATTTGAATAAATATGATGGGTTATCAAACTGAGTTGTGATGCTTGGGAACAAGAACATAGGATGCAGATACTGAAGAGGAATTTTCAACATGACTATTTACCTGACTCTAAAGGCAGTTCAAAATGAGATGTTCAAAATATGTAAACAATGGTAACATTATTTGTGTAGGGGCATGCTTTGATGGAGTAACAATTTTTATGGTTACATTCTGATTTTTTCAAAAATTTTCATTATTTCTGAGTCATCTCTTAATATGCTCCAGTTATAATAGCCAAAGCCTAATCCACACATCTCTATTTTTAAAAAATTGTAGTGCCAGATGGCACAGATGACTAGGAACAAGCAGCATTTTAATTCATTAGGCATGCATTAGAGAAAATACTCTGTATACTCAATGAATAAACCATTGTATTGTCAGGCTTGATGCCAGTTTATGAATCTCTGCATCATGTGGAGCGTGGTACAATTAGTTTCATTTTATGTTACCTGTAATATTACTTTATCTCTTTTGTTTCATTAAATAACAAATGTCTTAAGGTCTGTATCTTCTGTAACTTTCTACCTTCATTCATTCAGGTCAATAAAATTTTATAGAAGAAGTGCTACCTGCCAGGAACTGTTCTGTTCCCCAGAGATATAGCAGTGAGATAAATAGACAAGATTCTGCCTTTAAGAGATGAATTGTTAGTGTTTGCTTATTAGATTAAATATTAAGACAATTAATATGAGGTGGTGTGATGTAAATTTTCATTTAGCTGCATGTGATATACACTTTCTCCTCCACAATGTAAAGGGTGATATTTATTTTGCAAACCTCTCTCACAACCCTGATGCCTTCTAAGAAAAGCACAGTGATGTCTTCTTCTTTAAACATGAAATGAAGATACAGATAATTCTGAGGACAGCTTGCAATAACAGTGCTATAAGCAAATGAACAACACAATGTTGTATCATAAAAAGGACAGTAGAAGAAATAAACATTGTTATTAAAGAGAATAATGGTTGGTGGTAACTATTTATTGCTCTGTATATAGTTTCACATGAATGTAGAATTCCTACACCTTTTTCTGGTAGTGTTATCCTATCAGAAATTGGTTCTCAGTAGTGGTATTGATGGGAGGTTGTTGGTTTTGTGTGTTCGTGTGTGTGTGTGTGTGTGTGTGTGTGTGTGTGTGTGTAATTTCTCTTCAAAGGCTTGCAATGTGTTACTAAAAACTCATTAATTTCCTTCAACACATTTTTGTTGAGAAATGCTGAGTGTATAATAAAATTACATTGTTTTCTAAGAACAATGGCAAGAAAAACCTAGCATCCACCCACCCCCTCCCCGCCCCCACAAGTGGAAAACTGCTTGGGGCATTCTAAAGTAGCAAAACAGTATATGTATATCATACACCAGCTAAAACAATTCTTCAAGCATGGGATATGATGCTGATCCCATGGCTCACTGGTGGAGAATACTTTCTGGCTTGTCCTTGATCAGTGGTAAGCAGGCATCAGCTGCCTACCTAGTTTATTTTGTTCTAGGAGAGAGCACCAAACACGTGTTTGTTAATAATAATCACCCATTCAGAGAGACTAAATACCTAGGTCAAAGTTTGCTCGAGGCCCTCAGCCTGGAATGCTGTCAGCCCTGCGACACTCTCAGCTCAGAAGGCTGCTGGCCTCCCGATAGTCCCACTTTGCTGTTCTGTCTGGGTGTCTGCTTTTTAGTTCCTTCAGTGCCGCCTGGATGGGGGTCTCCATGGCCAACCTGGACTCAATACATTTTAGTAGCTTTTAATACCCTTTATTCACTGCTGATTAACATTCTTCAAATGTATCTACTCTATTCATGTATTTATCTAAACTGTATCTGAGTTTTTCTTTCTATTCTCTAAAAGATTCTATGATCTATGAAACCAACTGATCCTGAGTCCTGCAGTCTCTAGGAACATTCTTTAACATTAAGAAAAATAACTACTCAGTCCTCTATCCGACTTCAGAGAATTGAATTTTCCAGATTTTTTCATAATTTCCAGGGGATCTTACACTCCTGGCTCTCATCTTCTGCTCTTACTCTGAGGTACAGCTCCTAGTGTATTTTTATTCATTTTCTGTCATCTTTTTGCCATGTCTCCAAATGGAACATGAGCAGTGAGTCCTGGAACAGGTATAACATGTTACATGACTCTTTGTGTCTTCAAAAATAAATTCCTTTTTTAATTCCTAAAAGAACTAATGATTTTGCTGAGTAATAAGCCTTTGCTAGCTACTTGAGAGGAAATGAAGGGAAAATACAGAATAGGACCATTCTATATCTGACATCATAGTCCTAAATTCCATCAGCCTCATCCTGTCACTTTTCTAAGGCTCTACCTTTCTGGGGCTCCCTTTCCCAAAACTTATCAAAACTCCTTAATGTTTTTGCTTTTTATTATATACAAGGTTTCTTTAAGGCATGTCTTTTTATTCTGTCTCCAAAACACCAAGGGTTATTTCATTGTAAGTCAGTCTCTTCATTTCTTTTTTATACAGAGCAGTTTAGCTCCCTTTGTGTTCCTTGACCAACATTTTAAATATTTTCCTCAAAGAGCAGTTTCCTTCCTGATGTGAATTCGGTAGTTCTTTAGAATTTGAAAGCGGCAGCAGCTAATTACTTTCATTTTTTAAATAGTAACTTTCTGCTGTACTGCTTAGTAAGGCTCTACTCACCTGTAGGTATCTTCTTCTAATGTGTCACACTTGAAACAAAGATAAGAATGAGCAGAAAGTAAGCTGGCACATCTAGTAGTCACTGGGGACACAAAGCGCCTGACCGGGTGAAAAGGTCAGTTACAGATCAAGTTTAGATCAAGGAACCTCTGTCCTGGGGCTACTGACTAGAAAGTGAAGGTGGAGGTAGTAGATACATTTGAGAAAGTCCAATATTGAGACAGAAACATGTTTTTAAAAAAGGCAAGCTTTGGGCAAATGAAGTTTGCAGGAACCATAGAAAGTATTCCTCAGCGTACAGCAGGTACACTCCAAAAAATGACAGCCATGAGGGTGTTGAAAAGAACATATTCAAGAAATCTACTTTTAAATGGGTCGGCAGATAGCTTTACCTCTATAGGGACTTTCAGCACATATTAACCGTCCCAATAGATATTACACTAACCCGTGGGTAGGTTGGAATCAAGACTATCTCCAAGCTGCTAGTTATTTGAATGTGAACAAATGAGAGATCCAGCCTCTCAGTGATCCCAGTGAGAAGAGGGGCTGATTGCAGAGGGCAGGATCAACCATCTGGGAAGGGGCTAGGAAACGGGCAAGGGCTGATTTCAGTAAACAAAGTTCCTGTGATTTCCCTTCCAGCTCCAAGCGCTTAATTGTTGCAGGCTACCTTTATTTAGGTCACTACATGCCTCCTTGTTTGTTTATTCTACCTACAATAGACTATCAAGCTAGAACAACTAGCCAATTCTTCAAATTGATCATTTTAAGACATCAAAGAATGTTTCATTGTGTACACAAAACCAAGTAACAATATTGAATAGGTTAAGCAAAAAATAATGGGCTCATGGACTTTAATTTAGAAATTTGCTGCAGAGCCTGATTTCCCCAGTTTTTAGGTCTATGACTATTGCCAAACAGTTCCTTAAACCTCAGTTTCCTCATCTGTAAAATGAGAATAGCAACAGTATCTGACTCAGAAGGTTCTTGTTGAAAATAAATGAGATAACAGGAATAAACATGCAGTCAGCTCAGTGCTAATAATGTAGTTTGAAGTCAGTAAATATTGCCTATTATTTTATCATCATCATTTTATTATATCACCTTTACAATGTTCATTTAATTTAACTAGACTTCCTCAGTCTTTCCCAGTGAACTCCTAGAAATCACAATTCATTCTGAAATGACACTAAGGACTCTAAATTAAACAGAGTAATAAATTATTCACTGTAAATGAAACTATCCTTGTGAAACTCAAGAATTATTAGGAAACCATGAAAGTGGATTTTATGCAGTAGGAATAACACAGATTTAAACTGAATAAGAGTTTTCAAGTGAAAATCCAGGGCAAATGTAGTTTTATCTGAGAGAACAAACTGAGAAAAATCATTAAATAATAATCCAATAAAAAAACTGGACTAGTAGAAACACAACAAGAGTACGTGAGGTTCCAGGAAACTGGTATTAAAATTAACATCTTATAATCATGTTCATGTGCCTTAAGATTACACCTAGCATCATTTAGTAAGCCAAGTCATCTTTATTTTTTTGCAGTATTGACATCTTTAATAGTATTACTTGATAAAAGTCTCGCATCATCTTTAACCATTTTTCTCATACAACAAATGTGAGAGGAAGAAACTCTGATTTTGTACCAAAGGAAACAGAAGTAGAGGAAGACAAGTGGTATAGGCTGCTTCATGGAACTTGAGAGAAGCAAAAGTCTCAAGCTCCAAGCCTGGGATATTATTAGCCCATATTTTAAACCTGTAACTCATGGTCTCTGCCTCTCTGAGTGATGAAAATTTAAACTACACCAAAAGGGCTATAATTCAGGCAGGTTGTCCAAATGCTCTTACTTCAAAGGCCCAAGGGACAAAAGGAAAATAATTTTTTCGAAATTGATGTATATCACACATCAGGGCTTCTTATCATTGTCTAATCATTTACAAGCTCTCATTTTTCTAGGGCTGGTAATTTTAGCTAGAGAAATCCTGGACAGTCAGTCATAAGAGAAAATGTGTTATAAATACCTAGAAGGCCTTAATAGTAGGCAAATGTAGCTAATGGTTTGAGTTGAAGACAGCACCTTCAAAAACCAAACAAAAAAAAAATTACACAACAAGGAACCAAAGCAGCCAACATTTACCATTAGAAATCCATGTATTTGGCCGGGCGCAGTGGCTCACGCCCGTAATCCCAGCACTTTGGGAGGCCGAGGTGGGCGGATCACAAGGTCAAGAGATCGAGACCATGCTGGCCAACATGGTAAAACCCTGTCTCTACTAAAAAATACAAAATTAGCTGGGTGTGGTGGCATGTGCCTGTAGTCAGAGCTACTAAGGAGGCTGAGGCAAGAGAATTGCTTGAACCCAGGAGACAGAGATTGCAGTGAGCCAAGATTGCACCACTGTACTCCAGCCTGGTGTCTGGTGCCTGGTGACAGAGCAAGACTCTGTCTCAAAAAAAAAAAAAAAGAAAAGAAAAGAAAAAGAAATCCATGTATTTGTGTTATGTTGAGGGCCAACAATATACCAAATACTCATCTAGCCTTTTAAAATATATTATTTTACTTTTAACATATATTATTTTACTTTTAACATATATTATTTTACTTTTTGCATATATTATTTTACTTAACGCTCATGTTCCTCTAAAGAAACTATTTTTACTTCCATTTTATATATGTAGAAAACAAGATAAGGAGAAGTTATTAGGCTTGGGGGGCTATCAATCCTCCTAAAATTGAAATGCCTTTGGAAGGTATTCATCTTGAGTTAATTCCTTAACTATCCCCACATAAATTCCCAAGGCTCAAAGAAAGACTAGTGTGTTCCAGGCAGAAAAAGGTATAAAGAAATTACTACATAAAGGCTTCATTATATTGTGTATGCTATTTTATTTAGGTCTTTGCATATGAAAATAGTAAATTAAAATTTTTGTACTTTATTACTATAGATTTTATCATTTGGGTAAACTTTTCCATGTTTGTACTCCTGGTGGAAAGGAAGCCAAGCATTGCTGGAAGAATGAGGTTGTTACCAGTACTAATGACCAACTTGTTCCCATACAGGAATCTAGAATTGTCATGAGGGTTCTATGCAGTCAGCAGAATGGACTGAGCCTCTTTAAAGCTGGATTTTAGGAGTTCAGGTGACCACATATACACTCCCTCATGGTCAGCTAAAAGTTATACTCACCACTGTATTCCAGTGTAATTTCTTGAACCCACAGTGTCAGACACTGTTTTAGAGACTATAACATTATTCTCTTATTTGATATTATTAAGAATTTCAACTACTCTCTGAGTTAGTCTAATGTAAGTAACACTGAGGTAGGAAAAGACCCAAAAGATAGTGACATACAATAGCAAAGACTGATTTTTGTTCATGCTGTAGATCTAATGCATATCAGCTGTGGCTCGGCTCTGCTGGGCATTGCTTTTGTCCTGAAATCTAGACTAAAAGGGTATCTTTCTAATACAAAATTGCAAAGGAAAAAGAGATCCAGAAAACTACTCGCTCTGAAAACTTCTCAGACATGACACATGCGACTCCTGCCCACATTTCATTGACCAAATAAGTTAGATAGTCATTCCTAAGTTCAGTAGGGTGGAAAAATATTATCCTCCTGCAGGGAAGGACAGAGTAGAAAAATGGAATATATGGCTAACAGAAATGCAACCTGCAGTGCACTATTTAGTCACCAAATATTCAGTTCCCTCTCTCATCCACAGGCAAAACATAACCTCCTTTTCTGAGGAGACAACTCAAAAGTCCTATTCAGTAACAGTTCTTACATTAAAGGTCAGGCATCTAAGTGATGCAAATTTTTTTCACTGTAGGCCTGTATGTTGCTCCTCCTGTAAACTATAAGATGTCATCGTTCCTCACATACTCAATATGCAATTGTAGAACAGAAAGTGAAAATAACTGCAATAAGATCTCCCATATGGAAATGAAAAAAAACATAAGGCACATGGAAGTCACTAGTTCACAGAAGTCCTGCAGTACTACTGGAAATATATGATAGGGGACTTCCAACATGGAGATGAGGAAGGTTCTTGACTAGGTCCCAATGCCCTATTTTTGTGTTTTTATTTTTATTAATAGCACCCTCGAACTTTTCATACAAATTAATCAGCAGCACAGGCTGTTTATCCCACCTCTGGTAATAAATTCCTCCAAAGCTCCAAAAATGTCTTATGATACTGGAATGGAATAACAAGTATTTGGAAAGTACGATTATGATAAACCACAACTGCAATACAGGATGTATGGTTATCATGACTACTTAATGGCTGAGAACATGCTAGCTCCAAGCAATCAACTACCTAGGTACCCAGCTCAAAGTCCACCTAACTTCAAAATCTATGTACATTTCACTACATTATGCTTCAAATATTTGGAGAAGGTACTTTAACAACGTTATCTGGAATTATCTAGATTTGTGTTATTCCTTCTTTCTCTTCTAGTTTTTGTTGATGTGTTCTTTGAATCATTTGGCCTTACTTAGTTGTTAGTTACTTATTTTTGGCCCAGAGCATTAAGAAATTACTACACCCTCCCCAATGGGAAAAAGTTGGAAGTGCTGATCAGTGAGATACCACAAGGGTAAAATTTGGGAAAGTTTCACATTTAAAGATCAACTACCCCTCCCCACCACTAGATTCCCATTTTAGCTTTAGAGATCTGTGAGTTTATTTCCACTTTGGAAGCCTGTGGTATTGCCAGGAAGGCATCAAAAAGAAACTTATTCTCTGTCTCAATTTTATCAAAGGCCAGCTCTGATACTCACTCAAAGGTTTTTTCTACTTTCATCCACTCCCCAATAACAAAGGCTCTCTTTTGGCCAATTTAATCTTTAACAGAATTATATTACTATTGAAATGGGACTCTAGCCAAGCCTAATTTGTCTATGGCAAACAAATGGCAAACTTGGATAAAGACAACCTGGGCTGCCTCTGTTTGTCAGCGAGGTTGTTTTCAAATAGCAACTGGAGTAAATGCTTTAGCTGCAGCTTACACAGAAGCCGATGCCAGCATGTGGTGCGAGGGAAATGAAGCCAGCTTTCAGGAGATTGTTCCAATGGCTGGAGTCCATCCCCTGTTCACAGCTCACTCCCCTCAGCCTGATGTTCTCATAGAACTTTACACTTGCTTCTCACTTTGATAGTATTTTCAAATCTAGAAACACGTTCAAATCATTGTTTTGGTTGGAAAAGGGAATGTGTCCCTAGTGGACCAAATTCTTAGGGGAACAGGGGCCAGTCAGAGACAAACTACTCCTGAGCTCCACATGGACAATTCACTCATGGGATTAGGAAAACAAATTTACTTGCAGCAGGTCAGGTCTTAGGCGAGAACTCCCTCCAAGATTGGTGCTGCCGGGCGTGCTTGTGCCTAACAGAGAAATCTGATTAGATGCTCTTGTTTCTTGATGCTTTGCTTATTTTAAAAAATATTTATAAACTCGTGGCCTAGGATAATAAGTCTCTCCTATGAAAATGTTTCAGTGCTATGAGACGAAATTTGCATTCTTGTGGCTTGTTTCAATCCTCTGTACTGGAAAATTGTTTGCCAAAGGTGGGCTTACTGTACGTCTCTGAGGAAAAAATCTTTTGTCCCAAGAAGAAAACGTAAACTGATGCCAGGACAAAGGAAACCTGTAACCAGAAAACTTGTAATATGATTGAAAAAGCAAACCACGTTTAAAAATGCACCTACAAGAGGTAACAGAAAACAAAATGTGAAATGAAAAAGCATGTCCATTTTAAATTATATAAGTGCAAGAGCTATGACAATTCATCCATCAGGATTTCACACAAGACTTGGCACATAATAGGTGATTATGAAATATTTGTTGAAAAATGAATGATTGCTAAAGAAGCAATAAAACAAAAAGCACATATTTTTCATTAAGCCAGTGTTATTTTGAGGGATGGTTCTTAAAAAAATAAAAGGGGTTTAAGGCCCAGCATGGCTGCTCATACCTGTGATCCTAGCACTTTGGGAGGTCAAGGCAGGTGGTTCATTTGAGCCCAGGAGTTTGAGACCAGCTCGGCCAACATGGCAAAACCCATTTCTACTAAAAGTACAAAACAATTATTCCCACAAGGTGGTGCATTCCTGTATTCCAGCTTCTTGGGAGACTGAGGTAGGAGGATCATCTGAGCCTGGGAAGTCATGACTATAGTGAGCTAAAATCACTTTGCTATACTGCAGCCTGAGAAACAGAGTGAGAAAAAGAAGTAGAAAAGCAAGAAGAAGGAGAAGGAGGAGAAGAAGGAGGTGAGAAGAAGAAGGAGGAGGTGGAAAAGAAGGAGGAGGAGGATGAGGAGAAGGAAGAGGAGGAGGAGGAGAAGGAGGAGGGGGAGAAGGAGAAGGAGAAGGAGGAGGAGGAGAAGGAGGACAAGGAGAAGGAAGAGGAGGAGGATGAGGAGGAGGAGGAGAAGGAGGACAGGCATGACAAGGAGGAGGATGACCAGGAGGAGGAGGAGGAGGAGGAGAATGAGAACAAGGAGGAGGGGGAGAAGAAGGAGGGGGAGGG
>NW_016107415.1:2256033-2263517 GCF_001604975.1 Cebus imitator
GGGGAGGAGAAGGAGGGGGTAGGGGGAGAGAGGAGGAGAAGGAGAGGGAGGGGCAAGGAGGGAAAATAAGAGGGGCTTAATAGTGGATATAACGAAAAAGGAGAGAATATTCTAGACAGAAAATTGGAATTTGGAATTTGTAAATGTTCAGAGGATGAAAATGTTCAAAGGAAACACAGAAGAAAATCTAGCTGGAGTTCAAAGGATGAATCCAAGCTCCCTTGATCAATATTGTTCCTAATGCCAGTGGACACCAGCTGAGTGTGCTGCTGCAGGAATGGAGTCAGCCCTTGTGAGTTCCACAGGGCTGAGGCTGGAGGGGAAAGCTTCCTAGCCAGAGCTCTGGGTGACACCAAATTCAAAAGGGGGCCAAATTGCAAGCCGAGCAAAGGAACAAAGCTCACGAGTCTAGGTCCAGTCAGGTCATCAAACAAGGACGGATCTATCTCTGATGAGCACCAGAATACATGGGGAGCAGAAGGGAGAGGAGGGAGAAATGGAGACAGTGGTGCTAGGCTAATACTTTACCCACTTTCCTGGGTACTTTCCTGCATGGTGGCGAGGAGAGCTCTCTGAATCTAGACAGAACAAGATGGAGCAGTTATTTCTTCTAGTCCTGCCCTACATTTGTTTCTGTAAGTTTTCCAAGTAGAAATCTCTCCACATTCTGGAATTTTCTTGAGGCTTCAGTCAGAAAACTATAACCATTCTTTCATCCCTACTGCCCTCAATGAAACCAAATTCTGAAACTCACCATGGTGCCTACATTCTACTTTCATTTTCCTTCTCATCTCAGACCACCAAGACACACATGGAGATGTAAGGAGGAAGTCTGAGTATTGGCAGACCGGGCCCAGGAGAGACCAGTGAAAGGTGCTTTAGATGGTTGACGGTGGGAGAGGAGTAGGTTTGCATTAGAAGCTACACAGTTATAATGTCTGCATTAGGTCACAGATCCCAGATTGCAGTCCTCTTGTTTTCCTCACTGTTGAATAGTAGTTGTGTTAAGGAAGTGGAGTGATATGACCTGCTTAATGCTCAGAGTGCAGAGCGTGCATTATATTCTTGTTTTGTATGCATTGGGTGTGTCCTCAGTGTCCAGTTTGGTGTCCTGTCACTTCTTCAAAGCTGTTACATGAAGCAAAAATAAAATAGAGTGAATCCATCTAACAGCCCCAGACCACACTGCAGAAATGGGCACTAAATGCTACCTTGCTCCACTTAAGTTTCTCTGTGAAGAGATATACCTGAAAAAGGTATTCTAACTTATTCCTTGGGAAATTAATAATTCTGGGTTATCCCTTTCAAATGAAAACCCAATTGCAAAAGGGGAGCACTCCCTAAAGCTCTTCTCTCCCAACAAAAATATAAGAAAAATAATGTGATGCTTACACATGAACCTGGCTTATTGATAACAACAAATTCAGCAAGAAGCTGGCATCTGGGGCAGCACCCAGCAAGTATGCTGGAGAGGTAGGCAGCAGTGAAGAAGGTGAGGTCTTCACGCGGCCTTGACTTTTGCCTGAGTAGCATAGATAACTGCTAGCTTCATTTGAGTGAACTGAGAACATAATCGCTAATGTTCATTTCATGATTTATGTACTTCAGCAGAACATTTCTTAGATACTCAGGTTAATACCAATTCAACTAAGTTTGGGGAGGGAATGCAGCTGGACTAGAAAGTCTGGATAAATAGCTCTTTAACTCTTATATACATTAGAATCACCTATGTCTGCAAAACAACACAGGTTCCTGACTACTCCCAAAGAGCTTCTGGTTTGGTCTGGAGCAGTACCGGGAATCTAATTTTTAACCAGCACCACAGGCTTTTCTGATGCAGTTAGCATAAACTCAAGATTGAGAAACACTGATCATGGATGTTAAAGATGTGCTGCTCTCTACCTGCAATGAACCAAAAGGGTAGAACTTGGAGATGTAATCAGGAAGCCATAGTGAATCATCAAACAGGAGGAGGACAAATGGTGTGACTCAAAGTTCAAAGCAAGCAGTTGGAAATTCTTTGGAGGCAGTCACAAGACAATAGATGGAGCAGGTAAGCAGGTACCTGAGTCCAGGGCTGGTGTCTCTAGTGGCTGGCTATGGCTCATTTTGGCTGACTTTGCCAGGCTAAATATGCTGGGGAGGCTGGTTGTGTTTAAAGCAGGCGTTCACAATGTAGCCACACATTGAAATTACCTGGAGACTTTAAAACACTGGACCCCACACCTAGAGGTTCTAATTTCATTGGTCTGGGCAGAAATATTTTCAAAATCTCATGAGTAGATTTTGTGCAGTCAAGATCTGATTTAAAGAATCAGTAACAGCAGGGGTACCTCAATTAAATATTCTTAAGGAGGGCTGTCTGCAATGGCTCACACCTGTAATCCCAGCACTTTGGGATGCTAAGGCGTGCAGATCACCTGAGGTCAAGAGTTTGAGACCAGCCTGGCCGACATGGTGAAAACCTGTCTCTACTAAAAATACAAAAATTAGCCGAGCATGGTGGTGCATGCCTGTAATCCCAGCTACTCAGAAGACTGAGGCAGTTAATCACTTGAACCCTGGAGGCAGAGGCTGCAATGAGGCATGACTGTATCATTGCACTCCACCCTAGGCAACAAGGGCAAAACTCCATCTCAAAAAAAAATTTATATATATATTCTTAAGGAGAACTTCTCAACTTTAATGTGCACACAGTTAAAGTCAAACTGGAGATCCTGTCAAAATTCAGATTCTTTCTGAGCCAGTCTGGCATGAGGCCAGAGAGTCTGCGTTTCTCACAGCTCCCAGGTGCTGTCGATGCTGCTGGCTCACACACCACGTTTGAGTAGCAAGGATCAGGAAACCACAGTCTCTCACTAGGCTCCAGCAGTGGGAACTTGTTAGAAATGCAGTTCTCAGGTTTCACCCTGCAGCTACCAAATCATCAACCTTGGAGGTGCCTCTGTGTTTGACCAAGCCCTGCAGGCGGTTCTGATGCTCTCTCAGGTTTGAGAACCTCTGCTCTGCTCTGTAACATAACCATGTGTCGCTTTCACTAGCCGAGCTAGGTCAGGAACACTTCCTTCTCTAAATGTGACTGGACCTTTCCCAGTGGGGCGTTTAGGATTTTGAAAGGGAGTGTTTCACTCTCTTTTTCATCCTGACAATTAAAAGGGCATTATTCTCACATGACCCCTAAGTGGTAATGAATCTAACGCACTGCTCTTTGTTCCAAAGCTGAACCATGCAGGCTCCATAAAACGAGTGGGTGGACACACTCTCCAGGGTCCTTTCTGTTTCTGACACACTGTGATTCCACCACTCTCCAACTAGAGAAGCTGTGATGGTTTCTATGCCTTTGTCCCTGGACTCCAATCAGCCACCAGTGCTGTATTGTTCCTATTATTATGCCCCTTTTTAAAGAAAGAGGAGAGGGTCAAAGGCAGCAGCCAGCCTTGGATGCTGGGCAGCAGTCACTCATTCTTGCAAAGTCAGTAACCCTTAGCAGCCTAATCTGGCTTACAATGCATGGAGACACAGAGGCAGAAGGCTGCAAGGAAGCCTGGATTTCTTGTGGGACACTGGTGGGCTGGAATCACCCCAAAGCTCCTAGGGATACATGTGGGGGAGTCCCTGTGAAGCTGCTTTTCCAGCTCCTTGGTGTTTATCATATACACTGTGAACTCTCTTTCAACCATGAGTGTTAGAAATGGCCCACCTAGAACGCACACAGCCCTGTGAGGTGGGGTAACCCTAACCACCCCAGTTTGCTACAGATGGCCTCCTTTTTAGCACTGAAAGTGCTGTGAAAGAGCAACATCTCCATTCCTGGAAAACGGGATGGTTGGCCACTCTAGATGAGGGTTTTTTTTTAATGTCATCAGTGGTCTGGATAATTTTTTGTTATGAAGTCCTGTCCTGTATGTTGTAAAAAGTTTAGTAGCATCCTTGTCCTCTACCCACCAGATGACTGTAGGGCTCCTCGAGTTGTCACTACCAAAAGTGTCTCCTGACATGCCCAAATATCCTCAGGGGCAAAGCCACTCCCAGTTGACAACCACTGTCCTAGATATAAGTGAGGGTATAATCTGAAACCTCACGCAGGCCCGCACTTCTCAAATGTTAATGTGCATGAGAATGACTTGACGTTTGAACAGACATTTCTCCAAAGAGTACAAACAAATGGGCAGAAAACACATGAAAACATGCTCAGTATCATTAGCCGTTAGGGCAATGCAAATTAAGACAAAAATGGCATACCACTTCACAGACATTGGGGATGACATAAAAAAGATGGACAATAATAACTATTAGCAAGAATGCAAAGAAACTGGAAGCTTTAGGTTGCCAGTGGGATTGTTAACTAGTGCATCCACTTTGGAAAATAGTTTGAGAGATCCTCAAAAGGTTAAACACAGAAGCATTGCATGACCCAGTGATCATGCTCCTAGCTATAAACAAGAGAATTAAAAATACATGTCCACACAAAAGCCAGTGCACAAATGTTCACAGAAGCATTATTCGCAACAACTAAAAGGTGAAAACAATCCACTGTCTGTCAACTGATGAAAAGATGAGCAAATTTGATCTATTCATTCAATACAATGTTTTTCAGGCATAAAAAGAAATGAAGCACTGAACACATTGCAAAATGGGTGAACCTTTAAAACATTTGGCTAAGTGAAAGAGCCAGTCACAAAAGCACCCATATGTATGATTTAATTTCTGTGAAATGTCCAAAATAGGCAAATCCCTAGAAACAGAAAGTGGATTTGTGGTTTCCAAGGACTAAGAAGACAGGAGAATGGTGTCTGACTGCTGTTGGCTACAGAGTTTCTTTTGGGAGTAACGAAAGTATTCTAAATTTAGATAATGGTGATGGTTGCACACTTCTATAAATATACCAAAAAACAATGAATTGTACTCTTTGGGTAGATTGTATGACATGTGAGTTATATCTTAATAACATTGTTGTTTAAAAATAAGAGGATCATTTGGGGATCTTGTCAAAAATGCAGATTCAGATTCAGTAATTCTGGGATAGGGCCTGGTATTCTGGGTAATGCATCTGAAAAAGCAAAACTCTAGAACAAGAGTTCTTCAAGTGTGTTTCGTGACCAGCAGCAGTAGAATCACCTGTGAACTTGTCAAAAATGCAAATTTTCTGACCCCACCCCAGACCTACTAAATCCAAAATTCTGGAAGTTGGGTGGGGCAATACGTTTTAACAAGCTCTCTTGGTAATTTGGATGCTTGCTGATGTTTGAGACCCACTGCCTAGACTGTCCTGTCCTCACCCTGAATGACTCTTTCCCTTGCAGGGAAACATGCTTTAGGGTAAACTATTTGATTTTTAATAATAAAAAAGAATATTGTTTAAATCATTCAGTTTCATTATAAGGTATATTACTTTAAAGAAATAAGCCTCATAGCTAAAGAAAGTTTTATATAAATGTATGTGATCCCTGGATTTTGGTGGCCCCGGTTGGCCCCCAGGACATTTTATTATGTTTCTTAAGATTCTATGAAGAGTTAAATTAACCTTGCTTCAGTAGTGCCAGAAAACACACAAATGACCTCTTTGCATATTGGTGTATGTGTTCTAACTTTATACATGTGTCATCCACTTATGATTTCTAGTTAAAATGAAGAAGGAAGTGGATAAGGCAGTAACGTAGAAAGGAAGGGGAAGAAAAAATTTTGGAGAGAAGTAAGTCTGGGATACATTCCCAGCTCTGGAACTGATGTGCTGGAGAGTGTTCTCTCTTGGCCATTGGGTTGTGGTGACTCAGTATTTAGCCCTTTGGTAAAAGGAAAGGAGAATACTTATTTTTAATGCTAAGTACATTGCTATTTTTATTATACATATAAATATATGTGCTGTGTTTTTCTTGTTTGTTGTTTGTCTGTTTTCTGAAGGAAGATTGGGACTATCATACAATGATCTAGTCCTTAGGGATTTATTTCTAGAGCTGAATACACCTGGCAACTCAGTAACAGTCATCCATGGACCTAAGTGCCCTCACTGTCTAAGAGAGACATGCACTTCATTAAGCCATCTTGAGTTCTTCATTCACTAAAGAGCCTTCTCCTTGTCTGAAGATTGAATGTGCTCCCCTGAATCTCTAATTTACTGCCAGAAAAGGGTTTCAGTCTTGGGAAGACTCAGGTCCCTCTGCTGATCATTGACTGACAGCCCCAGGAATCATATAGAACAGCATAAAGCACAGCCAGTCATCCCTGTCATCCAGTTTCATGGCTTGTCTGCCTCTCCTATACTGGATGCTCTCCACAGAGCACCCACCACAGTGGGATTTATGTTTTCCACTTTGCCAAAACACAAACACCATCATTTAATTCATTCAGACAATTTGTACAAGTTGTAGCATGGAGTGGTTCAGTGCCAAGCAATGTTCTTCTTAGAATCATCTCAGAGAGAAGGTTCCGTCCAGGAACTGACTGTCACAAAGGTATTCACGCCTTCAGAATGGAGCAGTTTACTTCCTTATCGACTGCTTTCTTGTCCGATGAACTAAACTAATTTAAATACAAATATTTGAGTGTCCTGTACAAGGAATGCATGTTGCTGCTCCTCCTGTTGTTCCTGAGGCAGTCCTGTCCTCCTTTGAGCTATGACTTAAGTACCACCTCTATCAGAAACTGTATCAAATTAAACTTTTCTAGTTAGCTAACATGTACCACCTCTACAACTGAAGACATTTCAATGATTGTTGTATTTTTATGGTTTCATGCAGTGTGCAATGTGTTTTCAAATTATTAATATATTTGAACCCCTAATTGCCTCCTCTCTCTCTCCACTATATACATACCTCCACCTCAATGAATGATAGATAGCATCATATACCGAGAGACTGAAGCATAACACCTGGAAACATTTTCTGGTTTTTTCTTTTATATCTTTCAAACCACCAATAAGTCCCTACTTTGCAAATATATTCTCATTCCATGACCACCATCTCTTTTCTGGATATTTTCAATAAGCTGCTATGCAGTCACCCTAGTTCTGCCTACATTTAATCCATTCTCTACACAAACAATGGAGTGGTACTTTTTAAATGTATATCAGATGCCCCTTCCCCCAGTTAAAAACTTTTCATGGCTTTTCATTGTACCTGGAAAAAAAAATCAAAGTCTTACCATGACTACAAGACACATGAAAACTGTCTTCAGCCTCTACTCCTCCCTATGATTATTGGTGCTACCGTCACACTGGCCTTCTTTCTGTATCTAGAACAAGTCAAGTGTTGTCTATAAAGTCTTTACGCTTGCTAAACCACCTCCATAAACTACCTTTCCCACAGTTTTCATATGATTTCTCTTTTGAAGCTCAGCCTAAATTCACCTCTTTCGAGGAGTTCTTTGTGACTAATTAGCTATTAGTTTTTATTCTCTGTCATATCACATAGTTTATTTTTCTTTTTTGCATTTTATCACAATCTGTAATTTTTTTTTTTTTTTTTAGACGGAGTTTCGCTCTTGTT
>NW_016107415.1:2263683-2289899 GCF_001604975.1 Cebus imitator
TGGTCTCGATCTCTTGACCTTGTGATCCACCCGCCTCGGCCTCCCACAGTGCTGGGATTACAGGCTTGAGCCACCGTGCCCGGCCTTGTAATTGTTTTAAGTATTTACTTATTTATTATATTTTTCTCTGACATTTATATATGCTCCAGAAAGGAAGACATTTCTTAATGTATTTTATTATTTTATCCAATGATTAGCACAAATCAGTAGTATAAAATCAGCTCTCAGTAAATATATATTTAATAGATGAATCAGCATGTATGTTTTTCTTTCCCATAAACTCTTGAAGAATAGGAGTTGGTCTATTTTTTATTAAGTGATTAAAATACAGATAGTCCACTCATCATATACAAACACATGTTAATTAATAAAATAACATAAGGACTTCTAGTTGAAGTTGCCTAGGCAATAACATGGAGCCTGTTTCTGAAAACTCACTCTGTTTCTATGCTCTACTTTTCCTCATTATTGAAATTTGGCATGAATATATGTGTTCTGTTGTTACAAAATGGCTTCCAATCTTGTCTGAGAACTTAAGAACTAGCATTTCTAAATCCTTCTTCATCTGTCCATGTGGTTAAACTGAATTAAGTATTATTATAACATGCTTTGAAAAGAGATCCAGAGACTTTTTATTGGATGCAGTAGGCAAATATATAATAAAATAACCCTGATCATTAGGAGGGAGATTTTTTTACCCTGATCATTAGGAGGGAGATTCAAAATGAACATTATCCTCAGGTTACTCATGGCCAGCTTTATGTGAGATGACAACAAATATACTGGGACCCTATTGATTTCTTTGTCTGTTTCTATGAAGTGTATTGTAAGAAGTTGAATTAGATTTCAAAGCAGAGTGGTAATGACTACTGTCAGGGCTTGGACTTCCTGCAGTACTTTCTAATTACCTTTCACAGAACTCCTACCTCTACCTCACAGACACTTACATTTCTGATCATCAAAAACTGGCACAACTCTTCATAGATCCTTCCTTCTGAGGGTTAATATGTCAGAAGTGGGGCTTTAACGATTTCTGGTATATGTCACCTTAAGATACTATAGAGAGTTGGGGGAAGAATATATATTCTTACCTACTTTAACATAATAGTCATAATTCTCCAAAGAAACAGAACAAATAGAATGTATAAAGGTAAACACAAAGATATGTATCATGAATAATTCTGACAAAATTATAGGAGTGGAGAAGTTCCACAACCTGCTATCTGCAAGCTGGAGACCTAAGGAACCTGTTGGTGTAGTGCTAGCCCAAGCCCCAAAGCCTGAGAACCAGGAGAGTCTACGGTGTGAGTCATAGTCCAAATTCCAAAACCCAAGAATCAGCAGAACTGATGTCCAAGGGCAGGAGAAAATGCATGTCCCAGCTTAAAAAGAGAGAGATAATTTGCCCTTCCTCTACCTCTTTTTTTTTTCTCCTGGCTCTTAGCAATTAGATGATGTCCACCCACATTGGTGAGAAAGATCTTCTTTACTCAGTCTACAGATTCAAATCTAATCTTATCTGGAAATGCCCTCATAGACACACCCAGAAATAATGTTTTACCAGCTATCCGGGCATCAACCAGTGAAGAACTGAGGTTCTCAGTCCACCAGCTCTGAAGGAACAAAAATGAGAGAGCTTGGAAGTTGATCACTCTCCAGTTGAGCCTTCAGATGAGACCATAGACCCAGCCAAAATCTTGTTTTCAGCCTTGGTGAAAAATTCTAAAACAGAAGACCCAGATAAGCTGTACTCCCACAACATGATAAGATGATATGCATGTGCTAATTTAAGCAGGTAAGTTTGGGAGTAAGTGGTCCCACCACAATAGGTAACTAGTATATATAAATAGTATGATATTTGACGTTTTTTCCCAAGAAGGAAAAAGAATACAAATATGCTATAGGAAAATTTCAAATATGGTTACATAGAAAAACTGAAGAAGTATTTTACATTAATATGTGGAATTCAATGAATCAAGTAGAACTGTCATGTAAGGATGGAATGGAGCATAATAGGTAGCAGACACAAGAAGAGAAGTACCTAGAAAGCCTTCCCTCCCCTTAGGTAATCATTAGGTACCAATGGATACTCTGTAGCTATCATTTCCTTTTCTGTTTCTGTCTGACTTTTCTGCCCTGCCTCTCCACCCTATTATCTACCTTATGAATCCCTGGGGGTTTATGATCAGTTTTTTTCCTGCTCTAATTGGCCGTAGTAACCCATTGTTTCCCGGGTACTCAAAATGTGTATATGGGTCAAACGATGGGGTTGTATACACATCATCTGCAATTTGGTATAAATGAGGTTGAGAGGAGCATGAATGTCTCTGCAATCAGGAGAAAGGCAATTAGGTTAGTTGTTAGTAGCTTTTTCTCACCCCTCTGTTGGAATGGCGTTGTTGGAAAAATGGAAGAAATTACTCCTTCTCCAAAATGAATTAATTTGCTTATTTTTGTACCCTAGAAGAAGGGATTGAAAAAAAGAAGTCAAACCTGTCTAGATTATTCTCAAAAATCAGTTAGAAGTATGGCACAATATTATTAGGGTAATCGAAGACATACATTTTGCCAAGTAAAGGGGTAAATTGGTTTTGAGGTTGCTAGACAGCTTTTGATAACTAAATCAAAAGCTTGGGGCTTTGTGTTACTTCAATTTCCACCACGATTTTTTTATCCTTTTTTTTTTCACTCAATGCTTTTTGGAGAGTAAGGAGTTTCCAAATAACCTGAACTAAAAGTCAGAAGATTTTTGACTTACAAAGAAGAAAGAATTTTACCAAGTACCCTGGCTTTTCAAAGACTGGGCCAATGTTCAAGATGCATTGTCCTCAAAGTGGAGAAGTCAAAAGAACCCAAGTTTTGCAGAGTTCTGATCTCTATTCTGATATTGATTTGTTATGTGGCCTAGGGTGAGATGTTGAGCCTCCCACGATTTCTCCTCCTTCTTATCTGTGAAACAGAGATGAAAATTCTGAGCCTCAAAGTGATTTGGTGGAAATTAAATAATAGCTTAAAGCCTTTTGAAAGGGTGAAGTGATATGTGTTTCCTTTTGGCTTCTTTCAGATGTTATGCAATTTTCCACTTAAGTGAAACTTAACTTCAAACATGTCACACTTCAGTTCTGACCTAATCACATGTTGGTGAGTGGTTCTAAAATATTAATTGTGAGATATCTAAAACAACAAATGTGAGTGGACACACTGCAAGCTGCTTTCCAGAGTAGCCTAGAATAAAGCATTGCTCATGATTGCACCTGCCCCCATAGCCCCTTTCACAATTCCTGTGTTCCCAAGCAGATAAAATACAGAGTTTAACTAAAATTTAAAATATTGTATCCTTCATGTTTTCATTGCCTCTAGGCAAATATAGGATATATATTGTTAAGTGTTCGTGTATAATGAAAAATAAGAGCATCCAGAGAATGCTAGTTTTTCTCTTCAAATAATTGTTTTAGTTATGGTTCATAAAAGATCTAGAAAGACTTAAAGAGCAAGGTGAAATTCCAACATAATGGTGTAATAGTTAAGCATTCACGCTCTGGAATCAAACTCAGCTTGAGCTCAAATCTCAGATCAGTCAACTACTGCCAATGTGTAATTGGATAAGAGAAAGACTGACATTTTTATTTTCTTTTTTTCATAAAGAGTTCCCTGAGATCAGAGAAAGTGTCATGTTGCCTGACGAATCTGAAGTATCTAATGCATAGTAAATTTTGCCTCACAGTGTTCTAAGAAAAAAAAAATGAGCTATTTTGTACCCCAATAAATGTGCCCTAGAATAACCCTACATTGAAGGTTGGAAAAGGGAAAGATGATTCTCCAAGTGCCTTTCCCAGATACCAAGGGTAGATTTCTAAGGATTTGTTTGACCAGTATTTAGAAAAAAAAGTCTACTCAGAAAGCACAGTGACAGATGTAGAATTGCTGCAGAAGAAATCACATGACCTATTAGAGGACACCACCGTGGTTTCTTTCAAGCCAATTTGCTTAGGGAAGTACAAATCTCTTCTTGCACAGGAGTGGAATTACTCATTATACTCAGCCTCACATAAAGCTTAACTACTTGCCAAGGCTGCTCAAAGCCTCTGGTGGCCTGTTCCTTTTGATGGTGGAGAATGGGTTCAGTGTG
The DNA here is from genome assembly GCF_001604975.1 of Cebus imitator. Lineage (NCBI taxonomy): Eukaryota > Metazoa > Chordata > Mammalia > Primates > Cebidae > Cebus > Cebus imitator. The sequence continues at coordinate 2,267,813 of NW_016107415.1, forward strand.
TCTCCAACGGTTATGTAATATAATGTGCAATCAGCTTTCAATTCTCTAGGGATGAAAGCTTTAAGCTCAAGCCCAGAGAATAACTAGATTGGAAAGGACAGTGTCACCTGGACAACAATCCCACAGCTATTATGTTGTAGCTGGTACAAAAAGTGAACTTAGAATTTTGACCAATTAATGCTGAGGTTTGTGCCAAAAACTTGAATCCTAAATTTGTCCTACTTATAAAGGATTGAATAACGCTGTTTGGTTTTCTCTTATCTCCTTTTTAAGCTACTGTTTAATTTTCCTCCAAATGTGATTAGAGAAAATAGCCTGTCCAGTAATTTGTTATTAGATCCATCTCTTGTCTCTGTAATGGCTTTGATAAAAATGACCTGAATATATAGATGTACAGTTTTAAATAAAAGAAAGAGCCAGTGTACTTGTAGGATCCACATAAGCAAAGAGCAGTATAGGGTAATAAACGTAAGAAAAAGTATTGACCAAGGGTCAGGAGCCCTGAGTGTGTGTGCTTGTGCCGTCATTGTATAGTTAGACTCCTTTAGGGAGTTCATTACCTTTCTTTGAGCTTTGGTTTTCTCCTAAGAAGAATGAAAATGTTGTACCACCTAATCTCTATACTGACTCGATTATCTCTTCTGTGTCCTCCAAGCCATCTATAAATGCACACTCACTGAGAGGACATTTGCTTTATGCTATAATAAAAAAATTTTCCAAGAAAAATAATCTACACTCAGTTCTACATTTGATCTTCATACTTTTTCCTGCAGTAACTCAACTTTGGAAATCATATTCCTGCTGTCTTCACAGAAGCTGAGGTAGGAAGACAGTGAATACCTAAAGAAAATAGGAAATATATGTGAAGGTGATGGCCAGCCAAGAAACTGCCTGATGTACTGGAGATCTAAAGTGATCTTTTAAGGTTAAGTACAGAGTCTCCTAATGAGGTCCTCATGCAGTTTATTACCTGCCATCTAGGCTGTTCTCTCTAAATCAGAGCTACTCAGAATGTCAAGGACACTGGGTTTCAAATTCACTCACCAACTGGGTGACCTTATCTGAAAAGGGAGCATGAGCCCTACCTAGCTGTGTTTCTGTCAGGGTTGTAAACCATGTTTTATGCAAAAGTGCTTACCCAATACTCAGCTCGCAATAAATGACTGGTACATTTGAATCTAAATTGAGTAGACTGTTTCCATTACCATATGGAAACCTCCACTTGTACAGTAAGCGTTTCTAGCAGCATTGATCTAATTGGGGGAGGGGCAAGAAGTTAAGTATCAATCCCATAGCCCTTTTGTAAAAAATACCAAATTATTTTGGTTCTCATCAGGTATTGGGCCAATTCTGTGGTAGGGATGGGAAAGGGAAGAGGGAATATTATCCAGACATTCTAATGTCCTGAAGTTAATTTCCAGAAATAGTAGGCTAGGAATTTTTCAATAGATTTTCTTATAGACAGTATGAATTATGTTCCTAGATGTATAAAACATAAATCTAGAATTTATGGAAATAAAAATAATTCTTAAAAATCTTATAACAGCTCTGATAAGACCTTGGTGAATCTTAAATAAGCTATTCTGAACCTCATCACAGAGTTTTACAAATTTGTGAAGGAAACTCTCACTGTATTTTTAGATCTTAATTTCCTCTAAATACTTTTATTATATAATATCTGTAGTTTTAATGAAGCGTTTCTTCAAATATGTATAGTTTTTTTTTCATTTTACCTTTAGACAACTTCAAAATAAGCCATATTTTATGTATGCATTATGTTTTGATATACTTATGCATTTATTTTGTAACTTAATAACTTTTAAGTTATTTAATTTGTGTTCAAAGAATTTTTAGATTTTTTAAAAATAATTCAGATAAATATGAGGTGCATGCTTATCACATTATAAGTTGACACAGAGCAGAAGACTTTAGACCTCCAGTATGACTCTGAAAATAACTACACATGAGACCAGTAAACAGCATTTGATTACAGGAAGCAGTTGGTATTTGTGAGTTTTAGCATGGAGTGAACAGAATAGGTTGACAGAATAAAAAATCTAGAAATACATAAGTAAACCAATATTCAGGAATGAAGATGGGCAGTAGGTAATTAACAGCTTTAGTTCATGTGACAGGTCTTCTGGATGCTTAAAGGCACACATGGTTAATTTATGTCATGAAGAGTTAATATCAAAATGGTTCACTGGAAATCAAAGTTTGAGATGTGAAAGTCTGCAATTCTGTGGACTCAGATTTGTCTACGTTTTTAAAATTGTTGAAGTGGATCCATCAGCGTTTCTGTGCATGAACAATCAAGGGGCCTTGTGAGAAGTAAGTTATCCTAAGGGAAGAGAGTCAGAAAATATGCATTTGACTCACTGTCAGTGGGTTTTGATTGAAGCCGACATATTTTGAAACTGCATGATGCAGTCTACTAAAGTTGGCCCTAAAGATAGTTACTGTGACTCATTCCTCAGTTTTGAGAAAGGGATTCTATCCCCACTCCTCCCAAAAAAGGGGGACTTTAAAAGGAAAGGTCCAGATTATAAAAATCTTTACAGGAAATTGGTAGTATAAGACAAGAGGACTTTGTGAGCTTATTAGCAAAGTAAAAAGACCATTTTTTCCATTTCAGTATGAGAGAATGAAAGTGATAAGAAATTGAAATGTACATAATTCGCTAGAGTGGAAAAGAGATAATAGATCTTGTTATACAGATGGAATTATTCCCCAGGGAGCTTGAAAGGAATGGGTCTCATGCCAACTTCAGAAGCAAAATGGTGGTATTAGCAACACCACCAGTAGACTACAGTGGGCTTATCCTCTAGCATATGAGAGTCTGGGTTAGTCAAGAAAGACTAAATGTATTAGTTATTAGTATTTCTGTTGCAAGAAATATTTAGATAAGCAAAAGGAAGAGGAGGAATATATTGGTACATAGAAGGGCAACTCACACACAAAAAAAGAAGTACCATTAAGGTTTACTGGATAGAGGAAAATTCAGAAAACAGTGTATCTCTTTTTTTTTAAGGAGTTTTTGTCACTATATATATTGCTTTCCTTCCCCCTGCAAGCTTCCATTTCTGTTTCACTAAGAGTACTGTGGAAAATAAGCACCACCTTGCTATTCCACATGAACTTTTAGCTCCAGAGCCATTAATGCACCAACACGCCAGTGTCCCAAAAAAAAAAAAAAAAAAAGAAAAAAAAAACATTGTATGAGAAAAAACCTGATCAACTAAACTGGAGTCAGATCCTTTACAGGTAAATCTGTGGAGTCACATTCAACATATATGGATATGGAAATGCAGGATTGGGGTTTAAAGGATAGTTCCTTGAATTAGGGCATTATATGTACAGTTACTCCAACAAGTCTTCAACACAGATATTTCTATTCCAGTTTCTTCCAGTACCAGTTAGAAGAAAATTGATGGGATGATAGGAGTTTTTAAAATTCTGTGAGAGATCACTGGGCACGATGGCTAACGCCTATAATGCTAGTACTATGGGAGGCCGAGGCAGGCGGATCACAAGGTCAAGAGATTGAGACCATCCTGGCCAACGTGGTGAAACCCTGTCTCTACTAAACATACAAAAATTAGCTGGGCATGGTGTTGTGTGCCTGTTGTCCCAGCTGCTTGGGAGGCTGAGGCAGGAGAATCTCTTGAACCTGGAAAGGGAAGATTGCAGTGAATCGAGATCATGCCACTGTACTCCAGCCTGGGTGACAAAGTGAGACTCCATCTCAGAAAAAAAAAAAATCTGGGGGAAGATGTCTGAGACTGAACAATTATTAATGTGACACTCTATGGATTCCAGAATGATGAGGTCTCAGAAATACATGACACAGCAGAAAGTCCCATTAAAGGCAGAAAGATAATGATAACATTTTCCTTTTTTTACTGTCATGAGTCAAAGAAGCAATGTGACCACCTGTCTTGGAAAAGTCTAATTATTATTTGAGTACTAAAATGTTAAAGAAGGGAATGAATATTAGATACAATATTAAAGAATCATGCTATGATCCACTGGTATGTGAATCATGTATAACCAAAGGGCTGCTCTATATCTACTGGGTCAACCCTCCCATGCTTTAGATATGGGATTCTTTGTCTTTTCTTACGTCAAACATTGTAAGTGTGACAAAACAAGGAATTGTCTAACATGGCCATTCTAACAGTAGCCATGAAAAGAATCACATTTTAAGTTTTAGAGGTTACATGATATAAAAGTGTTCCATAAGACAGAACTCATTTTACTAGGTAGACTTTTTGTTTGAATCAAGTTATAATACACATGATTAAATTATCCTAAAATCATAGATCACAGTAAATTCTCAATGTCCTGGATAAGTTCTTGAAAATTTTGACTTTAAGGCAAATGATGTGTAATAAATCCATGTTACCATAGGCTAACTGATATAAACAAGAGTTAAATTCCTATGGCATATTTCTGGTCACTATTTATCACCAAATATCTAAAGATCCAAACACTTCTACATTAAATGTTTAAATGAATGTGAGCTATTCCTGTACTTAAGAAAGATTAATGAAAATAAGATAATTATTATCCATTTATTCCAGTTTAGGGTCTAGGTGGCTGGAACCCATCCAGCAGTTTAGGACACAAAGCAGGAACCAGTTCTGAACAGGACAACATCCCACTGCAATGCAAACTTGTACACACATCCACATTCACCCAGACAAGGACAATGTAGGCAGCCAAATCACCTAATGTGCACATTTGTGGGATATGGGAGGAAACCAGAGTAACAGGTAAGAGCCCACACAGGCATGGAGAAAATGTGCAAACTCCACAAACAATGGTGCCAGCTGAGAGTTTTATTTCTCAACAAATGAAAACAACTTTGAACAAAACACCATTCAAGGACTTACTGTGCTGTGTTGGAAGCAACTTGAATGCTAATTTTTTCAAGTGATTGCCAAATGTGTTCAAGTATGAGGATGCTTTTAGGATCAAAACAAAAATTCTGCTCGTCAACTGGTTGAGAAATTACATTATAACAAATGGCCACTATAAATTGAGATAGGTTTTTTTGAAAAATATTATTATATTAACTACATTTCAGCATGTTATATGCAGTTGTCAGGCATTTGTAAATAAAGATTGGTGCCGATTTGGAATTGAGAGCTTTAAAAAAATAACTCAGCAACCCTCAGGAATTCATGGTCAACAGTTTAGTATCATTGTTTTTTTGATATAATCTCATCGTAAGGATGAAGGGACTAGAGTAAAAAAACAAAACAAAACAGTAATTTTCAGAAAGTCAAAAATCAAGATCATTACTGGGAGAACCACAGTGAATTTAGTTCAGTAGACAAGAATATCAGTTTAAGACTCTTTATTTGACTCAAAGATCAAATTACTTCATTCTTTTTATCTTAAAATATCATTATTTGGCATGTATTATATATACATATATATAATATTTTTCACATATGTATGTCTCAAAATAAATATTATATACATTATGCTGTATGCTAGATATAGTGAATATTATGATATTTTGAATTTTATATATATATAAATATATATACTCTACAATCCAAAATATCACAGCTATTTTTCAATGAACAACATCTAGATACACCAGTAGCCAAATGGCTTCATGAGTAAAACCTCAAACTTTGGAATGATTATTTCCTTTACCCAATAATATAGGAGAATTTTGAAAACTCTCTTAGTTTACTACAAGGAAGCAGTCTAACACTGTCAGAGTATTTAAACATATTTCTTCTTTATTTTTCTGGCTATTTGATGACATTAAATTAGTTTATATAAAGTATACAAAAGCTATAAAAAGATAATATGTTCCCTCATCACTGCTCTCAAAGAGTTGAAGTAAGAAGGCGGAAGTGACTTCCATTGAGACATAAGGTTCACATCAATCTCTAAGTACCTAATGTATATTCAGCCAATAATCACACTTTAGTCACTTACTTTGGAGAATCATTCAGACCTCAACCACTAGACATATCTTCAGTGAAACTTCACAGTTAAAATATCTCCAGCCTCCACTTGAAGGAAAGAAATGCCTCAGATGAAAGTAGTATGTTTTCTCATAGCATTTACTACAAAGCACCTATATATTGGTGAAATATAACTGCAGTGCACAATTCACTTCTGTAATAAAAATAATTATCCTAGTATTATAGTTGAGAGAGATTTTTTTTCTCCCTTTAAAATAAGGATCAATACATTCCTTCAATATTTTTAGCTTTACTTTCCTATTTGGAATAAATTTTGGAAAAGTACACATCATCATGGTCATTTACTTCAGCCATTTGGTGAGTTGCTTTAATCTTTGTACCTTCTTTTGAAAGACAAGCCACATTTAATGGTCTTGCTAAATAATATAGAGCTTTCAAATATCTGAAGGGCAGAATAATGAGGCTCCACTAGATTCAACTGGGCATTCACATCCCATATATAAAGATTCCTAATGCATTCTTCATTATCATTCTAGTCACTCATTGAGTTTCATTATAGCGTATATTGATTCTATTTTCAGAAAGAATCTGGGGATGAGACAAAGAAGTAATTAAGTAGTTTTTCAAAGGATGGCCACTGTCACCTAATATTATTAAAGGAGTGTAAAAATACCTACTATCCACTATCATATCAAACCTAATTTATAATAATTAAAAAGTTATTTTCCTGAAACATTTGGAAAATTTGGAGAACCTGGTACCATATTACTAATTTAAACTGACCACTCTGGGAATGCCTGCATAGTCATGATTTGGTGTGAATTCACATCTGTCTTGGATATCCGCTATGTTCCAGGAATAACTGCAGCTATCTGCCACATCCATGAAAATGTTTACTTTAAAAATTAATGTCTTACATAAGTACTACTTACACTCTGAGCATATTCCTGGGCATTGCTTGATGGAAAATTGAGGTTAGCTGTAAAGCATTCAAATAAGTTCAGCTCAAGAGACTGAAAAGAAATAGCTTTGTCTAAAAGGAATGGCAAGGCGGGAAGTATCATTTTTAAATTAAAAAATTAATTATGCCCCCTGGCTCTGGTACTTTAATTCAAGGAATTGACATGCTATAAATGTGACAATGAAATGTGTAAACAGGAGCCATGAACTCTTACAAGCTGTTAAAAATTTGTTACAACTCTTACAAGCTGTTAAAAATCAACAGATAAGTGAGTCCTCTGTAGTAGTGCATGAGAGGATCTATCTGACGTAAAAGCAAACCTGCTCAGAGCAAGTCACATGTGACCATTCAGAAAATTAAGTATGGTTGGCTCTCTACTAGTGGTAGGGTCAGATATTTCCCTTCTGTAGGTGTGGCCAGCTAGTACTTTACAAGACAGATAGTATACTGTTTTTTTTTGTTGTTGTTTTTCTGTTTTTTTGTTTGTTTGTGTGTGTGTGTGTGTTTAGAAAAGAAGGCTGGGTCACTTAATCCAAACAAGACTGAAGACAAGCTTAGTATTTAGCCAGCCTACTCCTGCTTTAATCCCAAGAATGCTATAACTGAAATAATTCATCAGATTATTGGCTCAGTGATTAACAAAATTGTGTTCTTTGGAGATGTGTTAGAGGCCATAGAGACAAAGACAGGGAAGTAGAGGTAATTAGAATAGATACGATCCCTACATCACCATTCAAACCAAAACAGTTACCCTAATAATGGGATTCTGTACAATATAATAAAGACTTCTTGTGCTAAAAGCTAGTTTTAAAATATAGTTTTATTGTCGTATAGATGAAACCCCTCAGTTCTGATGGAAAAAAAAGTTGCACAAGGGTCTGTCAAGTTATTCGAAATAGGATCAGAAGAGAACCTAGTTTTAGGTCTTAGAGATGACCAAAAGGATTCAGGGACGTGTGTCGCTCTCCATGGTGCTGATACTCTCCTTTTGCAAGACTGTTCTTTAACTCCTAGGATATGGTGATTCCCTCCCAATTTTTCCCATTTTTCACAGTTTCCTTTTTTATTTGTATGTTTTGCTCTGTAAATAATTTTTCATATCATATTGTTATAAAACAAACTGAACTCTGATATATAATTCACAATATGTATTTGTCAATTCTATCACATTTCTAGTACTTACAATCTACATCTAACACACTCACACACACAGTCACATGTGTTATGCTTTTTTAATTCACTCATGCTTCTTTCATTTTATTCCAATAATATAATAATTTAAATGGTAAATTAATGCACAAAATGTTGAAAAACATTTGCACACTTCCCCCTCATAGACCGCTAAAAATGACCTAAAATATTTTATGGAAATAAGTCTGCTCTGGAATCCTACTCAAAACACAAAGTCTCAAAATATTATTATGCTAACGTTGGATATGTCTTTCCAGTAAATTTTTTGGAGGTTAAATGATTGAATCTACATGACCAGCTATTATTTCTTCCATTCAGACTCATAAGGAAAACTTAACCATAATCAAGTTGCCATTTTATTAAATAAGTAGAAATAAAATTGGCTTGAAGTCAGACTCAAAGGTTTTTTTATGCTTTAAGTTCTGGGGTACATGTGCAGATCGTGCAGGTTTGTTACATAGGTATATGCATGCCATTGTGGTTTGCTGCATCCTTCCCCCATCATCTATATTAGGTATTTCTTCTAATGTTATCCTTTCCCAATGCCCCCACCCCCTGATACCCCTCTGCTAGCCTCCTCGCCCTCCTACAGGCCCCATTGTGTGATATTCCATTCCTTGTGTCCATGTGTTCTCATTGTTCAACACCTACTTATGAGTGAGAACATGTGGTGTTTGGTTTTCTATTCTTGTGTCAGTTTGCTGAGGATGATGGTTTCCAGCTTCATCCATGTCCCTGCAACGGACGTGCACTCATCCTTTTTTATAGCTGCATAGTATTCCATAGTGTATATGTGCCACATTTTCTTTATCCGATCTATCATTGATGGACATTTGAGTTGGTTCCAAGTCTTTGCTATCGTAAACAGCGTTGCAATACACATACTTGTGCATGTGTTTTTATAATAGAATGATTTATAATCCTTGGATATATACTGAGTAATGGGGTTGCTGGGTGAAATGGTATTTCTATTTCTAGATGCTTGACAAATTGCCACACTGACTTCCACAATGGTCAACTATTTACACTCTCACCAACACTGTAAAAGCATTTCTATTTCTCCACATCCCCTCCAGCATCTTTGTTTTCTATAAAACATTACTGCAAATTAGACACTTCATAGAGGCATATCTGTGAATATATGCTCATATCTTTCTTGTTACTCTATAATATTGAGAGATTTTTACCTTTATATAAATCTTAACTACCAGACAGTGCAGGGGCAAAGCCTGACTTATGTTCATTTCCTTACCAATAGACTTAACACAGTGCCTCAATTGCAGAGTGTGCAGAGCGCATGTCATTAAATGAGTTAATGATAGAAAAGTTGATTTGAAAGCTAGAACAGTCAAAAATAAATAAAGGGGGTGGTCTGTGTGAGAGTAGAAGGCTGTGACTTTAAAAATTACTATGCTTATCATACATTACAAGGCATAATTAAGTATTCCTGGATCTAGGCAAAAATTATTTTTCAATCATATATCCTCCATATGCATAGTCAAAATCTAGACCACAGGGATGGTGGCATATTTAGTTTGGGATATGTGCTAAATAGCATATTTATTCTCCTACACATTTGTTCTTCACTCTGTGACATTGGAGCTTTGGGTTGGGTGGGACAATTGGAGGAAAGGAGAAAAGTAAGGTCATCGTATGTATTCCTGAGCTCCGTCTGTGGGGTTGCAATGATCTGACTATATCCCATGGCCAAAGGTCTCAGTTCCTGTCAGGCCATTCTCTCTCCACAGACTTTATTCTGCTGAAAGCTGCTGGCAAACACAGTCCTTATTTCTGTTTAGGGTTAATGTCAGCCTTCCCTTTCCAGCTTGTGTGTAATCCACTCTCCCTTGTTGTTCTCTATTGCCTACACATACCTTTGCAAACAGATTTTTAAAACACTCTACAAAAAACCTGGTTTGTAGAGAACAAGGTTCCTGCCAGGACCGTGACCCACTTGGGGCAATCAAAGAAATGGTCACATAAAAATTCTTGTATGCAAGGAATGTCATTACAACTATGTCAATTTCCTTAGTATGGCCCATAAGATACTCAAGATTTTGGAGATCACTTAGGCATATACAATGTTTAATACTCTTAGATACTGTGACCTATTTTCTCACTATTGAACTTTGAAATTTGGAGAAGTGGGGAAAACCAGGCATGAATTACAGACTTTTTACGGATAATATCCAGGATATTACTTTAAAATGTGAGAAGTTAGACCTAGAAATACCTTACAAAGGTTGAGAATGTCCACATAAGAGATCACATTAAGAGAGCAACTTTCTTTACTTCAAAGTGAGTAAACCTCAAACCTCTAAATCATTCAGCCCATAATATCCCCTAGAACTGAAATTTTCTTTTGCTCATTAAAGACTCCTCCAATGCTAAAAATGTTGAGATTCTACATCCAGCACAAAAGCTGTCCTTTGATTTTTTTCTACCTTCCACAAACTTTTGTATATTTAGCAGTTAATGCTAAATCCTTTAATAAAGATTCTTAAACACATTTGATTTATATTTTTGTTTGCATGAATTTAATGCGTAAATATTAAATAGAATTCCAAATCTATTAAAGTTATTTTGGGTTGTGTTTTAAGTATTTAAAATTACATCTCATTTGGTGCTGTATTAAAGTAGAAAGAAATTGTATGTTATTTCTTTTGAGAAAGCTTTGAATTTCTCTAGTCTCTCCAAGACAAATTGACATCAGCTCTTAGATTCATTGCATTTTGTGTGTATTTTATAATGTGGACCCACTATTATTTCAAATTCTGCCATATGTTTTAGAAAAGAATTTTTTCCCTACTCTTGGAACTATTGAAATCTAGGCAGTAAAATGACACTTGGTTAGAATGCTGAAATTGTTAATTCAACAATCTCAGCACCAAAGTTCTGTCCAGAACAGAGCAATTTCATGTTTTATTTGTTTTTACCTTTGTGGAAAGAATAAAACAAAACAAAACAAAAAAATCTAAGTATATGTGTAAGAATACAAATGGAATGAAAACAGAACATTTCAAAGGGTTAAATAATTAGAATTCAATGTGTTCAGGGAATTATTTTTTAATATCAAGTTTATTAAAATTTCGTGAGGAACAGAAGAGCTACCATGAAATTTTTCCTTTCCAAAATCCACAGAAAACATGCATACGTAAACATTGACTTTAATTATTACATGTCTGAGGCCTACAGTTCACAGTGTTGAATAACCTGGCACATTTTTCTAACAGAAAAAAAGTGAAATATTGATTTTCACACATGAAAAGAAAATGATTATAAATACAAGTAGGTCATTTGGGGGAAAAATAAAATGTTAATGAATTCCATTCTGTTATGTGGAACTTTACGAGCATTTGAATCACATATCCAATGAAACCAGGGCAAGCCCAGTTATAAGGCTCATATGAGAAACATATGTATTGTCAGTTATCCTTATGGGAAATATCAAAGCTCTTTTTCTGCCTACCTTAGTTACTGAAACCCTCTGAGTGTTTCCCTAAGGAGGGGAAAAAAGAGACAGTGCAGTAAGTTGACTAAGTTTAAGAACATTATATTGTCCTTTGGGTTAATAAAGGGATAATTGACGATGTTAAACCAAAAAAACCACAAGCCCTCTTGATCACCCTCTCTTTCTCTCCCTTCCCCTACCTCTCCTTTTACTCTCAACTAGCATTTCATCCCAGGACATAGTTCCTTGACTTAAAAGGGTCTAAAGCATAGAATCAAGCTAGTTCCCTCTAGCCACTGCTAGCAAATAGACAGTTCCTGGCACCAGCACCCTTCCCTCACATTATAGAGTGACAAATAAGATGCGGTTGTAGGATCCATGCTGGAAATATCCACAACAAACCTTAATCTCAGGTAACCTACACTTAGGCAGTGTAGTTAAGCTCTGCATAGAGTTAAGCATCTCAGGAGGAATTAGCTTTGACGTTTAGGACCAAAGTCTCTACAGAAGATACAGTGCTACTTTGCCCTGTAACCGAAAGTTCCTTATAGATTCTCAGGACTTTTGGATGTGATTATTTCTCATGTTGTCACATGATTTAATTATTCCTATATCACATAGCAAAACACTAAAACAGTATCATTTTACTTCTTATAAGAGTCGTGAAATCTTCTCTTTCTACAAAATGAGTGAATTTTGAAGAAAAGAAATATAATTCCCTAATGTTACTCTATAAGGTCAACACCAAACATGACTAGAGTGAGTAAGCATGAACGTCTTGTGCAGTCTCCTGGGCAATAGTTTTGCTAGATAGTGGTTGTCTGTGTGCATTAGTGATTTTTTTTTATTAGAAACACTTTGAAGCCATATAACAAAATTCTTCCACTCACTTATTTTTTCATCACTACAGGATTGTTAATGATGTGGTTTTCTAGTTCAACCTAGCACAAGCCCATCAAAAGGCCATTATTTTCTCTGTACTTAACAAGGTGAAGAGTTGGTGCCCTCTCAAGTTCAAAAAGGAAAAAAAAAGTTTATTATATATTTGCCATGCTTTACAGTGAACATTTCTAGGGAGAATGAATTTTAGCAATAACCTTACTCATTTTATTTTCCATCTCACACCATGCAACACAAAAATGTTTAGGCTCTCATCCTGCTGAACCAATTTCTTTATCACATTTTTGCTCAGAAAAAGATTAATAATCATGTTTTCAAAGTGATGCTACCCCTTGTGAAACTTGTTCCCCTGCCATTTCTAAAGAAGTGCATGCCACAGAAAAGCTTCTGCCTGGATTACAGCTAATTCAAATGTAACTATCCTGACACTCCAATTCTTTCCTGTGGAAAAAGAAATGGATAAAATGATTGGGTTTTTATGCACACTTAATGCATTAACAGTACTAGAAAAACCTGACAGAATTTAAAATATAATTACATATTAAATGCATTCAACATGAAAACTTCTCACACTGACTCTATTCTAAGCAACATAGAGAAGCAACTAAATAAGGAATTTGATGAACAAAATCACATACCTCAAAAGAATCTTAAAGGTGTTACATTCAGCATCTAAGATAAACAACTGTATTGCAAATAAAAATAATTTGATACTGTGAACTTCTACTCATAGTTCTAAGAACAGAAAATAACCTAGTTTACTTTTAAAATTGTTACAAACATACAGACAAATGGTATTTTTTATGAAAAAAATAGTTACAAATAGAAAAATAGATAAGTATTGTAACTAAAAAGGATTTTTTTATTCAAAGAGAGCAACATCAGGATATATCCGTTTTCTTTCACATGTCTTGAGGGATAAAAGTTTTCCTTGCCAGAGAAATGAGATAGCTACAATCAACTTGGATAAGCAATATATAATTTTAAATTCCTTTAGAATTACTCAGTTTTACTCATAGAAACATTTTAGGAATGCGATATCAAAAATATGGTTAGATTTGTTTTAAAATCAGCTATCAGAATGGCAAAGCCAGAGCTCCATATGCTCTCTCCAGCAGCTCTGATTACAAAGACAGAGCCATAGCTCTCGAACAAAATCATGAAGAAAATTTACTGATTGTTTAATATCTTTAGCATTGGTCCTTTTGATCCCTCCTCTTTGACATCTCACTTCTGGCCCTGGATTTTTCTTCAGATCAACTTCTCCTTTTGGCTCTTTGCAAATAATTTTTTTTTCTGTTTATTCAATTCTTAACATTTTAGCATCCTTTAAGAGTGTGTTCTTAGCCTTTTTAAATAACAGTCTAAAATTATACAACTTATGTTTTGCCTATTTGATTATTGCTTTTCTTCTTCTAATAGAATGTTATCTTCCCCAGGCAGGAACTTCGTCTGTTTTTCAACTGTTGTGCCCTGTGTACCTAAGACATTGACTAGTATCTTCTTTCATCATCTTTCCCAGTAGTAATATACCGATGGCCTCAGAATCTGTATCTTCCTTTTAATCCTCTCTCTAAAATTCTAGACTATATATCTAACATCTTGTTGAATATCTCTACCTGGGAACCTTATGTTTACTATTTTTAAAATTATATTTGGTAAGAATTGTATATATTTAAAGTGCATAATTTGATAATTTGATAGACTATGCTTCATGAAATAATCACCTCAGTCTAACTATATGTGTTTTAAACTGAGTATGTCCAAAGTGAATTTATTGTGTTCTACATTCACACCCTCTTTCAACTCAAAATCTCCCCTTATTTCTAATATCTATTTTGGTTTGAACATTAATTGGATCACTCAGTCCAGAAACTGGAAGTTATTCTAAGCTCCTTCTACATACTTCTATATTCAGTTGGTTGCTAAGTTGTTTTTATTCTATTATCTAAATATCTTAAAATGTTCTCACTCTATCTAACCACACCGTAATAGTAGGGAAATTTCTCCCCTGAATTATTGGTTCCTAACCTAGCTGTCAGCATTCATCCCATCCTTTATCCACAATGCTGCTAGAATGATTTTTCCCATTCTCTACCCTCCTTATGTCTGGGCTTGGCCAGTGCAACACCAGATTTTTAATGGAAAAGGATTCAGATTCCTCTCTTCCTCACCCACCTGATCACCCCCTTAGACTTAGACTCCTCAACAGTACATACACCAGAAACATAAAAAACTGCACTATTTATGTTTCCCATCATGCCCTTCTTTGCCCCATGGCCCAGTAAGTACTTTTATTTTTCTTTTTCTTTTTGAGACAAAGTCTCCCTATATCTCCAGGCTGGAGTGCAGTGGCGCTGTCTCACCTCACTGCAACCTCCGCCTCCAGGGTTCAAGCAATTCTCCTGCCTCCACCTCCCAAGTAGCTGGGATTACAGGCATGTGCCACCATGCCCAGCTAATTTTTGTATTTTTAGTAGAGATAAAGTTTCACCATGTTGGCCAGGCTGGTCTTGAACTCTTGGCTTCAGGTAATCCACCCCCCTCGGCCTCCCAAAGTGCTGGCATTACTGGCGTGAGCCACTGTTCCTGGCCATGGCCCAATAATTTTTATCTACAGTGGCAGAGTAAGCAAAATGGCTTTAAAATAGCTTCTAAATTATCTTCAGAGTTACTCTGTGAAACTTGTCTGTATCATTTAAGACACAAGAAATGTGCTAGTTCTAAACTCCAAATTTGAAAAATAAATGAATGATATATTCTTTCTACTGATAAGTATGCATTTTTAAATCCTCTTTGCTCTTCACTTGGACACTTCATAAGAGAGGTTCCCTGGCACCGTATGAGTGCTTATGTTATGATGCTGCAGAATCTCACCTTTGACCTGGCTGGTATCAGACATTTGAGTACATAGCATGAGGATTTTCATAAAGTTAACATTAGTACCATGTTCAGGAGTCTTTGAAGAACCAGAAACCAGGTGGCTTCAGTCTCTACCTCACACAAATGTCTCTAGAATCAACACCAATCTGCATTCATTACTCATTTAGCCAAGACCTAGGCAGGCACCCAGGCCATATCTGAATGAGTTAGCTGGGCCATCACACCTATCTAAGAAGGAGAGCAAAGATGCCAGAAAAAGTTTGGCTGTTCATCAATGGTCACAAGTTAACATGTGACCCTAAGGAGAACCAAAACACAAATATGAAATTAAAATCTACCCTGAAAGGAACATAAAGTCAAATCAGTAATAAAAAGGTAAAAAGATTAAAAATTTAAAAATGAGAGAATTGTCATTTTAGAAGATAATTTTTAAAGATCTACCTTAAGAACAATACTAGATAGAGCAAAGTCAACAGCCAATGTATAATAGCAAATTTTTTTTTTAGTTAAAGAGAAAATTTTGAGGAGATGAGAATGAGAGATTCATAAGGGAAAATGGACAGTGTGCATTTTATGTTGTTAAATTTATTAATTTCAGTGACAAAGAATTTTACAGGTATGAAAGGTAAAAGTTAAAAATAACAAATTTGGATTGTTCTCAAACTTTTCTGTAATAAAAATAAACATCAGAAAACTGGAGAAATTACCTACAGAGATAGAAGGATAAAACTTATGATTGATGAATTCTGTATCTTGCCAGCTTGTCATTTTTATGTAAAGTCAACAGAAAAATATTATCAGATATGTAAGGGCTCAAAAAGCATACCACTCTCAAACATTTCCTGGGAGAAAAGAAAAACAAAACACAGACATGCTCCTCTTCAAGCTAATTTACCTAGAGATTCAAAGAAAGAGTGCTCTAGGTGCTGCCCTCCCAATAGGAATTGTAGAATGACAGCCTCCAGGAATAGCTGATCTTGTTTGGTCCACATGATTAGTCCTTTTTGAAAAACTAAGTTACAAATGATGAAAATCCCCAAGGCCCTGATTCCTTAAGTTACTCTGTTGCCACAATATCTTTCTACCTAGATTCAGAGAAGGAGTCAGAGTATACGACACAAAAAAGCAACTATAAACTAAGTGAGTACAGGAAATACATCTGTTTTGTTCACTGCAATGTCTTTAGTACCTAGCATAGTACCTGGTGCAGATAAATACTTATTGAGTATGTCAGGTTGAATGATTTAAAGGCATTTGATAAGAGGAACAGAGATGTCCTTCTAGTAGCAAGTTCTATTTAGTAGAACTCAAACTTATTGGTTGTTATTCTGTGTCAGGTGCTGATTCTAGTGTTGAAAAGCTGATGAACAGAGACAGAAATATAGATAGAATACACGCTGCCCTGTGTTGTTATTTTGCCTATGGTTGGAAAGTTCACTGTACTGGAGCATTTTGAGTGGAAGCAGGGATGTGTTCTTTCAATGCCAATCTCCCCAGTTAGGAAGAGTCATCCAGGTGTCACATCATTTTAAAGTGATTACATGGTGAAACTGGCTAGAATATCAATGCTTACCAGCCTTTACTGGGTGGATAACTTCTCTATTCTATTAACTGGTCATATAGAGTTAGATTTGAGGACAGGAGGAAAACTACGCTAACATAAAAGTATAGTGAATCCTGTTCTTGGCCTGGTGCAGTGGCTCACGCCTAGAATCCCAGCACTTTCAGAGCCTGAGGCAGGCAGATCACCTGAGGTCAGGAGTTTGAGACTGGCCTGGCCAAAATGGTGCAACTTCGTCTCCACCAAAAATACAAAAATTATCCAGGTGTGGTGGTGTGCACCTGTAATCCCAGCTACTTGGGAGGCTGAGGCAGGAGATTAACTTGAACACAGGAGGCAGAGGTTGTAGTGAGCCAAGATTATGACACTGCACTGCAGCCTGGGTGACAAAGCAAGATTCTGTCTCAAAAAAAAAAAAAATTCTGCTGGAGGAAGACTATGCTAACATAAAAATAGAGTAAATCCTGTTCTTGGCTGGGTGCAGTGGCTCACACCTGTAATCTCAGCACTTCGGGAGGTCAAGATGTAGCTGAGATGTTATGTTTAGGCATTAGGACACTTTGGTGAGTTGACATATATTGTGATGGCTTCTTTTTAAAATTCACATATTGTATTTAGCTTTTGCTGGGGGAACAGTCACCTAGAACATTCTTCCTTTGAATATAATCTTAAGTGAGCAGGACCATTCACCTTTCTTCTTGGCTCAACAATGTTGTAGAAAAAGAATGTGAAAACCACCTGATATCTTGGAAGCCAATATTTCAGTAACACTTCAAGAAAGTGATTATGTGGAAAAGAAAGTCGGAATGAGTTCTCAACAGGTCATTCTGAATCTTGAGAGCAGAAGGGTTGCCATTATCAGAATCATCAGCATTAATGTAACTTGTGCCCATAGTGCCATATGTTCTCAATAGTCAAGCACTCTAGGACCTCTTATTAAGAGGCAATTCTCTTGCCTGCCAAATAAATTCACTATAGGATGGTAAAAATGGAAACATTCTTTCATTGCCTTACATAAAGAAAGATTGAACTTGGAAAAATAATGTTATCATAAGACACCATGGCAGGGCTTAAAGAAAGTTTTAAAAATGGTTATATCAGTATCAGAAAGAATGAATCAACACTAGATTATTTGGGAGGCAGGTGATATCAAGCAGCAGTAATTTGTGACACAACATAAAAAGCTTTTTCAGATAATGCTGGGCATCCCAACTACTCAGAAGGCTGAGGCGGGAGGATCATTTGACCCCAGGAGTTTAAGTCCAGCCTGGGCAACAAAGCAATACCCTGTCTCTAAAAATAATAACAATAATAAAAAGCTTTCCTTGATAAAGTGGTAAATCCGAAGCAGCCCAGAGGTAATATGAAATTGAGAACCAGAGAAAGGCAAGAAGAGATATTACAAAAGGCAAGCAATTCAATAATTGAGCAGCCTGTATTAATTTTCCAGAGTACTTTCTTTAGCTTTAGAGAGTTGTGCATTTAATATGAGAGGCTTCACTTTAGGAAATGTCCGTCTTGAGCCAGAATACTGCTTCTTCACATGTAATAATTATAAAATACTGAAGAACTTTTTATAAAATTGACATGCCAGATGTTTTGTCTTCCTTGGAATGCATGACCGAATCATAGATGAATCACTTCTTTGAATGGTTCCGATGCATCCATTGTGCCCACCTCTGATTTGGAATCAATTATTGTAATTGAGTTGAAGATATTTCTTATTTTACTCTCATTGATGTGGAATAGTGTTTGTATCACTAAATTTGGTGCATACATAGAGTCATTCAGACATATTTTGGGGGCTCTAAAATTCCTGCAAAGGCTTACCTTTGTGTTTCTGCATGTTTGATAGTCTAAAAAGTTAACGTTCTTAATGTCACTTCATAAAATACAACCATGTATTTTCAGTGTCTCAGTCTGTATTTATATTTAGGATCCCTATTAAAGAAAGGTCAAATGATATCACAGAATTTTGTTGAAGAATTGAAGATTTATAACAATTCAAATAATAAGGATAGATGACATAATTAAATTTTTATGAGAAATGTGACTATATAGGCTGGATGTTGGCTGGGGCAAATCTCTAGAAGGCTAGCCTAACCTTCTTCACATGGCAGACTCATCACAATTATCTAAATCAGGTTCAAGTGTGGATGAGGCTGCCATGTGATAATTAGATGCTGAAATTTGAATTGCTGCCATTATATGTGTCTTAGTCAGTTTGAGACGCTATTAAAAATTCTATAGTCTGAATGGCTTATAAAGAACAGAATTTTATTTCTCACAGTTCTAGAGGCTGGACAACCAGGACACCAGCATAATTGGGTTCGGATGGTTTTCTTCTGAGTTGTGAATGCCAGCTCCTCCTTATATCCTCCCATTGAAGAAAGAGACTGAAGGCTCTCATGTCTTCCTTAATAAGGGCACTTATCCCATTCATGATGGCTGTATTCTCACAATCCACCTCCTAATACCATCACATCAGAGGTTAAGATTGTAACGCATCAGTTTTGGGGAGGCACATTTATTCCCTTGAATTTCACCCTTGCCCCTCAAAATTCATGTTCTTCTTACATTCAAAATACATTTATTCCACTTCAACATCTCCAAAGTCTTAATGCTTTTCAGCATCAAGACTAGCGTATAAAGTTCACAGTATCATCTAAACCAGATATAAGTGAGACCCCATGTCTAATTCATCCTGAGGCAAAATTTTTCTCCAGCTGTGAATGTGTGAAATCAAACAAGCTATATGCTTCCAAAATCCAGTGCTTCCAAAACAAGCATAGGGTAGATATTCCCTTTTCAAATGAAAGATATAGGAAACAAGAAAAAGGTGATAAATCTCAAATAAGTCCACATCCTAGCAAGGCAAGCTCCATGAGAACTAAAGGCTTGAGAATAATTCTTTGACTTCATGTCCTGCCTTCAGGTGGTGGTACCGTACCCGCAGCCCTGCCAGATAGGAGTCTCAACTCTAGAGATCTGTCTGCCAGCTGTCCCAGTACCAGGGAATTAGGGAGCATCCATCTGGCCTTCTGAAAGAAACATAATAGTCTCACTTCTCAAAACCAAGGAGGTAGCCTTGATGACCTCTGAATCACCTTGGTGGTCATTCTTTCTTTGTCTTGAAGAATAGTGCCCATTTGCAGCTGAATATTTCTATAATCCTGTCACACAAAATTCAAGAAATCTAACAGCTTTTCTTCATTCCATCCCATTTTTTGCCCTTTTCAGTTCAAAGTGGCAGTTTTTCTGCAGGGGTGGTTTGTTAAGCCTGTAGTTCATACCCATACTAATCTCCTTATCAAACTGTCAACTGGCTGCACCCTTACTGTATTCTTTCTAACTGGCTTTCTTACTTTTGGCATTACAAATGGGCTGAGAATTTTCCAAATATTCAAGTTCTAGTTCTTTGTGCTTAATAATTTCCCCTTCAAGTCACTTTTCGCTTCTCACATTTTACTATATAGGAACCAAGCAACTCCTTCAACAATTTGCTTAGAAATTTCACCAGCTAAATATCTGATTTAATTTCTCTAAATATACATTTTTGTTGCCTTCAAGTTCTACCTTCCACAAAGCACAAAAACATGAACAGAATTCTGACAAGTTTTTTGCCACTTTATAACAGGGATTGCCTTTTTTCTAGTTTCCAATAATAATGTTACTTGATTCTGTCTGAGACCTCATGGCAATGACCATCCGTATCTCTGCCAACATTCTGATTGTGATTACTTTTGTATTCTCCAAGAAAATGGAGGATTTCTCTTTAGCTCTTCTCTTTTCTTCCTGAGTCCTCACCAGAATCACCTTTAAAAGTCCTTTTTATAACAATCTTAAGTTTCTAGCCTGCACCTCAAACTCTTCCAACTTCTATCTATTCCTCAGTTTAGAGTTGCTTCCACACTTTAAATATTTGTTTGAGCATTGAAGTAACACCCAGTGATTTTGAAAAATTAAAGAAAACAAAAAAAATCACAAACCCAAGAAACCCAGAAATATCAAATAAGCTTGCACACATACATTCTCAATCCCTCTCTCTCTCTCCCTCTTTCTCACACGTACACACACAAATGCACACACACACACACACACACACACACACACACACACACACATAAACACATCATATCCACTTCCAAAAAAATAAATAAAATCTTGAAAGCATCTAGATGGGAAAAAAATGTACATTACATACATAATAACAACGAAAATAATTGCAACATATTCACATCAGAAATTATCTATGCTAGAAAATAATGGAGTGACATTTTAAATGTAAAGGAAATTTACATTTTGAAAGGAAAACAAATGTCAGCCAAGGATTCTATATCTAGCAAATATATCTTTCAAAAATGGAAAGAAAAGCAAAGACTTTTTCAGACAAAAGAAGATTGAGAAATGTTAACATGTGGTAAACTTTCCCTACAAAAAATGTTAAAGAAAAATAATCAAGCAGAGCAACATAATTTTAGACAAAATTTGGATCTACTGAGAGAAAAACAAAGAATAGCAGAAATAACATAAGGAAGTTAAATAAAATATACTTTTTAACCTTATTTGCAAGGTTTTAATGCAGCTTTGTCCAATAGAATTTCTTCAATGATTAAACTTTATTTCTGTGCCACCAATAATACTAACCACATATGGCTGTTGAACTCTTGAAATGTGTCAAGTCTTACTGAGGTATTGGTTTAAAATATTATTTAATTTTAATTTATTTAACTAGCCACATGTGTCTAGTGACTAATTTGTTAGACTTCAACAGTAACAGATAACTAAAGCAAAAAATAACAAGTACGTTTATAATGTATATTTTTAAAAATGTATAACACCAATGGTACAAATGAAAGGAGGGAGAAATAGAAAATATAATCTTATGTGAAGATTCATGTTTGGCTGGGCGCGGTGGCTCACACCTGTAATCCCAGCACTTTGGGAGGCTGAGGCAGGCAGATCACAAGGTCAGGATTTCCAGACTACCCTGACCAACATGGCTGAAACCCCATCTCTACCAAAAATACAAAAAATTAACCAGGCATAGTGGTTCATGCCTGTAATCCCACCTACTCAGGAGGCTGAGGCAGGAGAATCGCTTGAACCTGGGAGGCAGAGGTTGTGGTGAGCCGAGATCATGCCATTGCACTCCATCCTGGGCAATGAGAGCAAAACTCTGTCTAAAA
>NW_016107415.1:2289954-2295485 GCF_001604975.1 Cebus imitator
TTCATCTTCATGTCAGTTTTATACATAATCAGGGAAAAAATGGAAACAACCCAAATGTCCCTGAACTAGAGAATGAATAAACAAAATCTTAATACATTTATACAACAGAATAAACAAACCTTAGTACTTTTATACAACTGAATAGTTCAACAATACAAATGAATGAACTATTGACACGAACAACAATAAGAATAAATCTCAAATACAACATATTAAGTGAAATAAGCCAATGTCTAAAGGCTACAGATGACATGCTTTCATTTATATGGTGTTTTGGAACAGACAAAGCATATGGTAAGGAAAAGATCTGTGATTGCTAGGAATTAAAAAGGAAGACTTGAATAAAAAGGGCCACAGAAATATACACCGAAAGGTAAAATTTACTGTACTTTAATTATTTTTTAATTTAAGAAATGAAAAGCCCTATTATATCTAAAGTAGGAAGAGTTATAAAATAGAATAATCATTATATTTTAATTTTAATGTGTATTAATGAACTGTCTTTTTAATGCCTATAATTTCTAAGTCATAGTTCATTTCCAAAAGAAATTATTAGGAGTCTAGAATCAGAAGTATAATTTAAAATATTATTTTACACTTCCAGTGAAGTCATCATCAATTCAATTAGGTTGCTGATCTAGATATTCATTTTCTTACTGGTCTTTCAACTAATTTCCCTCACCCCTATATGATGCCTTTATTTTCTCCAGTTCCTTTACCCACCACCCTAATCCTGCTCCAGGGTATAGGCTCTTTCCTGTGGATGTGTGTAAGATTCTTCCAGCCCTCCATGAAGAGTGAGACAGAAAAGAAAACCCCATCCAGCCACTTCAACCTTAAAGGGCCTTCTTTGTTTTTCCAATGAGTATAAAAATGTATGATATTACATAAAACAAAAGTTATCTCTAAATGTAATACAAGTGAAGACTCTGAGGAATTTTCCTTTAAAGAAAACTCTTTTATCTTTGATTTTTCCCAGAGCTCCCCATAATTTTTTTTCACTTTGAAATCTTTTCTTCAATTTTATTTCATAGGACTCTGTGGCACACACTACAGAAAATGCCTAAGTTATTTTTTTCCCACAGGTTATGAGTATAAAGGTAAAAAACACTAAGTCGGGGGAAAGCAGAGCCAGAAACTTGTCTCCTAGATAGAAATAGCAATTTTTCCTCTTTGTTCTGGGTACAACTCCAGGAAAAAAGGAAAGACAAGTAAAACTGGAAGTGACAGAAATAATTCTTATTTTTTTCCTTAAAGATCACCCATTCAATATTCTTATTTAATGAATGTTCACAAAATGCTAGCATTGAATAAAGCAGATTTGATTTGTGGTTTTATGGAGGTTACAGACTAATTTGAAGCATCAAAAGATGCCTAATATTAGAACAAATGAAAATTCCCAATGAATAGGTACTATGAAGGATTACCAATTAACAATCCTATAAAAATTTTCCCTTGGTATGAGTATTGCCAATATCTTTCAAATACTCTGATTTTCAGCATAGCTTATTTTTCATCTTTGAATATACTTTTACTTTATGTAGCCTTCCTTATATTTAGGAAAATGTCTCCCTTGTTCTAATTATTCATCATTATGTATGTAAGACCAAAGCCACCTTGATTCAGATAGAATGCTAACAGTCCACCATCTACTCTGTTTGTCTATTATGCTAGGTAATACTTAGTATCTATAAGTATACTGAAGTACAAAAATGAAATGCTAAAATAAGATAAATGAGGGGCACTTGGCTAACCCTGAATTGAATGCATTTTCTGAGTTCTGTACAATGGCAAATTCATATCTGTACATAAAAAACTGTATTGCTGAATTCAGCCACAGCCTAGATTCCTGGAATGATGCCATTTATATCTATGGAATTAATATCAATTATTTTATCATAATTTCAAATTACACAAAGAGAAGCAATTTGTAGAAACTAAGTCCAAGATCACCCAGTGTCAAGCCAGAAGTTAAGAAGCAAAAGTAAATGCGCTTTGAAAACATTGAGACCAAGATGTGAAATGGAGATGGCAGGAGTGATCACAGCACCAGGAATCTAGAAGCTCAACTCTTCGGGAATACAATATAAGAATTGGGTAGAGCCAGCATCCGGGAGTATAGGCACAATATCTCCTCGGGTCCAGAGACCCACAGAACATAGAAATCCTGAGCATCCAAGAGAACTGGGCAAAAGAGACCCCAGATTGTAGCCTGGCTATTTCATGGGGGCACTTCTAAGAACCATTAACCTATATTTGCATTATAGGAGGTTTTAGCCATTCAGTAACAGTAGCAGTGATTTTTTTCAGAACTCTACTGGTAAATTATATATAAATGTAGATGGCATAGAAGAATTATGGAAGGCGGCCAAAACATGACTGGTCTATGGAGGTCTCATCTAGATGAGGAACACATGCTATGCACATTGTCCTTTTCTGCTATTGCCAACTTGACTTCTATCCCAACTCTCTAGATCTTAGCATCTTCTGAGATCTTGGCCCATTGTTACTTCTCTGATTTTAGTTTGTTATTCTCCTGTCTGCAGTTTCTTCTGCTAAGTTCTCTTTGTCTTACCTGTGGCAATTTTAGCTAGCCATTCACAGTCTCTCCGCTACCTTCGCATCACGTTCAGGTCCCATAGGTGCACTCATCTCTACTCAACAAACGTAGTGCCCCAGAAGTCAGGTGGGAAACCTCAAGTCTTTCTTGTCCCTAAAAACCCTAAGTACATGTTTTTACTTCCGAGTCTTTGCTTCCCAAAGATATCTTTACTTCATATGACTTTTGGTCATAAGTTCTATTGGCTAGACTGCCACTTTCAAGATAGTCCCAATGAGAATACAGAACAGAAGTTGTTTTTTAGACCTATGTCCTCTAAATGGCAAGGAAAAATCTATCATCCCCTTGACAGAGTTTTAATGTTAATTGAGATGAGCTGGTTGCATCATTCTTTATTTATTTTTTAGAGACGAAGTCTGGCTCTTGTGGCCCAGGCTGGAGTGCACGATCTCAGCTCACTGCAACCTCCACCTCTCAGGTTCACGTAATTCTCCTGCCTCAGCCTCCCAAGTAGCTGAGATTACAGGCTCCTGCCACCTCTCCTGGCTAATTTTTGTATTTTTAGTAGAGTCAGGGTTTCACCATGTTGGTCATGCTGATCTCAAACTCCTGACCTCAGGTGATCCCCTACTGCGGGCTCCCAAAGTGCTGGGATTGCAGGCATGAACCACTGCGCCCAGCCCATTGCATGATTTCTAACTCCCTTTTTTACTTCCCTGATTTCTGGTGTGTGTGGTTGTGTGTGGGTGCATGTATAAAAGAGAAAAAAAAATTGTTTTTAAACATGTTCTTATTTGAATTTCCTAGGCAGTTTTTTCACTCTCACAGCTCAATGGTGCCTTTGGTGGCCCAGAAGTCAATAAACTGTCAACTTTGATGATTTGCCTGTAAGCTTACAAGTCCTTCTGGAGTTAACAAAAGCCCAGGGCTTCTAGCCATGAATGAAGGTAGGCAGAATGAAAAGGAACAAAATATCCTAGTTACAGTTTAAAATAAATAAATGAGTATTTCTGTAACCAGTATGCTAAACTAGCCCAACTGGTGGGGTGCAATTACAAGGTATTTCCACACTCTTCCTTTAACTTTGCTTTGTGGGACTAGTTTTACCCCAGCAATGGAAAGCCTGGTACTTCTATATCTTTTGTAGTCACTTTAAAGCAATAGAAATCCACAAAATTTCAAGACCCAAATCAAAAACTCAAGTTTCTACTGAAAATTCACAATCCCATGTATTAGTAAAACTTCCAAATCCAAATAAAGTTACAGTTCCTCTCCCTCCGCCAACTAAGTAATACCTCAAGTTAAAAAAGGCAAAGAACAGCTCATTTCTATTCTCTTCCCAATTCTTCCTCCCTCCCTCAATTTCCAGCCCCTTTGGAGCGATAGCTTAAAGGCAGAAGGTTGGGAGCAACCAGCTGGATGCTCAACAAACCCATTTCTCCTTCCTGGGTATTCCCGCCTCCCTTCATCAGGTTAGGGCCATGTGATTAATTTGTATTAGTGGAATGCAGATGGAAGTGATGAATAGCAGTCTTAGGTAGCTTAGAACTGAATTCCTTAAGCGTGTCTTTTCCATACTTTCTTCCATTATCTCCTGGCCAGATTTAGAAACAATGCAACACTCTAAAGCAGAGTCAGTGAATGAAAGGAGGCTAACTTTGTCAATGATCAGGTAGAAGGAGGCTGCCCACTCAGCACCCAACTAGGCTATGATGGGAATGAGAAATGACCATGATTTCTGAAGTATTAAACTACTTAGGTTGGGGGTCATTTCTTCTTTTTTTTCTATTGTACTTAAGTTCTGGGGTACATGTCCAGATCTTGCAGGATTGTTGTATAGGTACACACATGCCATGGTGGTTTGCTGTCTCCATTCCCCGTCACCTACATTAAGCATTTCTCCCAGTGTTATCCTTCCCCAACCTCCCTGCCCCTCACTGTCCCTCCCCTACCCCTTAGGGTAGCTTCTGTTATTTACCCAATTGACACTGGCAGAGAGAAAGATAAGAAAGGAAGAAATATTTATATTTATACTTATATTTATACTTGACTGGCACAGGTATTGTGGTTCTTAGGAGATACCCCTTGGCCATTAATTCATACTGCTTGTTAATAGTCCTCTTGACTCAGGTAATATATTGTCACCTCATTTGTTACTTACTTCTACATCTTTTTGGAAACTACAGTTACATTCAACATCTCCCTTATGACACTCGCCTGAATATGTAATATAATACCCATCTGGCTCAGCATCATGCCTAGCCTTCAACTGGCCCACTGGAAATAGTCACACTTCCTTTGCTCTAACAAACTCTCAGAGTGAAAGCCATTACACACCACCATCTCACCATTAATACGTTTATTTCCACCACTGGAGCAGCTTTCCATCCTGCTTTTGCTGTTTAGATTTCCAAATAGGAGTCAGACGCCGGCTTAATGAATGAACTTTACTGAAGGGGATGAATATCAATTGTACATGTGCATATTAGCTTTATTTTGTCTATTTTTGGTAGTAAGAAATCATAATATCCAATTTTTCTTTTTTATACTGTCCAGTCATTTTTTATTGATGTTACCATCTTCCTGAAGTTCATTGAGAAAACTCAATGCATTTACAATTATGAAAGTTAGCTAGTTGTCTGCATTACATCTGCTTTTGTTGAAGTTCATTGGTCCCTTTCACTAGATTTGAGCTATGAGACGTGTCCAAGTTCCCTTGATAGGTTGGATCTGTAGGACACCAGCATCTACCTCAAAAAGTCTTTTTCACTTCACAATGTACCTGCTAACCCTCTTTGACTCAATGTGAAGCATTTAAGAAGTTTTATGTATCTGGGTGCTCCTGTATTGGGTGCACATATATTTAGGATCGTTAGCTCTTCTTGTTGCATTGATCCTTTTACCATTATGTAATGTCCCTCTTTGTCTCTTATGATCTTTGTTGCTTTAAAGTCTAATTTATCAGAGATGA
>NW_016107415.1:2299395-2314402 GCF_001604975.1 Cebus imitator
TTGTATGTTCTTCACATGTACCCCAAAACCTAAAATGCAATAAAATAAATAAATGGAAAAAAAAAAGAAATACTGAAAAAAAAAAAAGAAGTTTTAAGGCATTTTTTTCACTTAAACCACTTGAAACTTCCCATTTTGGTCTGGCACCTGTTTTCTGAATGTTATATCTATTGCATTTTACTATCTATGGTGAAAATTTAAATACAATTTAGATTTACTTGGATGTAGAATTCTAGAGCTCTCAGTGAGTTTCTCTCAGAACTCTCTAGACAATGCTGGGTTATCATCAAACATTTCATATGCCAAATATAAAACCACGTATTTTATTCCATTTGTGTTGCTATAAAGGAATAACTGGCCGGGAGTGGTTGCTCACACCTGTAATCCCAGCACTTTGGGAGGCTGAGGAGGACAGATCATCTGAGGTCAGGAGTTCGAGACCAGCTGGCCAACATGGTTAAAACCCATCTTTACTAAAAATGCAAAAATTAGCTGGGCATGATGGCGGGCGCCTGTAATCTCAGCTACTTTGGAGCCTGAGGCAGGAGAATCTCTTGAACCTTGGAGGCTGAGGTTGCAGTGAGCCGAGATTGTGCCACGATCATGCCACTGCACTCCAGCCTGGGCAAAAGAGCAAGACTCTATCTTTAAAAAAAAAAAAAAAAAAAAAAAAAAAAAAAAAAAAATATTAAAAAAAAAAAAAAAAAAAGGAATAATTGAAGGTAGGTAATTTAAAAAAAAAAAGAGGTTTATTTTGCTCATGGAGGCTGTACAAGAAGCATGACACTAGCATCTGCAATCTAAAGTGGGCCTGAAGCTGCTTCCACACATGGTGAAAGGAAAAGTGGAGCCAGCATTTGAAGAAAATACCTGGCAGAGAGGAAGCAAGAGAGAGAAGGGGAAGGTCCCAGGTTATTATTAACAGCCAGCTCTCTGGGGAACTCTCTTGAGAATTAATAAGCAAGAACTCAGTTAGTTCTCTCCCACCCAGGGTGGGGATTATCTATTCATGAGAGATCCAACCCCAGGACGCAAACATCTCATTACGTGTCACCTCCAATATTGGGAATTACATTTCAACATGAGATTTGAAGGGGTCAAACAAACCATACAATAATACCAAGTTCTTAATTGATCTTTGTCACTCTGTGAATTTAGAGAGTTATTTTCCTAGGCATCCATATACTTAATAAGAACTTCTTAGTCTGAGGACTCAGATCTTTCTTTAGGGAAATTATCTTCTATTATCCCTTAAATTATGGTTCTATTATATTCACATTGTACTGTCTTCCTGGAAATTCTGGTATATAGATATCAAAACTCTCAGCTATATCTTCTACATTTGTTATCTTTTTTCTCATTTCTTTTTAATATCTTTTTGAATTCTTAGATAATTCCTCAAGTTAATTTACTAATCTCTGTATTAGCAATATCCATTCTGTTCACTGTATGATTTTCTGGTTAATTTCAGCAATAACGTTTTATACTAAACACTCTGGTGCTTCAATTTTTTCTTTTCCATGACCACATAATCTCTTCAAAGGCAGCAACCTCTTTAATCTCACTGAATACATGAAAAACAATTTTCTTAAAGTTTTCCATGGTTTGTGTCATTAATCTTGTTTCTCTGAGGGACATTAGAACTCCCTGTCCCTATTGCTTCCCTCCTTTCTGTTGATATTTTTTTCAAATGTCTGATGATAAATATTTTACTGTCTGATTATCTACCTACCTCCATATTAATGTCCTTATAGAGTTTTAAATAATGAGCCCAAGGAAGAGTGGCTATTATCTTTTATTTCAATGGAAATAATGAAATGAATTCCCATAAGTGCAAAAATCACACTAATTTTTATATAAATAAAAAGTTTTATAAAAACCTAAATATGAATAAAGCAAACATTGAAAAGCAATTTTACTAGCTCTGATTAAAATGTAAATTATAATTATTTATTTGGAAAAAATTAGGTAGGTCATACGAAATCATTCTGAATAAAGTGCCTTTAAATTTATCCTCTAGCAAAATACATTCTAAAAGTTATGTTTTCTCTGATTATATTTTAATGAGAAGATAACAAAAAAATTCTCTGTTTCTCCTTTTCCTAGTTCCTGCCCCTCTGTCTCCTACTTTCTCATTTCCATAACTGCAGTAATCTAGAACAGGCTTATTTTGCTAGGTCATAATCAGGTATGCTGAGACAGTTAGAGAAGATAGTATGGGAAGAGTCTCTTTTCCTGAGATCATACAAGAGACAAAAAAAGTAGTTTAAAATACTGTAATAAGTGTTTAAAAATTCTGTTAAGAGAGTGGATCTTATAGTAAGTGTCCTTACACATGCAAGCACATACACATACAAAACAAGGCAAAACAAAAACCTAAAGGATAGGAGAAAACTTGTGGAGCTGCTAGATATATTTATTACCTTGATTGTGACCATGGTTTCACAGGTGTATGCATAAATCTAAACTCATCAAGTTGCATATATTAAATATGTGCAGCTTTTAAATAACAATTATGGTGCAAAAAAAACCATTTGAATAGATAAATAAATAGACTTTGAAAGAGTTTAAAAAAGAAGAAGGCAGGTTGAAGAAGTAAATACTGAAGGTCTTCTGAGTTACTGACTCTGTCCTCTGTACACAACTCCAGAGTAGAGCCTATTTGGTTTGATAGAAAGGTCAGAGGAGGAGAAGTAACTGAAGAATAGGCTGGAGTTTGTTATATGGAAGAGGCCACATATATGTTACTTAGCAAAAAGATACCTTAAACTCATTCTAGATTAAACCAAAAGTGAAAATGATGCTTGTGGTTAGCTGAGCTGAACAGACTGTGTTGTGGCATAGATTCAGAGTAAGATTTTTATTTTCAGAATTTAAAAATGCTACGAATTAATTTGGAAAATACGCTATTATGATGAAAGCTATAATGGATTTACCTCAGTGTCAATTTCAGTTGAGGGATTAAAACAATAGAGATTGCATTCTAAATGGAAGGTCATCAAGGATTTTAAAGCTGGTTTTGCGATTTTAATCCCTAGCTAACATCAGGGGTCTAAAAGGATTAGGAGCTGGAGATTATAGGAGAAATACATTTCCTTGGAGAAATATCTCCACCTCTCTTCCATACACCTACACAGGGATGAACATTGCTTTCTCCTGATCCCAAACCTAGTGGAAAGGGCCTCAATTACATCAGTCAGGGAGCCTACACTGTGTACTAGGAATTTGGAAACAGTGGGCTGGTTCCTGAAAAATATAAAGGCTTAGTAACTGTGGCGGCACAACTATTCTGGTAGTGGCACATTGGGATCAGCCTAGGTTTCCAAATTTTACTCAGGTTAAAGTGTTTTTTGTTTTTTGTGTTTTGTTGTTGTTGTTGTTGTTGTTGTTTTTTAAACCAGATGTGGGTCATATACCCAAGAATAAAGGCATCATATTGTTCCAGTTCCTATCTCAGAACTCTATTCAAAGAGGTAACAAAAGCCTATATTAGAAAGGATTTGGGTATGACTAGCAGCTAGAGAAGGATTCACCAGCAACTAGTCAAGGCAAAATAATTCATTTATGCCAAGAGAAATATAGACAGTGAGGATGAGACAGGACTGACCTTATCAGTCAGGATAGACTAGAATAGTGGTTCTTAGCCAAGGGCAATTTCACCCCCAAAAACTTTCTGGCAATGTCTGATGACAGTTTTGGTGACTGTGGATTGATGAGGTAGAGGAGCGCATGGGTGAGGCTGCTGGAATCCAGAGGCTAGTGGTCAGGGATGCTGCTAAAAGTCATACAATGCATAGCAAAGCCTCTTACAACATAGAATCATCCAGCAGACTGTCAATAGTGCTAATGTTGACAAACCCTGAGCTAGTGCATGTTGATTTAACAAATAATCCCCAAATCTTAGCAACCTGTAAGACAAAAGTTTACTTCCCATGTATTCTATGTGTCTATTGTGTATTGGCTGTGGCTTTGCTGCATGTGCCTTTCTGGCTGAATCCAGCCACCACCTGGAATGTCACCAGTTGAATGACACAGTGTAAATAAATATGTTGAGCAATACACTAACTTTTAAAGCTCCTCAAAGCAATGACATCCATCTCCCCATCTACATTTCATTGGCCAAAGCAAGTACTTTCATCTATTGGTTATTTATTACTACATAACAAATTACCTCAGAATTTAGTGGCTTAAAGCCATGCAGACTTACTGTCTGCTAGTTTCTGTGGGTCAGAAATGGGGCACATCATCGCTGGTTCCTCTTCTTTAGGTTCTCTCAAGAGTTGTAATCAAGGTGCCAGCCATAGCCTCCACCACGTGAAAGTTCAAATGGGACAGGATCTGATTTTGAGCTCACTCAGTAGTTGTTGGAAGGATCCAGTTCCCCATGAGCTGGTGGATGGAGGGCCTCAATTTCTTGCTGAATGTTGACTTCAGGCTGCTTCCAGTTCCCTAGCAGGTAATCCTCTTTATCAGACTTAGAACACAGGAAGAGCCTAAAAGAGAATGCCAGGAAGATGGAAGTCACAGTCTTCAACACCTTGCAATGCAAGTAACCTCATACCACTTTTTTAATTCATTTCAAGCAAGTCACTAGGTTCAGTCCATTTTCAAGAAAAAAATATTTCATAAGAGTGAATTTCAGGAACAGGGACCAGTAGGGGTCATGTCAGAAACCCCTTATGGCACTTAAACGTTCCTTTATTCAACAGGGTAGAAAATACATTCCTTTCACAGGACAAGTTCACAGAAAGGAGAGCCACATAGAGTGCACTTAAAATACTCAGTGAAGACTAACACAATCAACTTTTCCAAACATTTTCCTTTTTCCTATGTCATCAGTCTCAAATTGGGAGTGGAGTTCTTTATTTAAATCATGGTTTTCAGTTTATTGTTATTATTGAATTTTATATATGACTTTCTGAAGTAAGAGATAAAACTATGATTATCACCAGAATTACATGAGGACCTTCTATACCTGAGAGCAAGTAGAAGTTATAGGGCCTCCCACAAATTCACTCAAGGGAATGATATAAACTAGCTCCACAGAATAAATGTAAACAGAAGGCAAACGTAAAGTTGCAACAATATCCTATGAGTCCACTTGTTCGTTCTTTACTCAACAACTGTGTACTGATTACAAATTCCAGGCCACACTTGTTCTAGAAATGGAAATACACAACTGAATAAAAAAGACAATAGTTCCTGTCCTCATAGAGCTTATGTTCAAATGGGGTTTAGACAGATAATAGAATCTAAAAGAAGTAATTTAGGTATATAGTATTTCATATGATGACAAGTTTCATCAAAATAAATAAAAAGAAAATAAGATAGAGAAAGCTGAGTTATTCAGAGATAAAGAAAGTTCCCTGCAAAAAAAGGTAATACTATGAGCTTTGTGACTATAAGAAGAGAGGTCATTTAACATAATGTTTACTAATTCTTCATAGGACCTATTTTTTTTTGACTTAAACCACATTATTCTTAAAATGCTGATGATCATGTGAGCCGTCAGTGAGTTGTAAACTTATTGCAGGTGGAGGGTCTTGCCTTGATGTAGTAGATGTCTGCTGTCTGATCAGGGTGATGGTTGCTGAAAGCTGAGGTGGCTCTAGCAATTTCTTAAAATAAGACAATAATGAAATTTGCCAGATCAACTGACTCTTCTTTTCATGAAAGATTTCTCTGCAGTATGCAATGCTGTTTTGTTTTTTAATTTACTTATTTATTTTTTAATTTCAACAGGTTTTTGGGGAACAGGGTGGTGTTTAGTTACATGGATAAGTTCCTTAGTGGTGATTTCTGAGATTTTGGTGCACCCAGCACCTAAGCAGTGTATACTGTACCAAATGTGTAGTCTTTCATCCCTCATCTGCCTCCCAACCCATGCCTCCAAGTCCCCAAAGTCCATTTTATTGTCCTTATGTCTTTGCATCCTCACAACTTAGCTCCATTTAAAAGCGAGAACATATGATGTTTGGTTTTTGATTCCTGGTTTACTTCACCTAGAATAATGGTCTCCAACTCCATCCAGGTTGCTGTGAATGCTATTATTTCATTTATTTTATTGCTGAGTGGTATTCCATGGTATATGCATATGCCACATTTTCTTTATCCACTTGTTGATTGATGAGCATTTGGGCTGGTTCCATGTTGTTGCAATTACAAATTATGCTGCTATAAACATGTGTGTACAAATGTCTTTTTCATATAATGACTTCTTTTCATAGGACCTATTTTGAACATCAACATAAAACTCCACAATGGTAAATCCAGCATGCAAGGGACTTCTGCGTTTAAAAATGCATGTATGGTTGGGAGGCTGAGGCAGGCAGATCACTTGAACCCAGGAATTCAAGACCAGCCTGGGCAACAAGGCGAAACCCTATCTCTATAAAAAAAAATACAAAAATTAACTGGGCATGATGCCTTTCCTTCAAGCTACTTGGGAGGCTGAGGTAGGAAGATCACCTGAGCCCAGAAGGTTAAGGCTGTAGTGACCCATAATAGCACTAGTGCACTGCAGCCTGGGTGACAGAGACCCTGTCTCAAAAAATAAAAAATAAAATAAGTTATAATAAAATATAAATAAATAAATTAATTAAGTACATGTATGGTTTGTTTAGAAACAGTGGCTGATACAGCTTTCATGAGCAGTTATGTAGATTGTTAATCCCTATTTGCTGACCCGCCTTGACATTTAGTATGGTGAGGTGGAGTAAGTGGATCTGACTCCTATCTCTGACCTACACAGATAGATGAAAACACAACATGGGGATTAGTCCCTCAACGTAGCTAGAAGCAATGAGGTAAACATTCAATTTAATTTAACACAGAAATTCCTTTTCTGTTTTCAACATGGTTGGTCTTTCTCTCAGGGTACTAGCTAAAAATAGATAACAAGCTGGGCTTCCTCTGCAAGGGTGAGTTGCCCGAGATGGAAGATGAACAGGCTTCTCCTCAGGTGTATTGCACTAGAATGATTTTATAGGTGAGCTCTCATGAGCTCACCTGGTGGCTGTAGGCTCTCCTAAGCATACTGTAGTCCATAGGAAGCTTCTCAAGAGTATGGTCGGCAATGGTGGGTTTATGACACATTACTTTACTCTCCTCAATCCTCTTACATTACTCTTGCTTGATAATTCTTTAAGATTAGTTGAATGTCGTTTTCTATGATTTCTCCTAATAAGGACAGAAATTTCTTGTCCAAATTACCTGCACTGTCCTCTACAGAAATTTGAAAATAGGGGAGATTCTAAACCCTTTACTAGCCATACTTTATTTTCCAGAACATATTATATTGTTACATAGAAAGAGCTATAAATAAAACAGATAAGCCATATATATTCATCTCCCTTTCTTTGTATTTATCTATATTTATAGAAATAGACCAAGTGGTTAATGGTTGTTACTTTGTGTAGTGGAATAATATGCTTCTTTTTAAAAAAAGATCTATTTGTACATTTAAATTTTCTTCCTATGATCAAGTAATGCTTTTATACGAAGTAAAAAAAAAAAAAAACATTTTTTCTTTAATTTAAACAAATAACAGAATCACAGCATGCAATTTATCTGGGGACTGTGCATCTAATAGAGGAGCTATTTTAAACTAAAGGGATACCAAGAAATCAGCAGCTTTTGAAGATTCACTTTAAAGTGTTGCCACTCAGGCTTAACAAAAATGTTTCTACCTAGCAAATTAATGTACAACGTGTATGTACACTAGAAATTTATTTTGGGACAATCATAAGAAACTGTTTTCTAGTGTTCCTACATTTGCAAATTGCTTTGGCATCTCATTTTATTTCATCCTCCTAATGACCATATTAAAGCAAGGTCAAGTTTTATTAACCTTGTTTGGGTGTGGAAAAGAGGCAAAAGCATCCCATGATATGCATCAACAGCAGCAGAGCCACAACTAGCTCTGACTGCCACGCAATTGCTTTCTCCATGAGTTTACTTTCATGCCTTGAGAGGGTGGACAGTGTCCCTGACGAAGGAAAAATCATGCCAGCAACTGAGGTAGGCCTCATTGTTCAGTACAGGCAACGTCTCACCTTTATTTTAGATTCACGGGTCTCTTTTCAGGTATTGAAACGTGATTTTCATGGCAGTGACATCATGCACAGTCCTCTTTTCCAAAATAACAAGTTTATCCCTTTTTTTCATTCTGGGTATCTTACAAATTTTCTATTTTCTTGAGGAAAAAAATATTTAACTCAGAGAACCTAATTTTTTTTTGTTTGTTTTTGATGACCATGATAAAAGTGGAGAGTAGAATCATTTTTGGCCATGAGAGGTTGAGAACTCAATTATGAATAATTAGGACTCAAAAGCGAAAGATGATTTAAAATGATTATACTGACAAGCTGAAAATTCAGGCAAGACTAACTTTAGTAATGCTGGTATAATTTAAATAGGCAAAATATTTTAAAAGTCTGTTTTATACCAATAATACCAAAAAAAGGTGCTTGAGCAAATCAGGCTACATATAGGCAGCATGCTACACAGAAAGAATAGGTGTATATTTACCTCTTAGAAGTTCTGCTTCATTATTTAGA
The DNA here is from genome assembly GCF_001604975.1 of Cebus imitator. Classification (NCBI taxonomy): domain Eukaryota; kingdom Metazoa; phylum Chordata; class Mammalia; order Primates; family Cebidae; genus Cebus; species Cebus imitator. Next base: position 2,307,954 of record NW_016107415.1, read on the forward strand.
TAAGAGGAAAATATTGTAAATTTAAAAATCTACTAATGCTTTTAAAAAGTTTTAGCCAATAATTCCAAAACAGTTTAAAAGATGTATTAACATGTAACCATCTTAACTTTGGAAATTTAGTATGTTTCCATTTTCATGATCTTATAACGGTAGATTTGATGATGAATGAGAAATTGTCAATAGACATAGCAAATCTAGGGGAAAGATTGTAAATATTCTTAACTATCTTTAGTTATTAAAAACATAAGTGGATATGGGAGATGGTATCTTAAGATGGATTCCACCAATTTGTTTCTCTCCATATAAACATGCTGCTTCTCATATGAAAAGTAGAGACTAGATTCCCTAGCCTTGAATAGTGGCCTAAGTGGCTTGCTAGATCAATAGAATGTAGTGAACACTCTGGGACTCCTGAGCCTTGCTCATAAGAAACCTTGTAACATTCTCTGGGGCCTCTTGCAGTGCTCATTTAAAGAGCTCCATCTGGGAACACAGACAGCATGATGGGAGTTGTGTAAATGACATACAGAGGCCATGTGCAAATGCTCCAGTGGTCAGTTGCAGCTGAGCTCCCAGCCTTCAGTCACCATCATATGAGTCCGCTGTTTTACACGATCAAATCCTCTGGGGAGCAGATAACTTCAGCTCCTCATGTCTCACTACCACTGCATAGACAAATTCTGAGTGAGAACTACCCAAATGAACATGGTTAACCCAGAAAAAAATAGAGAGTAAGCAATGGTTGCTTTAAGCCATCATGCTTTAGGATTCATTTATTATATAGCAATAGATAATTAAAAGAATAAGGTATGAATTTTAAGTAAATAATAAATTGAAAATAAAGCAAAATTCTTCAGACTGAATCAGAAAGTGTACATGGCTTTAGGTTGTGACACAAAGTATTTAATGATTCGGGGAACAGTAACACACCCTCTGGTCCTAGTTCTTCATTTTTTAAGTGAAAGATCTGAGATGTTTGAAAAAACAAACAGTGTAATTCTAGCACTTTGGGAGGCTGAGGCAGGAGGATCGCCTGAGGTCAGGAGTTCAAGACCAGCCTGACCAGTATAGAGAAACCCTGTCTCTACTAAAAACACAAAATTAGTTGGGCAAGGGGGAACATGCCTGTAATCCCATCTACTTGAGAGGCTGAGGCAGAAGAATCGCTTGAACCTGGGAGGTGGAGGTTGCAATGAGCTGAGATCATGCTGTTGCACTCCAACTTGGGCAACAAGAGTGAAGCTCTGTCTCAAAAAAAAAAAAAAAAAAAAAAAAAAGGACAGACAGCTCAAAGATATATGTGGCCCTCTGATGAGTAGATGAGTAGAATTCTATTCATTCTACAGTGAAGGTCAATGTCAATAAGTGTTCACTGACTTTGGACAAAAAGTATAGAATAGATTATCAAACATCTAGTTTCTGATGACAGAAATGATAACCAGGAACCAACATAGGATGATAATGAGCATGACCTACGAAAATCAACATATTTAACAAAGTAACTGAATATCTTTCAAGGTTGTTAGGCTGCTATACCAGAGCATGTGATAGACGTTGTTCATCTGTGACATTTAGTTCCTTTAAAACCTTCTGGATTATGACTTAAGACCTTTCTACCGGACTCTTCTAAATGGACAGTTTCTTGAGAAGTATTTTTAATCCTATACAAATTTTATACAAATCTTGGGGTCTACTCCCATGCTATTGGTTTCATCACTTTCCAACCCTCCTCAAAAAGCCTATCTCTCTCTCCTTTCACTCAATTTTGGGCCTACATTTCCTTGTTTCAATTCTAGCTCTTAACAGTTGTTGACATCACTACCATTCTATTGAAATTGCACATCCAAAGTTGTCCACCATATGTCAGTTCCTAAATCTAATTAACCTTTGATCTGTTTTTCCCACTCTACTTTGTCTCGGTCGCATGTAACCAGACTGACAGTTTTCTCGTTTTCCATCCTTCCTTTATCAACCTCCATGGCACTTTCAGTTGTCTTGGTGTTGCTCCTTCTGCTTCTACTCTATTATCTGCTGTGTCTCCCACTGTTCTCTTAAATATAATCATGTTTACTTGGTCTCTTTCATTCTCGTTTTTTCAATGTAATTTCTGTCCAGTTATTTACTCATTTTTTTTTCTATAGGGATGGTATGGTAACACATATCAAATTTCGTCTTGGCTAATTTGTAGGCACTAAATATGTCCTGAAATTATATTTTAATCCCAAGGGTCCAGAGCCTGATTAGATGGTCTTAAAATGAGATTATAATCAAGAGACTTGGGGATACCAAAATCATTTTTATTTCAGCCATCCTTCCTCCCTGTAATTTCATGGAGGAAAGGTATATTTACACAAGAATAATGGCAAATGAGAAACAAGGCATCACTTAATTATTATGATCTAGATTTGTACCCTCAGATAATGTAGGGCTTTCTGTTAAACACGGCTTGGAGTTGAGATCTAAAAACCACTAAAATGTAACATTAGTTAATACTTTCTTTAAACAATTTGTTCTTTTCATTACAAAAGAGAAAGAATAAGATAGCGGTATCTACCTCAAGGAGGCAGACCTTGGCTCATTTTGCTTATTCTGTTGTATGAATGAAAAGAAATGCCAGAGAATTAGAGGAAGAAAGGAAAACAGAGTGAGTCATATCTATGTTTATGAACATCTGATGCAGTATAACCCAATTGGTCAGTAACTAGCCAAAATCATTATTCTGGAATCTGATCCAGTCAGACGAGTATTCCCTTTACCCACAGTGGGAATATGCGGATAATGGACAAGGGCAGAAGATAAGACCTCCTGCCTCTAGGTCCTACTTCTCTTGGCAGGGAATACTCATGCCTGCTCGTCTCATTGTCACTGCGATTTTCAGTTTGTGTGTTGATCTCTACTCTGTACTCTGCTGTTTGCTTGCTTAATATTCTAGGACTGAAGCCCAGCTCATTCATCTGGTGGCCTAGTTCTTGCCAATTTCATCAATAAAATATTCTGGATCTTGCCTTCACTATTTCCATCTACTCTGTGGAGTCATGCCTTGATATTTCCAGATTTCAATATTGCTCAAGCTGACCGTACATAATATATATACTACCTGCAATTTCTTGCTCTTTTAACCTTTCCATAGAACCAGAATTTAAGCTTGCATAAAAATGTCAGTTTGGCATATTCTGTGACCTTGTGCCTTCAAATACCTGTCTGTCTTTGCTGTGCATGATTCCATTTCTGAGCTGGGTTTTCAATTTGCCCTGTGGAGTGGGGCTCTGCTTCACCTCTGTAGCCATCTGTCATTGGATGCTGCACATCCAATCCTGTATTTTTTATGATAAACTCAATGTGAGTCAGTACTGCTATGAAAATTCCCAGCAAAGGGCTTCCACTTTAAATTGCATCAATATGCTAAATACTTAGTATTTTGAGATTTGGATTATTTCCCTCTCACTCCCAGTAATTTCAACTTAAAACATGACTGTCCATCTTTTAAACCATTAAATAATGAAGAATCTATTATTTCAAGGAAGAGTTCTTGCAACTGAATATAGGACACAAAAAGAACACAATGATTGGTTATTGAAATGTATGAGATGCGGAGATTTAAACTTCTCACACTTAGGCCTTAGGCTTTAAAGTTCACCAGAAATAATTCATTTTGAAGAAGAAAGTGTTATTCAAAGGCTTTTATTTTTCTGTTGATCTTGAGAAATGTTATAATCCCTTAGAGGAGAAAAACATGCCAGAAGAACCAGGCATTTTAGAAAACCTTGTTAGAGCAGAAGTTTTGGACATATTTCCCATCAGAGTCCAGGAGAATATGATTGCTGCTTTCCCATAGCCCATTATGAAATGAGGATATTAGTAGTAGAAGTGGTGACATGCATTGTCATGGCACATACAATTTCTGTGAAACTGTAATTATTATATGAGAGAGAATTTCCCATCAAAACACAGAAATGAATGAATACCCTGAAAAAATATAGAGGAAGAAGAAAAAAATGTGAGAATAATCTGAAATTTACTAGTTCATCTTTCAATAACTTTTGTTGTCTGCCTACTCTGTACAGGTCTGAACTTTGCTTCTTATAAGTTCGTTGTTTTATAATTTTATGCTTGTAATTACCAATTTTATTTATAGTTCAACTTGCATATGACTTTGAAGCCCATCACAGAATGACTAAAAGAGGGTGCTCAGTGTGGTAGTCTGGGCAGCAGAAGAACCACTCTGTCATCTGCTGCTCCAGGACTCATATGCAGTTTAAGTATGTAGTTGTTAGAAATCTTAGGCAATTTGAAGAGTATCTACACTCCTTGTTGAAAACATAGCTTCAAACACCAAGAAGATTTAGATTTAAACAGCCAAAGTTAACAGAATTCAAGAAAAAGAAATGGAAACTATTTTAGCCATGTAGGGATTTATTACTGAGAATTGCGCTTTTAAACAATCCCTGGAAGGGTTGGAGGGCTTCACTATAGAGAGGAACCTGAGGAAAGCTTCTCAGAAGAGTGACACTGAACTGTGTCTCCAGGGGAATTATAACCTCCTTTCCATCAGAAACATGTGAAATCTGGACCTATTACTAGAACTGTTGAGTTCAGGATCATATCACAGTAGAAGAGAAAGAGAGATTTGGGAGGCTGCTGCTGCTGCCACACCATTGCCTCACCAAAGCCACAGAGCTAGTACCTAGATGCAGCCATGCTTTTAAGCAGCAATACAAAAAACTGTAAGAAGATGAGCCTGTTCTTATTTAGGTTTTAAAAATCTGATTCAAGTACCTCTATATACAATATATACAACTCTCAGGGTCCTGATTGAAATAATTTTGCACTCAGGACCCTGACTGTAAGGACATCTGGGAAACATAGATTTTGGATGTCAGAAGCTGCAGTACAGATAGAACACCAGAAAAAGGCAAAAATGCATATCTAGCTCCGCATATACTTGTTATCATAATAGGTACGCATTTTATAATTAGTGCAGTTATTTTGAGACTATCAAAGTCATGTAGTAATATTTTGTGTTTAAATAGTACCTGTTAATAATTGATGTTTTATGTAACAAGATTATTTATAATATGCATACTTTTTATATTTTTAGTAAATCTATATATTTTTAATGCGGCCTATTAGAATAACAATGTTCAACTCTAATTTTAGAATTTATAATTAAGCTATAAATTTACAAATAGAATTTTGTTTAATATTACTAAATGTATTTAAGGTGTTGGGCCATCTAAAATAATTTTACATTCACTATAGTCATAAAGTTATTTATTGCATTTATAAGAATGATCTAATAATATGGTATATTTTATATCTAACCAGACAATGAAACTTATGAAGCAAATCAAATATATAGAATGTATAATTATGTTTTGAAATGTTGAAAGTAATTAATTTGTTTTAAACAGGACAAAACATCGTTTGAAGTATGTACAAACTATTTGCAATACTTGAAAACATAATAACATTTATAATCTAAATTTAAAAGATTAAGAAAGAGCAAGCGACTTAAATTTGAACTTTCATAATTTGCATGCTAAATCGTAAAAAATGAAATAAAGCCCAAACATATAAAGAAGTATTAATACCTATTTTTTACAAGCTCTTCCAAAATTAAAGAAGAAAACAATTCTCAACTAATTATTTGAGACCATTATTGCCTCGATACCAAAAGCAGACAAAGGTATACAGTAAAATAAAACTATAGACAAACATATATGCAAAAATCCTCAACAAAATGCTAGAAAATTAATCTAGTAACATACAAGAAAGATTATCCATCATTAACCAGTGGAATTATTCCAAGAAATGCAAAGTTGGCTTAATATCTGAAATCAATCAATGTAACCAACTATATCAATATAAGAAAAGAAAAAGTCACAGCATAATTATAATAAAAGCAGAAAAACAACACTTAAATACTCTGTCATAAAAACAATCAACAAACTATGATTGGGAAGAACTTCCTAAACTTCACAAAGGGCATAGAGAGAAACTCCAAGGTAAACCCTCTAAAATTAGTAACAAGACAAGGATATCTGCTCTTTCATTGTTATTTAACATTAAACTGGAAATTCTAAACAAGAGAGGTGAAAGTAAGAAAGTAAGTAGGAAGAAAGAGAGGAGGGATTGATAGGGAAAGGAAGGGGAGGGAAGGAGAGGGAAAGGGATTAAATTAACAGGTAACTATTTAAGCACAAAATAGTACTACGTGATTTTGATTGTCTCAAAATAATAACTAATTACAAAATGCATACGTATATAACAAGTATATGTGGAGCTAGTTATGCAATTTTGCCTCTTTCTGGTGTTCTATCTGTACTACAGTGTCTGAAATCCAAAAATCTGTATTTCCCAGATGTCCTTACAATCAGGGTCCTGATTGCAAAATTATTTCATTATATAGAGGTGCTTGAATCAGGTTTTTAAAACCTAAATAAGAACAG
>NW_016107415.1:2314562-2437798 GCF_001604975.1 Cebus imitator
GAGGGGAGGGGAGGGGAGGGGAAGGAAAAAGAAAGGAAGAAAATGCTTCCAGATTGAAAATGAGAAAGTAAAATTATCTCTATTTACTAGTGACATAATTTGGTGTATAAAAATATCATACAAATTTTTGAATTGGATTTGGTTTTCTCCTGTATATAGATGATCTTTTTTTCTATCCATATTCTGAATTCTGTTTCTGTCACTTCAGGAAGCTCGGTCTGGTTAAGAATCATTGCTAAGGAATTAACGTGGTTGTTTGGAGGTAACAAGACACTCTAGCCTTTTGAGTTGCCAGAGGTCTTGCTCTAATTCTTTCTCATCTGTATGAGCTGATGTTTTTTGTCTTTGAAGTTGCTTCATATGTATCCCTGAACCCCAAAGAAAAGTTAAAAAAAGAAAAACAAATTAAAAGAAATTCATCAAACAACTATTAAAATAATAAAGGAGGTAACAATGTTGCAGGATGGAAAAATCAATATAAAGAAAATATAAAATATAAAGTTCTTAGACAAAAACATTGGTATAAATCTTTGTGACCTTGAATTGGGCAATAATATCTTAGAGACAACACAAAAAGCACAAGTGACAAGACAAAATAAAAGAATTTTATTCAAAGTTAAAAACTTTTGTGCTGAAAATGACATCATAAAAGGAAAAGACAACGCATAGAATGGAATAAAGTATGTTACAAATTTTGTATCTGATACAGAACTTATATACAGAATATAAAAAAACATTTACAACTGAATAATATCAATTTGACTAGTGTAATTTTTAAATGGACAGAAGATCTGAATAAATACATTTTTAAAGCAGATAGACAAATGGCAAATAAGCACACATGAAAAGATGGTTATCATCATCCATTAGGTAATTGCAAATCAAAACCAAAAGGAGATACCAATTCACACCTGTAAGGATGGGAATAATAAAAAATAAAAATAATAATATGTTGGCAAGGAAGTAGAGAAATTGAAATCTTCACACATTGCTGCTGGGAATATAAAATGATACAGTCACTTTGGAAAACAGTTTGTCATCTCCTTAAAATAATAAACAGAGTTACCACGTGACCAAACAATTCCATTCTTAGGTGCATACTCAACAGGAATTATAACACATCCACACAAAATTCTATACACAAGTGTTCATAGCAGCATTATTCATAATTAATTGCCTAAAGTGGAAATGACTTACATACCTATTAATTGATAAATGGATTAAACAATGTGGTATATCCAGAAACAAGGAATATTATTTAGTAATTTTTAAAAAAATGAAGTACTGGTACATGATACAGCATGGATCAACGTTGAAAATCTCCTAAGTGAAAGAGGGCAGTTACAAAATACTGCATATATTATTGTTGCATTTATATGAAATTTTCAGAATTGGCAACCATATAGATATAGAAACTAGACTAGTGGTTTATTATGGCTAGGAATTGTAGGGGTGATGAATGGTTTGAGGGAGGAGGGAGTAAGAAGAATGAAAAATGACTGCTAATGGGTACAGAATGTCTTTTGGGGGTAATGAAAATGTTCTAATAATAGATAGTGGTGACAGTTGCACAATTATGAACATACTAAAAATTATTTAAATCTTATACTTTAAATGGGAAAATGATTCTAAACAAATAATATTGTGAAAAGTATTTTCTGTTGTCCAAAGTTTGAGGCTACCAAAAAAATTAGCAAATATTTCCATTCATAAGCTTTAGAATTTTTTAGACTTGTTATATTTTTCTTAATATAAATATTCTTTTCTGTCAGTGTAAAAATATTTTTTGTCTGTCAGTGTAAAAAAGTCTGAAAATATTCTACGTGCAATCAAAATGTAGTTTGTAACATAAACGCAATAGATCTTCAGAGAATGGACAATTTACAAGTGTAATTGTATCCTTCAAAGTTGTAAAGTTGAAAACTGAAAAGTATAAACTCAATACTGACAAAATGCTTTCAATGGTATATTCTTTGACAAATTTTTCATTCATTGGTATATAATTATGTTGTCCTATTTTTGAATGAACCAATATTAATTCTTTTTTGCAGAACATCATCCATTTTGGGGGAATTTGTTAATTTATTAGTATTTACCTTTGCATCTGTTGATATCAATGCCATTTTCATTCCTAATTTTGAACACTTGTATTTTCTCTCTTTTCTTTGTTTAGCCCCACCATGTGTGTCTGTATGTAATTTTATACACGTATTTATTTATCTATAACTACCCTTTGAACTACCTATCCATAGAAGGAGATATAATTATGTTAAATTGGTTCAAGTTCAACATGACTTTAAAATAAAAGAATATTAAGCTTAAATTTACTGAAGTTTAACAGTGACAAAAAAAGAAATAAGTAAAACTGTAGGAATTCCTGAACTTCAGAAAATGGCTTGTTTGCTATGAGAAATGTTGGTTCCTAAAAAAATACCCTAGGCCAGGTATAAAAAACTGATGGCCTTAGGACCTAACACAGCAAACAGATACTTTTTTGTTGCTGTTGTTTGATACTACTGTGTAGGCCGACTAATTTCAATTAGTTTTCAGCATTTTAAAATAAGGAGTTCTCATAAAAATCTGGATCCAGAGTGTACCATAATTGGAAGCTTGTCAGTGCCATCCTACAGTCCTGCATGGAAGAGGCCTGCAGGAGCGAAGAAACAGCAGGTTCTTTAAATGTAGCCCATACTCTCCCTTCAGCCCAGCTCACAACATCTCTGTTTTCCCAGTACGGGCCTGGGTGTCAGTTGCTGGTTGCCATCTATCATCTTATATATTTCTGGCTTATTGTTTCAGCTACTTCTAGGCTATTGATTTTGTATCCTCAGCTCTTGGCTATTCATATTGCTGTATAACTTGCCAATGACATTGACCCATCTTGTTCTTAGTATTTCTTCCTGCTGCTGTCATCTTCTGCATCTCTTGTCATCTAAAGTCACCAAATAGCTATTAGTTCTCTGTCCCTTCTGGTTTTCTGCTCTGTACAGCATAATATTACATCGGAGCATGTTAGCCATTTCTCAATGCCTTGTATACTCATTCCTTTTAATGTCCTACAGTTAACCTAGCACACCATGACCACTGATTCTTCTCTTACTGAAGTGGAGTTAGGGTATCTTCTATTAGAACACCACACACTAAATAATGTACTACGACTAGGTAGTCCAAATACTACTTAAGCTGCATATCATCCCTATCCCTTGTCTTTGCATATTACTACTTTCCTTTTGTTTTATCTCAGCAATGTCTCTTTTAGCAATTATGCTCATATCTGCATTTGTATATAATGCAATTATTAACTTTATATGTCATTTTCAGCGTGAATTTGAATACAAGTAACAGAAAACACACTTCAAATTTGTTTAAAGAATAAAGAACTCTATTGGCTTATATAGAGGTACCGGGTAGGGCACGTTGACTCTGTGGCCCCATTTCTATTTTTGTTGTTTTTTAGTTTCCTTAGGCACATGAATGAACATAGTAGTGCTGTGAGGAAGAGGAAAAGAAAGACTGATAAATAGTAAGTATTCAGCAATATTCACCACAGTCAAATGGTTCAGCCAACACATGTATATATATACACACATATATCTTTCCTTCTATATGTAGATATCACATCCTCTTGGGCAGGAATGTCAAGTTTCTCATGACCTGAAAGAGAAATGTGATCCATGGTTAGCCAAATTGGCAGTACCTTGTTCCACCAGAAGGATGGGTCTTTGTCCATTTTCTTTCATGACCACACTGAAAATGGACATGGGAGAGTGTGTCCTTTGTAGTAACGGTGTGACATTTGTAGTCCAGTCCCAGTAGGTGCAAATCTGAGGCCCTGGAGATGGCCCGTGTTAGAGCAATTAAAGACTGCTTTGAGCCAGGCCTGGACTATCTTTGGCAGTACAGCTGTCTTAAAAATTAGTAGGCTTTGATCTTTTACATGCAAAAATTAGCAAGTATAGTCTCCACAGTAGTTTATCTGATCAGAGTCTAATTCTGATTGTTTCATTTTCTTAGTAACAAGCTTCTGTTCACTGTACATTCTCTTAGACCTGGATTGGCACCTTTATCTTGAACTCTGTCTCAGAGCAATTAAAAAAAAATAAAAACCTCAGGTACAAGAATACCAGAACTTTCATAATTACCCCCAGATTAAATTCAATCTGTATATTCTAAATGGCATGGCTAACAACTTCATCAGTTGAGAATGTTTAGCAGAATTTGCTTGAAAGAGGTCTGAAGAGTAGGCTCACATTGTATACTGATCTTGTCAACCTTCCATGTCTCCTATAATCCTGAATTGTTTACAAAATCTTCTCCTTGGGGATAAGACTTGGCATTCCTCTCCCTCTCAAACTCCACATTAGTGTATTTGAAATAATTTGCTTTTCAGGCCAGAGGCAGAAAGAATATTTTCTTCCATTCCTTTTCTTATTTGCAAAATGTTCAATTTAAATTAATCCAGTATCTGTACTGTAGACTTCAGTGAAGGCTGGAAGACTAATCCAACACAACCTGACATCGTGATTCTTTCCAATTACCTTTGTGTTCTACCCTCTGTGAGTATACAATCATTTCCTAATGCAGAAGAAGTGTCGCTATAAACAAAGTCCATCAACTTCCTAGTTTAACAGGAAGGTAACCTTTTCACTGACCTCTTTTTACCTTGATTCAGCACCATGCACTTGCTATCACATTCTGCACCCACTCAGAGCAGAATAGCTGCAAGTAACAAAAGCAGGTTAGGATATCTTAAACAGTAAGAAAAAACCTGAATTACGTAAACTGAAGTCAGAGCTAGGATGGGCTTCACAAAACCACCATGATACTTTTCTTGGACTGATGCAATTCGCTAATATCTTGTCTCTGTACTTCTGAATGTCCCTTACATCATTTCTCCATGTAGCAGTCCCAGCAATCTGTAGAAAATTAAAATTATATTATGTTCTTCCCTGATCAAAACACTCTACTGACTTCTCATCACAGTAAGAATAAAATTCTTAATCTTTCCCACAGCCACAGACACTGTGTATTAGGACCACTCTAGAGTTCTCCCTCTAGAGCTCTCGAGACAGCTATGTAATAGGACCCCTCTAACACTCTGTAGTCCTATTTCCTGGTGCTCTTCTCTCACTCAATCCACATTGGCTATAGTGTCCCATTTCGATGTTTCTACACTGTGACAAGCTTGTTCCTTTCTTAGGACCTTGACATTTGCTGCTGCATAGGCCCAGAATGCTCCTATGTGGAGCCTTGCATGCACCACTTACTTTATTATCAGAGTTCTCCAGAGAAACAGAACCAATATGATGTGTGTGTATATATAGAAAAAGATTTATTGTAAGTAATTGACTCGTGATTATGGAGGCTGGCAAGTCTAAAATCTGCAATATTGGCCAGCAGCCTGGAGACCCGGGACAGCCGATGGTACAGACAAATTCTGAAAGCCATCTGTTGGAGATTTCCCTTTTTGTTCTATTCAGGCTTTCAGTTGATTGGATGAGGACCACCCACATTATGGAGGGCATACTTGTTTACTCAAAGGTCATGAATTTAAATGTCAATCTCATCCAAAAATATCTTTCACGTTGACACAGAAAATTCACCATCACACTCACATACTCTTTCAGATCTGTGCTCATTCATCACTATTCAGAACGCCATTCCTCAAAGCCTTATGGAAAGATTCCGCTAATTACTGTGCCTTCTATACCTTTATCATATTTTACTTCACTTCATAGCTTTTATCAACATCTAAATTTATATTACATATTTATTTGTTATATACCAGTTATCTACCTCCATTTCTAGGATATAGGCATTATTCTTGTTTACCACCATTTCTATAGAATAAAGACAATAATTATATAGTAGATGCTTAATAAACTTGAGTCAAACTTTTATATTCACCTGGAAGTCAAATGCAGTCCTTATCTAGAAAGAGATGACTGAGAATGACTGAAATAACACAGAATAATTGAAGTACACAGAATCAATTGGAAGATTTTTCTAAATCATATTGGCTACAATGTATATTTGTCTACTGTCTCTCACACCACCCCTTCTCTCCTCTGAAATATTGGGAATAGGGGTCTATAAAATGCATTCCTTATCCTTTCTTGACAGCAGGCCTCTACTCACATCCTTCTAAGAGAAGACACTAGTGAAGGGAGGAGATAAGCTAGTGTTCTTTTCTCTTGCTCTTCTTCTGGCAGCATTTTTGAGGGACTATATCCTTTCTACCCAACAGGAACCCACCTTCAACTTCAATGGTCCCTCTTTCATGGTTCTAGGACAGGCAGCAGGCCTCCTATGTTATGGTTTCAGCACTGTCTAAACCAGCTACCCTCGCAGGGAAGCACTGAGTGTTCTTTTGGGCTCTGATTACACCATCTTATCCCTTTTGTTTTCCTAGAGTTTGATGAAGTAGCCACTTTCAGCAATGACTAATCTCTGGTGTACTTTTTATTTTATTTCTCTCAGACCCAATACAATGTAGCAATGTTGCTGAATTAGACCTCTAAATTACAGTGCATTATCTTAAAACAATAAGGGCCTCTCATTTGTTTTTGTTTTGTTAATTCTTGAGTAAAGTAGCTTGTACAGTTTTTGTTTGTTTGTCTTGAGACAGTCTTGCTTTATCACCCAGGCTGGAGTGCAGTGGCGCAATCTTGGCTCACTGCAACCTCCACCTCCCAAGTTCAAGCAATTCTCTGCCTCAGCCTCCCAAGTAGCTGGATTACAGGCACCTGCCACCATCCTCAGCTAATTTTTTGTATTTTTAGTAGAGACAGGATTTCACCATCTTGTCCAGGCTGGTCTTAAACTCCTAACCTCGTAATCCACCCACCTCAGTGTCCCAAGTGGAGTGCTGGGATTACAGGCATGAGCCACTGCATCTGACCTTGTACAGTTTGAATATGGTGATGATCTTATTACCAGTGGAAAATGGGTTACTGCTAACCCATGACATGCCATGACATCACATTTACCACATTATCTGTTGTGGCTTTATTCAAAATTTATTTTTCTGTTTATTTGTTAGATATGGAGTCTTGCTCTTTCACTCAGTCTAGCTGGTCCCAAACTCCTGGCCCACCTCTGCCTCTTGCATAGCTGTGTCTATAGGAGTGAGCCACTGCATTCAGCTTATCTGTTGTTGCTTTAGATGAAAGGCCTTCTTAAGTCAAGGCTTTGTAAAACAAAGTGGTTAATGCATTCGACTGCTGTAGTAGTGATGATGACTAGTAAAGACTATGGGGAAAGATTTTTTTCTAACACTGCACTAGATTCCTTATAGAAACAAAATTACAAGCCTGGTGCTTTAAAACTCTTGGTTCAAGGCAGTTCAGGGACCCAGGGAAATTTTACTGTGGTCTTAAAATATCACTCATTTATTATATTTTCAGGGAAGATCACAAATCCCACCCTAAATCTTAAAGTGAAAATTCCAAAATTACAATGTAAGTCGAATTTACTGTCTCATCATGTTATCTTATGTGAAACTATAAGTACATTATCTTGTGTATATTTTAGAGCATTAATTGGGAAAGAATGGAACTCTAGAGTTTGAGGTTGGGACATTTGGGTAGACATAGGTGAATCTGATGAACTTGAACCCTCAAATCTCATTGAACTTTCAATTGCTAGCAGAAATAGTCTCCCATATTTAAGGATATTAGTCTTTTTAAATTTTTATTTAAAAGCCCTGTAATTACCTTCCCTGAGGAAGTTACTTTCAAGTGGATGCCTGTTCATAAGACATATCCCCACAATGCTTCATTGCCTACAATGAAGCAATGAAAATTTGAGTCTGATTTTAGCAAACACCTGGGGACAAGTACACAATCTTACCAAGGGAAATGTGACTAAAATGCAAAAAGTCATTGTAAGAGTCTTATTATTTTTACTCATTTTAGCTTAAATTTGGAGAAAATGTGTGGGAAAGATTCTAAAGATTTTGGAACAAAGGGAGATTTACAGAGATTCTATTTTCAATGTGCTATCTTAAGTAGCTAGGAATGGCTCAACTGTGGACACATCAGACTTTAATGTGGCTTATATTCAATAATGTTGAGAGTTTACAATTTCTCTGGCATAAAAGTGAAGAAAAATTCCAAAGCCAAGGGAGACAAAAATAACAGGCTGTGTTTGTTATTTGCAGCTTGGTCATCCCCTGTCACACGTAACACTCCCTTCATTCAGATACGGAGAAATGCATTAGTGAGGGAAGTGCTAGAATCCTCAAAACTGTGATTGAGGGGTTGAGTATGAGTACAGGTGGAAGAAGATTGCTTATGAAATGATAATTGTTGAAGCTGAGTGCTTGGTAATAGTGGAATAATTATGCTGTTTCTGTTCTTTTGTATAATTTTAGAATTATTCATAAGAAAATTAAAGGAAATGAGTTTTGTGCTGGCTGTGTTTTGTTGGCTGGGGATGACATTGGTAAAGGCCAACTTTGAAACAGGCTCCCTCGGTATAGTGGAAATCATGAAATTCCTAAATAATAGAAGCTAAGTGAAAATGCTTAACTACCACAGAAAATGCATACATGATGACCTGGTCTGTTGATGCCATCTAGATTGCAATTTCCTAGACTCTTTAGGGCTTGATCAATGGGCTCATGTCTAAAGTGGCCACAGTGGCAGGTATCAAGATTCTGCAAGGACTCAAAAATACAGACCTCCTCTTACCAAAGCTATTTGACTACCATCCTTGCTGTGTGCATGCATGGGTTTAATAGCAGAGGCCAAGCTCATGAGCTGATAAGGCACTGTTCCTTGCGGAGACGAGTCAACCACATGGTATCAGAGTGAGTGCTCTGCCATTTATTTTGGATATTGCATCTGCTTTTTTCCGCTTCCAATGCCTCTTCTAGCACTACATTTTTTTGTTATGAAAATAAGCTCTCACAAAGAACAGGACTCATAGTTGTGGGCACAGGGGAAAAGAGTTGTTTATTTCTCTTCTTATTTAATGTATTAGGGTAAAACAATATCATATATGATATCTAGTAAAAGCTGATACTACATGGTGTATTTTGGAAACACTCGAAATATAGATTATTATCTCTCCTGGTGTCAGAAGTCACCATCAGAAGGCTTTTGGAGTGTCATATCCACCACGAAGACATTCTGGACTGTATTGCTTCTGACCAAGAACTTACTACAAAGCAAAAGAAGTGTAACAATGGTGTCATACAATTCACTGATCTTACTACATACTTCTTGGCTTGGAAGTAGCTGCCTTAACAGAAACATGAAATTCCCTACTGAAGTATTAGATACAGTGCCAGCTGAGAGACAATAATCTATAAATTTATGGTGTTTCTATATACCACATAGCATCAGCTTTTATTAGACATCATGTATTACATTGTTTTACCCTAATACATTAAATAGGAAGATAAGTGAACAGCTGTTTTCCTCCCATGCCCACAATTGTGGGGTCTGTTTGTTGTGAGGGCTTATTTTCATAATAAAAATATTTCAAATATTGGACATAATTCTTTCATTGAAATGGAAGTTGATGTGCTACTTGGCCAGTTGGGGCCCTTATTTTACTGAACCAAGAGAAAACTAAGGAATTACCATGATTTTTTTTAGGTGATTGATCCTGATGACCAAGGAGAAGTTGGGTTGCTGCTCTATAGTGGAGGCAGCGAGAATTATATCTGGAATGAAGGAGGTTTCCTGAAGTGCTCTAATGTTCAGTGGGAAGAATTGTTAGAAGCTTAGACAACCCAGAGAGACTGCTCCACTGAGGACTCAGACCTTCAGCAATGAAAATTTGGCTCATTCCTGTCAAGTAAGGACCATATTAACTGAGATTGTGGCTGGGGCAAAGTAATCATGAAATGGGTGGTAGATGAAGAAAGTTATTCATATGTGAGTACTAAAGCATACCACTATGTATTTGAATATATGAACTATTTTTTCCTTTATCTCTTTTAATATAAGGACTAATGATGGTGGTTAAATTTACAATTTAATCTTTAATGACAGACTATCTGGGTGGACTTGCGAATTTGATGAAAACTCATAGGTGGCATATAAGTCATAAGATTTTGCATATACACATGTGGGGAGAATGTGAGAGTATCTTCCATTATGTAAAGAGTAGTTGCATCTTGATAAGGAGAAAGATCATGTCACTGTCTTTTTAGTTGTATTAAAATTTAAGTACAGTTAAAAGGGTATATATGGAGGCCGAGTTGCCAAAGAGTTGAAAGTGTTGATTTTTTGACTACTTTGCCTCTTTTCCCACAATTCTTTAATTTTGTTCATAATTCTATGGCTGGGGAAGCTGGATATTAAATTTTCTAGTCGGTTTCTTAAGTTACATCCATAGGAGACACTGGGAGAAGACAGGAAGGCAAGAAGAGAGGTGACGCTATTATACTATGACATCTTTCTTTCTCTTTCTGGCAGCACCTTTGGATTTAGATGCACTCCTACAAGGACCATGGTTTCGGCAATAGTACCCCCTCTCAATTTGTTCCAGCTCTGACTCAGATGGGCCCTCATGATGGCACTACCAGCAGCACAGCCTTAGCACTGGTAAGACACCTCTTCTCTTTTTGTTCATAGCCTAGCTGCAGTAGATCTTTTCTAAAGTTGCTAATCTTTGGTTTATTTCATTTTTTTCTCCTTCACTTTCCCAATTTTCCTAACACCTGCATAATCAATTCCTTATGTTAAATTCTACTTGTTTGAGCTGTCTGCATTGTTTATCTTTTTCTACCTGGGCTTTTACTGATACAATCATAAAACAACTGATTTATCTGCTTGCTTTACCCTTGTGCAATTAATATTGAAATAAAAGTGGACATTTCTTCTATTAGCTCTCTTTGGAAATTAATTTTCAGAATCCACTAAAACTTCTCTTTTTGTTCCATGCTTCAAATTCCATAATATGTCAACTTCTATATCAAAGTCTGTAACCATAGAATGAAATATAGCAATGAGCTAAGACCTGAATTTCTCAACCAATGTCTGTGGAAGTCTACTTAGACAAGGCCTGCTCCTGGAGCCAGAGGTGAGATTAACCTCAGGCTAAAGCATGTGAGCTGTGTTATGGAAAGGTGTACAGTTGTTAGAATGGAAATAAATGGGAATAGACATCGGATAATCCATAAATAGTGTGCTCTGTAAGCTCTCATTATATTATATTGCGTCTCTTGAGTTGTCAGTTTGCCTCATTAAAGTATGAGATCATTAACGGTACAAACTGTGTCTTTTATCTAAATAATCAACATTGAGAATTATGGCTGTCACCCAATATGTAAGTGTCAAAAATGTCTCGAATGGAGGAATGAATCAATGTGCCAGATATTTTGAATAAGTTTCGGTTTAACAAGATTGGCTTTGAGCTTTTAGTAAGAATGTCATAATAATACACAATGTAAACAGGCACTGGAACAATAGTGTTTGTAGAATTGGTGAAACTGGTTCAGTGGCATTTATATTTTTTAATCAACCAAGCAATTTTTCAAATAAAATGCTATAGGAAAATAATATGTGTGTGCATGTGTGCATTTCTGTGTAAATAAGGACATTTCTATTTCTATGAAATTACCTATGTAGAGGTAGGTGGTTTAAAAGTTTGTTTGATGGAACATATATATTTTTTTAATTTTTCAACTCCCTAAAGCTCTTTTGCAAAGTATGTTGGTGCATGTGTTACAAGTTAAAACAACAAAGAAGGAATTTCTTTAACTATGTCCAAGCTGAGTTAAGTTGACTCATAGGAAGGAATGGTTTCTCTTCCATCAGCAGGGTGGTATCAGAGTGCTGGGAAAAGCAGTACAGACCAGGGAGTCAGGCTGCATAGGCTATATACCTACCTCTACCACCTGCCAACTCTATGACCTGGTGCAAGAATTATACTCAGAGCCTTAAAATTAGAGGAAGTTTTCACATCAACATTTTTAAGATGAGGAATTTGAAACACAGGGTGTTTTCATCTTAAAAATGTGGATGATATTGGTAATCTTTTGAAAGTGAATGTGTAGAAACCTCTTAATATAACTGGTAAATATTCTATAACTAATATCTATCATTATTATGTATCATTAAATCATATTTCATAATCCAAAGTGGCAGAGGAAATACCTCTGTATTCTAGAAATCAGGGAATTCGGTCTCAACTCATTTTCACTATGATATTCAGGACTGTTTATGAAATACTTTGCCTTCCCGGCATGTGGTGGTTTTGTACTTTGAAGAATCTTGAGTTATGTGACCAGTTTTGTCCTAATATATAAGTCACTTCAGGTCCAAACCAATTAATTTCTTTCTTTTCCTGTATAATAGTCATGAATTAGAACCTAGATAGTGGCTATTCAGTTAGCTTGGGTCTCAAAAGTGAATCTTGTACAAACAGAGGGTTATCATATATAACCTTCTGAGATCTGGGTGTTATTTGTTACCTCAGCATAACCTAGCCCATATGGTTGATTCGGCAATTGACTAGTTTCATGATTATAGGAAAGAATAACACACTAAGTCTCAGTTTCCCTTTGCCATCTGAAAAATAAGGAAGCTGGATAGAAAAAAAAGCTATCACAGAAGTCTCTTTGAGTTCGAAAATTATATATTCTTTGATAAGAATACAAGTGGCAGTAAGGATGCTGTGGTTTGAACGTGCTCTCTGTGATCATGTGTTGCAAACTTAATCCCCAATGCCACAGTGTTGAGTAGTGGAAACTCTTAGAGGTGTTTAGGTCATGAATGGATTATTGTCATTACTGAGGGTGTGGTGAGTAGATTTGTTATCACAGGAGTGGGTTCCTGATGAAAGGATAAGTCCAGCCCCCTTCCTCTCTTGTTCTCTCAGTTGCGCTTCCACCATGAGATAATGCAGCAAGAAGGTCCTCACCATCTGTGAGCCTTCAATCTTGGACTTCCCATCTTACAGAATGATTAGCCAAATAAATATATTTTCTTTATAAATAACCAAGTCTTAGTCTGTTGTAGAAGCAGATAACAGACTAAGAAGAGGATCTGACATTTTTTTTAAATCAAGGAAGAACAGAAATAAGCTCATTAATGAGCTGTGAGTCAAAGAACAGCAGAGTAAGATGAAAACTAAGGTCAGCTGTTCCCAAAGCATGTTCCTTCGAATCTAGTCAAGAGAGATACTTAGTGAGAGAGGGTTCCTTGATCATAAAGTGTGGGAAATGCTACATTTCTCTTAAATGAACATCATGCACATTATTGTTTTCTTTGTCTTCACTAAAGAAAGACCTTTAAATGCTTTTCACCCAGCATGTGCCAATATAATTTTTTCATAGAAATCACTTTTCAAATAACTTCACAATGATGGACTAAGCAGCTGTAATTTTTGTTTGTGCAGTATATTTACTTTCCCATGTCCTTCCTCAACATCTTTTCAGGAATTTCTCCTCTTCCTGCATGATGTCACAGGAGTGAACATATGAACCAGGGTGTGCTATTTCTCTGATCACAGTAATCTGTAATCAGAAATACAAACACAAGGCCCCAGCAAGTGTAATCAGATCCTTTGCCATGATTAATAATTTTGATGAACCCCTGGACTAGCATAGCCTCATATACACAAAACTTAGACTTCCCATATATGTGAGCCAAAATTTCCCTTTTGCTCAAATTAACTTAATTGGACTTCTGTCATTTGCTATTGAAAGAATTAAGATCAGAACTATTCTTCCATAGAGCAGATATCGGGAAAAGGTGCTCCAGGGTGACAATTGAGAGTAAAATGACACAATTTCAAAATGTATTAAACAGCAGCCTCAGCTTTCTCTTAAACGGAAAGTGAATTTCTTAGGGAACCTGAAGATGAGAGTGACACAATTACTATGAGAAGACATATTAAAGCTTATTTGTCATTTTTTAGGGAAAAAGTTTAATTGGAAATAAAAGGTTATAGAAACAGATTCAAATTGGTCAAAAGTCACTGAGGAATAATATTATTTGAATGATTGATTAATTTACTCATTGATATTAGAAGTATTAATTCAAGCAAGTACACAGCTCTATTTATGGACAACGACATGCTAAAAAGCATGTCAAGTATCATTTCATTTAATTCTCACAAGAAAGTCATAAAGGTGGATAAAAATTGCCTCCATTTTACAGACTGGCAAACTAAGTCTCATAGACATTAAAAAACTTGCCTAATGTCACAAACTAAAATATGGTGCATTCTACCAATACAAAGTTACAGTTAAAATATTTCAACATGCAAAACAAATCAATTATACACATGGATCCTAAAACACACATTTAGTTTACTTGAAAACATATACATATATTCACCATAATAGTATATAGAAACAATTACCTAGGGATACAAATGATAAATATATTTGAAAAAATTAGAATTAAAAACTGCTGGTAGAAAACAAAAAATTTAAACAAGTTATTTTAATTTTTTAATAGTAAAAGGAATACATAAGACGACAAAAGTAGAAGTTTAATTGGTTGTTTCTCAGACAAGAGAAGAAACCTACAGCTAGATTTGTAGGAAAAAGCTGGGCCATATGAGGAGAAATCCTGGGGTTCAATTGATACATAATAAATATAATGACAGGGTCTGAAATATTTAGGAGGTTCTTAAAAGATAAAATTTCTATAGCAGCTTTATTCATAATTGGCAAAACATATCCACTCACCTACAGAAGCTAGATGACCTTCTGTAGGTGAGTGGATGAATTTTGGTACATTGAGACAACTGAATATTATTCAGTGCTAAAAACAGAGCTATCAAGCCATGAAAATATATGGTGGAATCTTATATGTATATTACTAAGTGAAAGAAGCCCATCTGAAAAGGCTACATATTGTATGACTCCAACTCTGTGACATTCTGGAGAAGACAAAACCATGGAGACAGGAAAAATACCAATGTTTACAGGAGTTAGGAACAAGGAAGAGAAGAATAGACAGAACACAGAGTATTTTTAGTGAGTAAAACTAGTATGATACCATAGTGGTGGATACATGTCATTACACTTCTTTCAAAACCCCCAAAATGTACAAAACCAAGAGAGAACTCTCATGTAAACTATGGATTTTGGTGATAATGATGTGTCAATACAGGTTCATGAATTGTAAGAAACACGCTACTGTGGTTCAGGGATTGATGGTGGGGGGTTGTTCCCGTGTAGGGGCAGGAAGTATATGAAAACTCTCTGTACTTCTCACTCAATTTTTCTGTGAACCTAAAACTGCTCTAAAAAATAAAGTCTATTAAAAAATGAAATTGCTCAGAAGGGCTTGATAGCAAAATTTCTGGAGCTGATAGACTGAATTAGGGTCTTGGTGTGTAGAGACCTGACATTTAAATGTAGAAGCACACAGATAATTTTACTTAAGATGCCAGTATTGGTTTGATATATCCTAAAAACCTAGATGTCATTTGGTTGCATATTAAATTGTATTATGAT
Organism: Cebus imitator; assembly: GCF_001604975.1. NCBI lineage: Eukaryota > Metazoa > Chordata > Mammalia > Primates > Cebidae > Cebus > Cebus imitator. The sequence goes on from NW_016107415.1 coordinate 2,329,993, forward strand.
TACATATAGCATTTTCTTCATTTGAACACAATGCCATACACTTAACAATGCTCTTTTTGTTTGTTATTTATGTTGGCATAAATTTTTAATATAAGTGAGGGAAAGAAGAAAATTGCTTGTTTTTCTGAACGCTGTATATGTTTGTGTCATTGAAATGAAAGACAACACTTAAATCAAGAAAATAAAAAAAAAACAGATTAACAAGCAGACTCAAAAGGAAAGAAATAAGGGTTAAAAAATCCCCTTACTTTAGAATGGGGACAAATAAAATGATAGCATTTTAGCATTCAGTGATAGCCATTTTAGACTGTTATCAGAGGGAAATAAATATGGCTAAAGTAATATTTAATTTGAATTTTCCATAGGATAGACAGGGTCGAGGGTTCCTCTTTATTCAAAACATAAAAGAGTTGGTAAATTCCTTGGCAGCAGGGAATAAAAATCTCCACTGCCATTTGCCTGCTGGTGACTGAAATGTATTGCCTGTGTAATTTCTTACCACTATCTGATTGGCAGACCACAGTTTGATGTATTTTGAAGGAGAAGTGAGGGAGACCAAGAGTCTGAGAAATCAAAGATTGCTTTTATGCTGTTATTTCTTTTATTAACTCTAATTTAATGCAATTGCATGGACTAAAAGCTTATAAATATTTTACAAATGCCTTTTAAATGTCTCTCAATAATATTTTATAGTTTTGAAAGTCACTGCAAAACAAAAAAAGAGGCAAATCTCATTTTGACTAGACAGTACTTGGTTTACATTATTATTTTCTTGTTTGGTCTACATTATTTAATTGTAATTAAAACAAATAAATATAAACGTAAGCCTAATAACAACAATACAACAAACTATACGTGAATTCTTGGAACTTCAAGAGATGAATTTGTCTGGCCACTCTTTGGCCTGTATCTTTTAGTTTATTCCCTCCAGCCTGACCAGGGTATGAAAAAATCACAATAATTACAAAAATGTCCATTTTTGCGTGCATGCCCTACATCATTTGACTGGGATGACTTTACTCTTTCCACATTCTTGGACCATTCAAATTCAGAGGTGTCTTCTTTCTCCGGAATGATACTTTATGGAGTATCTCTTTTTATTTCAGTACTTCGCTGGCTAAGCTATATACATCTTACCACAGCAGGGACTTGTGATGCCTCCGTAAATCTTACTCATTCTTCAAAATTTAGCTGAAGGCCTACCTCCTTACTACCTACTGCAGGACATAGTGTGCCCTTTTCTTTTTCCACTCCTTACATCTTTTGGCACAAGTCATTTGGAACTTGGTGCTTGCTTCATGAAGCACATCATGTACCTTTAGCGTGTTTCTCCTGTTTCTATAGGCAGTCTAAGGAAAATGCTTGGTGGTGAGAGCAGGCGGTGTCACTGTCCGTGGTCCTGAAGCATGCTTGCGTGCTTAGATTCCTCATAAGTCAATGTCCGGTCACTACTGTTGCCTTTTTCCTGGAATTTTTAAATTGGTAAAGTGATGGGGACAAGAAAAAATAAAGTCAAAAAAGTGCTGGGAGAGAAAGATAGCGGCATGAACAGAGGTATCCCTTTCCAGTCATTCCCTGGAGAGAATAAAAGATACTTGGGTTTGACATAATTTTCAAACAATTGCAGACGCCAACTTGGTAACAAAAGTGGGGATGGAAAAATAGCTAGCATAGCCATTGAGTAAGGAGAATTTTTAAAATGCATGCACTAAGTCACATAGAGCCGTCCAAGTGTTGGCATGAACACACGCACTGACGCTGGTGGACTAGGGTATCAGACAGGTAGCGTGTTGTGAACACAGGGTCGGTTGTGTCATACCAAACTTCCATAGATTTTCTTTCTTTTTTTTTTTTTTTTTCTCTCTTGATTTAAAACAAAACAAAATTGTCATTCGGCACTGTGGCAGAACAAAGATGACTGTAACTTATGTTTCTCATTTGATGTAGCTGTGTACCTTTTTCACTGTTATCGCCTCTGTAACAGTTGCATTCCAGCACTATCAAGCTCCAGCGCCAGTGGCTGGCGGTGCAAACACTCCCTGCCCCAGCTATGTACGTTCCCCAACTAGAGTATAACCTGTGAGAGGAGGAACTTTTCTGGATATCTCAAAATGCCTAAGTACAGTGTCTGGTACAAACTAAAGGCTCAGTAAGATCCTTTGAATCAAGAAAAGAATCACAATGCATTCCACGGAAAACATATTCAACAAAGGCTTATTAAATGAGCAAATACTCCATTTGTTTTAACAATTCCATCCTCTTCTAGGTTCTTTTAAAGTCCAAATCTCCCCTCCTCTCCCCTCGGGACTCCAGATCCTAACCAACCTCCCTTCGGCGGCATTCACTACCTCTGCTGCACTCTGGCCCTGCCCTCCTCCTCCACGTGTCGGACCCTTGCGGGGCCCGCCCTCCTTTCCTACGACGCGGCAACCTTATAGCCCCCTCCCCTCGTCCCTATCCTGCCCGCTCCCGCACCCAGTCCCTCTCCCGGGGCCTCGCGACTCCGGCGATTCAGCTCCTGGTCGCCGCCCGCAGGGTAACGCGGTTGTCATGGACACGGCACCTGCGCCCTACGGCAGTGGCCCTTTGCCGCCGTCCCCTCCCCCCACCTGCGGCGCCCAGCTGGCCGCGCCTCCGGAGCTCCGCCCCGCCCCGCCCTTTCGGGCGCTCCCCGGGCCGCGCGTGCCCGCGCCACTCCCCCCGCGCTGCCCCGTGCCTTTCCAGGCGCCGCGGAGCCACGGGGACCGTGGGGGCGCGCGTGCAAGCAAGCGGCCGCGCATGCGCACTGGCTGCCTCCCCTAGCGGCGATCCGGGCCGCTGCCGCTCGCGCTTGGGCAGGACGCGGGGCGGGCGGGGGGAGGGGGGAGCGGCTTCGCTTCCAGCCCCGAGTGAGGCGGAGACCCGGGCGGGCGGGCAGAGCAGGCGGCACCGCACCTCGGCCAGAGGCGGCTGCAGCAGCTGCTGCCCTTGTCCCTGCCGCCGCCTCTCCAGTCCCTTCTGTGATTGCCACTCCAGCTGCTGCGAACCGGCGAGAAAAAGGAGGAGGCGAGAAACTCCCACCGACCCACAGAGGTGAGTCCCGGGCAGAGCATCCTCCATCCTTGCCTGCCTCCCTCCCTCCCCACCTCCCTCCCATCCTCTCCGTCCTCCCCCCTCCCCGCTCCCCAACCCTCCCTCCCTCATCCTTCCCAACATCCCTCTCTCCTCTCCCCTCCTTTCTCCCTTCCAGCCTTTCTTTCATCCCTTTCTTCCTCTCTCCCAGCCCCACTTCCTTCCCACCCTTTCTTTCTTCCCCGTCTTCCTTGCAGCCGCTCGCCCTAGAGAACAGCTCTCCATCCCTTCCCTCTTGTCTCCATCTCTTTTTCCCCCTTTCTAACCTCTTCCCGGTGGGTGGGTGGGAGCATCCCTTGCCTGCTACAACTGTCCGGATTCAGGGGTTCCAGAAAATTGGGCTCTTATGCTGAGAGACACACTCTTAAACAGCGGGTGTCCTGCAGGTCCCTAAATTTTTAGGATGAGGGGTCAAGTTGGGTAGAGTACTGGGAACTGGAGGGAGAAGATGATCGAGGAAGAATCTATGGATTTGTGCTGTATTAGGGTGGGGGTGGGGAGGGCTGTCACTTGGACATGTTGCCAACAGCCCCCATACCCCTCTTCAGCAGTTTCTTTTTTTCGCCTGGGAATTACATATTCCCAGCGTGTGTTTCACCAATTTAAAATCCAGCTTTCCCTGCTTTGATTGTCTCCGTGAGAAGCCACAACGAAAGAGGAGAAGAGAGGAAAGGAACAAGAGAGAAAAAGGGGAGGGGAGAGAAAGGGAGATGGCAGTGGAAGCTTGTGTTCTTTTCCCCTAGGCCTCTTTGGATTGACATTTTCAAACCACCCGCCTCATATTTGGCTTGGAATTGAACCTGTGTGTCCTTGGTCTTGTCACTACCTACTTCAAAGGCAGAAACTCTCTAAACTTTAATGCCTGTGTACCGCAGCATTATTTATGGATTGTTTTGCTCAGCATACAAAATACCAAGGCAGAAAGGTTTTGGAAAATAGGGAGCAGAAGGGTAGAAGAGATGTACTTTTGTTCATCATGGGTTAACTTCTCAAGTAGGATAATGGTTGGACAGTTTTGGAGAAATGAGGTTATACTCCACAGGCTTGTAGATATACCATTTACATGGTATTAGCATTATATCCTTTAACAGAGACCCTTACCCATTTTCACCTACCTCATAGGAACCCCGAAGATGTTCGAAGAGAAACATACTGTGTGATTCTGTTTGTGGTTTACACCAATGGAAAAGTTGAATTAGCTTTAGAACCATTGTTAATAATTTAAAATCGCTGTTGGTTTTGCATCACTTATTTTCACAGAACACTATAATTTGCCTTGCTCTCTTTAGCTTGCACTCTAACCCGCTATATTATACACATTACTGGCAATTTGACAATTCTTTCTGTAAGTATTGCTGCTGTAAACTTTATTTATACATGGTGGAACAGCCATACCTCAGAATGTTTAGTATATTTATCATCTCAGAAGGGTCCAGCAGTGTAACTATAAATCAAAAATTGATATTTTGAAGCCTATATTTGTCCTATTTATATTCGCCTAGAAAAAAAAAAACAGACCAGAAAACCTTAATATATTTAGAATAGCTGTGTTTTATGTTTAAGGTGTATATGTGAGGGACCAAAATTAATGGTGGATTCGTTTAAGTTGCTGGTGAGAAACTATGCTATGGAACACATTATTGATTTTTTTTCTTTTCATTAAAATTATTATATGACAGTAGTGCAATATGCACTTTTGCATTTTATGGGAATGTAAAGCAGGAGCTGAGATGAAGAGAATTGCCTTCTTAAGTGATTGAGTGCTGATCTGATGAAGAGCTGATAGTTAATCACCTGAGTCAGTGCTGGGGAAGTGTGTAACGTTAGGAATGATGGACTCCTTCAACTCCCCATGGTAGGAATGCAATTCCATTAATGGCTTGGCTGACTCTTCAGCCGTGTAGCTAAAGCTTGGTTGAATTACCAGTGTTACCAACATCCTGAAGCAGATTGCAGTCAACCTGTGTGTATTGGAATGCTTGTATTACTTAATAGTGAACTTGTAGATTGGAGTGTTTTCCTTTTCCTGCAATACCATGAAACAAGTGAAAGACTGTCATGTTAATTATATATGAGCACAATAAGTTAGTTTTGTTCAAATTCCTTTCAAAAGACTTTTCCCTTCCCGGTATCTCTGCAATTATTTCTTTGTGGGGCTTCTCAGTTGCGAATGTGGGGAAGTGGCAGCCCTTCCACCAGCTTTGCTCTTTCTTTGTTGCAGTTTTTCTGCAGAGTGATGTGGGTGTATGCCCCAGTTTTTGACACTGTGCTTAGTATAGAAAAACAGGTACTTTTCTTTTGTCTTCTTTGTAAACATTAGTCCACTGAATAGAAACAAAACATACGAAGTTATTAAAGAACAATAGAATAAAATAACATTTTGTTTACAGCAAAAGATTTCAGAGAGATGATTAAAATTAATGAAATGTGCATATTAGAAGAGCAACTAGTGTCTTTCAAAAGCAGCTTGCCTCCTTGACTGTAATCCAGTTTGCAGATAAAGACTGGCTTCCTCTGAAGAATTTCAATCCTAGAGGCTTCTGCCTTTAGTTGACTGGATCTTCAAAAATACATGATACAATAAAGAGCTAATAGAACATCTTAGGACCCCTGTAAAACATATTCTAGATACATCCTCTATGCCTCCCTCCCTCAGAGCTCTTAACACCTGCCCAACCCTATGCTGAGTAGTGTGAGGTACTCCAAGAAATTTCAAAGAAGTAAAAGACTCTCTTTGACCTCAGCCTACAGTCTAGTTGAGAACAGGCATTTTTATGAGGTTCTATTTCACAGTGGCAAAGAACAAGATCTTTGGAGAGAGCTTTAGATGTGATTACAGGCTCTAGTTCTTAGGAGCCTTGTGTCCTACATACAATTTAAATCAATTTTTTTATCTATAAAATGAAAATTGTAGGGAAGTCTGATTCATGGGCTTGCTTTAAAGGTTAATTGTCTTTAGCACAGTACTTGGCAAAAGCAAACATATATTAAGTAAACATTATTATAATTAGGATAAATGGTTTGAATGCATTCCAAGACTGGATATGATTATGTACCAGAAAGGCAGAAGAGCAAGTAAGTATTAGAGGAATTGTGAAGAAGATAGGTGTCTGTGTAACTGGGAAAATATATTCAGTATTAGCACTGAAGCTTGGACAGAGATTCCTGGGAAAGATTTCCTGCAGGGTGGGCACCACAGTTGGAACAAAAGCAGGGAGGGAGGAAAAGGCATGGTGTGTTTGAAGAACATCAGGGAGACTATTTACTGGAAGATTTGGTGTACAGGTGTGTGTATTAAAAGGCAGAGTAGACACAGTCAGTGTAATTATACTGTCACTCGGTTAAGACAACTTCTAGTATGGGATCCATTTCATTATGTAGAAGGTTCAGCTACCCATGGAGCTAGTTTCAGTTCTTTGTCTCACCTAAAGCCCCATCCCAAGACATGAATTCCATGGTCGGCATGATAGTGAGGACCCAGAACGGTCTTAAGTCTTTTCTTCTAACTTCAAGGCAGAGGGAAAACTTGACCTTTGCTGAACAATAAAGATTTAATATTATGGTTCTTATAACTCTCTCTTGTTTTTCCTTACCCCATGAATATTCCAGGACTATATCTTAGAGTATATAACCAAGATTATTTTACTTTGACCTATATGAAGCCAGTACTTGTTAGGATAATTGTATTTCCAGGGGCTTATTTTTTTACTTCATGGTTGACTTTTCCTAATTACAAAAGCCCCTTTCCTTGGTGTCTAAGATTATTAACAAATTCTAAATGGATGATGCTCTTTCAGTTTTGTGGCTGTGAGGCTAATGGGTGATGGAACAGAAAGTCTAGCAGGGAACTGGCGTGGAACAGGTTAAATATACGCTCCATGTGGAGTGGCAAGTGCTCACTGGCAACATCTGTTGGCACACGTTTGTTTTTAGTTGAGGTTCATAAACTATTGTGAACATTTATCCACAAAATGTTTATCCAACAGCATAAGTGATATGAATGGAATTCTTTTATTCAAAAATGGATTTCCAGAAAATTTTGCCCTCAACTTTGAAGTGTCAGTATTTATTATGCCCATGTTTAACCCATTTTAATAAACATGATTTCATTATTTCTTCCCAAGTAGTAAAATATTTCTCATGTATTTCTGTTTCGTAGTTCTAATAATATGCAAAATTCTCCTCTTGAATATTATCTTAAGATGTATTAGTCATAAACATAAATATGTTTCTAAAAGCTAATATGAATATACTTCTAAAAACTAACAAACCATAGACTGTAGTAGTTTTATTTTCTGTTTGGAGATCCTTCTTAATTGATGTTTTAAAAATTCAGCAGATCTAAATAAAACATTTTCAGATGTGTTACTACTAGTCAGCTTTATGTTAGACTACTGGAGATTTTTGACAAATGTAACTTTTGACATTTTTATTTTTCTTATAAGTGAATTTTTATATCAGAGCTGAATTCTAGCTCAACCATAAATTTGTATCCTATTCCTCTTTGAAATTATTACTTGTAACACATTATACAAAACATAGTGATTGTCTGACTTTACAGAAATTAATTTTATAGGGCTTAACTATTGAAAGTGATTTTATTTTTCTTTTTATTTATAGGCCCTATCTGTGCACACGACTATTAGACTATTATATTTCAGGTATTAGGAAAACTTGCATTCACTGGAGTGAAAAAAGCAGATATGTTCCCCATACATGAAGGTGGTGACCTAACAGGGAGGGAGGTGGAGTAAGGATGAGACAGAATGAATTAATTTTATTTTCTCTTTTGAGCTGAAGGATACATAACTATCTGTTCAATTAGATGTTTTCTATATTTTTGCTGTGATGTCTACTATAATATATGTTTTCATTGTTTTAAAGTAGGCTTTATATATACATTTCAATGAATCGTTTTTAAAACTAGAGCAGGGATAAAAAAACTAATGTAAATCATATGTTGATTTTTTTTTAGTATCTTGCTACTTTGAGACATCTAACTATTTTGTTTGCTGGGCAGTTTTGGGGAAGCCAAGTAAGACATTTATGGGACACATTGAGATGGAGATACATTAAATAAGATCCTAACTTGCTACAGTGTTCCTACATTAAATGAGTGGACGTGCCACAGTGATAGAGATAAAAAAAAGTCCTTGAATTTTATATGGTCTCAAGGGCTACAGAGGCATAATAGAAAATTAATAGAAAGCTTCTGAGATGTTCATATTGTGTAAATTGAGTTTAGGTTGTTCATTATATATCTGCAGTAAATCCAATATCTTTTTTTTATGGCCCCTTGATATTTTGGAACTAAAGTCATGGACTCTTGATGGAGCTATGTCAATTGTTCTTCCACAACCCACTCAGAAACTACAAGGACTCCAGAAATCACCAGATAACTGATGTTATCATGATTAATTTGTAAGCATTTGGGGAAAATTTAGTCTTTCAAGTTTAACTTAAATTCATAGGGCTTGAAGCAGTTGTTAAATATCATCAATCCATCTTTCAGTGAGGAAGTAGTAATGTCTCTTAACTAATTTAGAAAGAGCTACTTGTACTCACTTGTTTCTAGGAAAGGGTATCTTATAATTCTTTAGAGTTTACCACTTTATTCTGTTTCTTCAGGCATTGATAATTGCCAGAGTAATTTCATAAAATATGTTTTTTTTTCCTAATTTACAGAAGTAGAGTAAAGAAGTGTATACAATACTCAAATTTCTTGGGTAAGGCTGGGCACATTGGCTCATGCTTTTAATCCCAGCACTTTGGGAGGCCTAGGCAGGCAAATCACCTGAGGCCAGAAGTTTAAGACCAGCCTGGCCAACATGGGGAAACCCCATCTCTACTAAAAATACAAAAATTAGTTGGGTGTGGCGTCTGGCGACTGTAATCCCAGTGTCACAGGTGGCTGAGGCAGGAGAATCTCTTGAACCCTGGAGGCGAAGGCTGCAGTGAGCTGAGATCACACCACTGCACTTTAGCCTGGGTGACAGCACGAGACTCTGTCTCAAAAACAAACAAAAAATAATAAAGTCTTGGGGAAAAACAAATCTGTATCTAAATTCATCTCTCTACTGCACTTACGCTTTCCATATATTTTTGTTTATTATATTGCGTAGCATGAATTCATTCAACAGGTATTTTTTGAAAATACCTGCTTTGTGTAGAGCATTGAGCTAGAGATTATAATTTCATAAGCACATTGAACCAAGGAAACTTGAATTCCTCCCCAGGTTTTCAACCCACTAATTAATTAGTTATGTGACTGAATATTAGGCTCAAACTCTCTAACCCTTACTTATTTATCTGTCTTTTATGTGACTTAGACTAGATGATATGTAAATATCTAGCTATAAAATTTTATAATTATACATGTGAATTTTCCTTAAAATTTCAAGGTAAAATGATTTATTTTCATTGTGTTCTGTTTTATTTTTCTTTTGAAACATAAACTTTGGCTGCATAAGAAAAAAAAAAAAACTTCACCTTTTATGACATATGCTTTCCCTTTCCCAATAAAATTGCAAATTTAGCTTCACAGTCCTGGACAAACTGCAAGGGACTAAGAAACCTGTCTTTTGTCTCTCCATCCTTCCCTCTCTTTCATTTTGGAAGTTCTTCCTACATTGAAGGTTCAAGTCAGTTGCTACAACTATTTAGGGAGTCTCCCAGTGTGTGGTTGGCTTGCTTCAATCATCCCAATGTTTGTGAAAGATTATCTGGCATTTATGCATTTAGAATGAGGTAATGTTTGTTTAAGAAGTTATATATATTTTAAGGTTAGTATTTCTGCCTCAGGCATAGTAAAGCCCTGCTTATCCCCAAGTTCTGTTTCAGAGGACCTGGCGGTCACCAGTCTTCCTACCAATACAGCTCCAAATTCCCATTAAAATTATTTTAATGAAATTTTGGACATATGTTTTATACAATAAAGTGTACCCATTTCAAGTGAATACTTTGTTGTGGATTGACAAACACACCTGTGTAACCATCACTGCCATCAAGATACAGAAAATTTTTTTTACCATAAAAACTTCTCTTCTCTTCTGACTGATCTGCTTTCTGTCCTATAGATTCACTTTTCCTATTCTAGAAATTGATATAGGTTGAATGACAGAATATGTACTCATTTTTATATTCCTTTTCTCATTGAGAATAATGTTTATGGGACTGATCTATGATTTTGAGTATATAAACTTCTAGAAAACAGTATAGAAGATAATCTGTGATTTTGGGTAGGCAAAGATCCCTTAGGACCTAAGAAGCACTAACCATAAAATTTAAAAGAAAAGATGTATTAGAATTTATCAAAGTTAAAGAAAAAACTTTTGCTCTTCAAAAGACAAAAGATTTGTTAGAACTACATATCTCTCTCTACATATTTGACAAAGGACTTTATCTAGACTATATATAGAACTCTTGCAACTCAATAAGAAGACAGGCAATCCATTTAAAAAATGAACAAAATATGTGAAGTCATATTTCACACAAAATATATGGATACCCTATGAGCACATGAAAGGGTGTTTAACTCTATAATTCACCAAAATAATTAAATTTAAAAACGACAGTGTGATGCCACTAGACAAACACTAAAATGACTAGATTGTAAAGACTGGCAATACCAAGTTTTGGAGAGGATGTGAAACAACTGTGATGCTCATGCATTGCTGGTGGGAATGCAATACTTTGGGAAACAAATTTGGCAGTTTCTCTTAATGTTAAAAATACTCTTAACATACGATCCAGAAATTCCACTCCCAGGTGAAATAAAAACATATGTACAAGGACTTTCACCTGAAAATTAATAACAGCTTACTCATACTAGCTTCAAACTAAAAACAACCAAAATACCTGTCAAATTCCTAAAGCTACTCCTTTGAGATACAAAACAAAGATGCTGATATATATACATATATATATCTAATTTTAAGGTGTGCTATTTAATATACGTTACCTGGCAGCAGAGGAAGGGGAATACATTGGGAAAGATTTCTAAAAGTGACAAGAAATGCAGAAGATGGGAGACCTGGACTTTGTTTCTACTTTTACATTTCTCTTGTCTGTGCCCGGTTTGTGTGTTGACTGCTTCCTCAGCCAGTGCCATGATCACTTCTTTAGTTCCTAGCACACCGTCATGCAGCAGCAGTGTCTCTTCCTGCAGAATGGGGAGGTTTTTGCCAAAACCCCTCCTGCAGACTTCTCTCTTATCTCACTGGCCAACACTGAATCCCATGGACATTCCCAATCTATTCAATGGCAAGGGGAATGGGAATACCACGTATGACAGGCTTAGACTAAATCACCATTTACCAGCTGGGACTACATATGGGATTAGCATTCACTGAGTGGAGGAGGTTAGGGGATTGATGAACAGAGTGGCAATTCTGTTAATATGGAAGGGGTAAATGATTGTTGGGTAAGCAAGAAGCAGTGTTTATTAGAATTTGATTTAGAGGTCTGCCTTGTTCTCAGCGTTCAAAGAGGTTGAAGCAAAAAGCTGAGATTGTAGTCACAACTTTTAATTGTGGGAGTGTGTTTGAAGAAACAGGTGACAGAGGGCAATGTAGGACAAGAAGGAGAAAATTTAGATCCTAGCCCACAGCATGAACTGGAGAGGGAGGGAGTCTGGATCCAAGGGAACAATTTAAAATGGGCAAGCATACAAATAGTGACAAGCAAAGCCAAGCACATTGGGGCCCATGGAGTTGGGACAGGAAGCAAAAGTCAGTGCTGGCAGTAGTCTGGAATCCAGGCAGGCAAATTCGATTGCAGTTTGCCCATCTGTGAAATCAGGACCTCAGGCAAGAAGATTTTCATGTTTTGCTTGTTAAGGCAGAAGCCAAAACAGTAATTATTTTCTACTTTTTTTTTTTTAAAGGTGTTCTCAACCACTCTAGATTCTATCTCAAAGATCAGAGCTGCATCTTCCATTTTTCTAGTATTCTCCTGTTTTCATTGCTAGGCCCATTCCTTCATAAATGTTTGTTGATCAAACTAAGTCTGAACTCACTCTGAGTATATTTCTGGTCAAATATAACAGCCATTCATCAAATGCTTTCCTGTAAGTTACGGAAACCACTGTTTTGTTGGGGGGCAGGGCACAGTCCTGGAGCCATACATGAGTAAGATACAGTGCCTTATTTCATAAGTTGATAGTCTAGTAGGGGCTGTAAGATGAGTACCTGAACAGTTTAATACCAGACAGAATGATAGAGTGTGTCCTGTAGTGTGTTACTGACTCCACAGCGGCCTGGGTCAAAAATCCAGGCTGACACAGCATCAGAAAGTTTGTTACAGCAATGGATGGGAATAAGAATATGGAGGAGGGATGACCTTGTATTGGTACTTTTAAATCAGTCCTGTCTTGGTCTGGGAACTGGGACAGGGCTGACCTGGCAGGGAGATGGGATCAATGAGCACAGCAGTGGGAGAGGTGGAGAAATCACATTCGAGAAAACTAAAGCTAGGACACTGATAACTGCTCAGTAGGTAGCTGAAAAGTGAGACTAGAGTGAAAGGGAGAGGCTGGGAGTAGAGAAATATTTTGGCATTATCTATACAGAGGTATCTTAAGAATTCAATAACAGAAGATACATTGTTTCAAAAAGAACATGTTTTGTCTTTTGCACTTACAGTAATAAATGCCCATTGTAGAACATCTAGAAAATAACAAGAAAAAGAATCTGGAAAATAAAAATCACTGCAGTCCAACTATTCAGTGAACATTTAGTGAATTTCTTTTTCCCCCAAGAGTTCATCTGAGTTTATCATATAGTAAGGGAGTTTTTAAGCACAGCTGAGAGCATAGGTATGTATATGTTTGTAAATATATCTAAACGTTTCCCGCCATAATAAAAATTATTCCTTTACATTAGTTTTTGTGTAACATTGCAATTTTTGGAATTTAAGTATTACATCTTTGGCTGTGTACAGAGATAAAATGTCTGGGTTGATCTGCCTTCAGTATGGGCCGTGTCATGGGCAAAGGATTGATTTTGGGGGCTCCAGGAGACTGCTTCAAAGAAATAGAGGTCAAGGTCTGTGTAGCTGTACATATATATGTATATATTTCTTAAATGGCAACACGATGTTCTATACTCTATTTTCCCTTTACATATAGTTTAGAGATATCTCCACCCTGGTACAAAACGGTATACACTATTGTTTTAACTGCTGCCTGTTGTTTTATGGTGTGGTTGTACCATGGTTTATTTAAACCTCATTTCCATGTACATTCAGTTTGTTTGTGCTATTATATTTCAAACAGTGCTAAGATGAGCATCCTTATACAGGTTTATTGTCTATATGGACTAATGCATTTTTCAAAGGTAAACTTATAAATGTAATTGTTGGGTCATAAGGTGTGTGCATTTTAAATTTTAATAGTGGCAAATTGCTCTTCCAATTGTTCGTACCCATTTGCCTTCCACCAACAATATGAAAGTGCATATTTCTTTACCTTTTTGCCAATACATGATAATTTTAAACTTGTAAAAGTTTACCAATGAATAGGTCAGAAGAATACTTCTTTTTTATATAAATTTGTTTCACAGATTTCTAGAGGTTATCTTTCCATTTGTTTTCTAATGGCCTAATGTTTTGCCTTTAGCTGTGATGAGTATATGCTTTTTTTTCTAGTTTATTTTTGCATGAGTTATTTATCTTATTTTCATTTAAGGACTTAATTATATTCTCTGGGTACAAAGAATTTTGTTGTTATTACTTAATTAATAACACACTATTAAAACTACTATTGTGATTTCTAGTAGGTGATGGCTTTTTGCCAAAGTTTTATCTCTATTTTTACATCTTTTTTTTTTTCAGATGAATATGATTATCAGGTTGCCAATTTTAAAACAACACTGTATTTTAGTTAGTATTGTATTTAATTTAAGGGAATTTTGAGGGTGAAGTGACAACTCTAAATTCATAATCTTTCCATTGGCATGTCTCTTTATTTATTCAAGTATTTTTGTGTCCTTCAGTAACATAAATAGCCTTCTTTATAGAAGGAAACATTTCTCATTTTGTGTTATTATGAGTTTTTATTACTGTTGGGGAAGGGATTTTATTCTTTAATATTTCCTAATAGGTTATTGCTGATGTAGAAATTATTCTTTTTGATTTTTATTTTTGGTTTTGTCTCCTGTCACCTTGTTGAAATACTTTATTGGTTCAAAAATGTACTCTTGTGTTTTTCTTATCAATTTATATACCTCTTTTATATCTTAAGATAAGAGTTCATAGTTTAAATATGCACACACACACACTCACATACTTGCAAGTCTTATTTAAATGAAAATGATAAAATATAATACCTTTTTCTTTTAGTGTCTTCTAATTTTAAATACATTTTTTCTTCTACCTTAGATTTGGTGTGAATGAGACACTATTCAGATTGTAAATACACTGTTTATACTGAGGTCCAAGTACACCTTTTTTGTTTTTAAAATTGTTCTCAAGATCTGTCTTTTCCATGGTAACCTAAGTATACTTATGCCGATATCAGTATATTTGTGATCTTTCCCTTTGGAGTAAGCATAGTGGGTACATGAGCTTCATATTCTTACTTCCAGAAATTTACTTGGCACTTTTGTGGATGTTTCTCCGTAATTCATGGTGATTTTTTTTTTGTATGCCATTCAAAGTCAGGGGCCATGTCTTTTCACATTGAGTGAATAATTATCTCATGGTGGTGACAACATGTTTGATTATGCTAATGCCTGTGATATTAAACTTCTTTATCTAAGTGACTTTATTCTTTGGATATCTGATTTTTAAAAATATTTTGCCATCATTTGTATATTGAAGCTGTTGTACTAATACAGGATCTTCATTCCAGCATTGTTTTTTATAAATGTGTCAGTATTGATACAGTAGCCAGTACAGCACCACTAAGAAGGTTTTACAGTCTCCAGTTCTTACCCAGAATTTTATTTTTTGGCAGTAAGATCTTCTTATTCAAACTTGAGAGGAAACTTAACCTGGGTAGTATTTTCATGACTTTTTAAATCAGGGAAATGATTATTTTGAATGAAAACCTTTCACTGATTATGCAAATTGAGAAAATGGGCTAATTGCCATGAATTGTAATTGTTCATTCATCTGGTCTAGTCTTTATAAATACATAGCAGTATTGATTTATCATTAATGAACCCATCTTCATAAAACCCTGTGATCCTTAGTATTATGTTGGTGCAAAAGTAATTGCGGTTTTTGACATTAAAAATAATGGCAAGATTGCTTTTACAGTACATTATTACATTATGTTAGTAAAAGTAATGGCAAAACCGCAATTACTTTTGTAGCAACCTAATAAGTTAGTGTAAATAGATGAAACAATTTTTACTGTTGAAAACAGGCATTTTGCTTTGTAGAGTATTGACTATGTATGTGAAATTAGTAGCAAGTGTAAGTCATGGTTCATGGAACTGCAAGAGACTTTTATTAGTGCTGAATCTAGTTTAAAAATTCAGTTAACTGTCTTTTCTTAAAGAATTAACACCGTAAAGATGAGTTAGAATAATACCAATATGATAAGTTTGAATAAAACTATCAGTTAACAACATATAGCTGTTTTCCATTCTACTTTGATTGAATAATTTGAGATGCTTCTGTTTATTTGATGAAATTTTCTTGATGACTGCTTGCCTTTGGAAAGAATTTTTTGTTTGCTGTTGCTGTTATGAATAGCTGAAGTCTTAAATCCAGGTGTATTACATTTTATTGTTGCTCACTTTATCTTACAATTGCAGAGTTGTTCTTCACCAAGGCAAGTTAATACCATATGAAATAAATGCTCTTTTTTGAGTATGAATTTACAGTATTTTATATCAAAATTAGAAGTAAGTGGCATCATAAAATGTTTCAACTAGTAAAATGCTAACTTTGTATAATTTTTATTTTTCATACTTTATTATAGTTATAAAACAATCTATACTGTTACTATTTGCCTTTCACTCAAGAAAATGCAAATACTTAGTGAAGATACTAAAGGCTACAAAATGACATGACAAGAATTTAGAGAAGACATAAAAAATCTTACTGTTGTTAATAAGGCAAACTGAGCTGGAGATTCAATGCTATTGCTGTGAAAATCCCAGCTTCCATTTTTTTCTTTTTTTGTGCAGAAATTGCTGTGCTCATTCTGAAATTCATTTATAAAGTAAGAATACTCTAAAACAATCTTTAAAAAGATGAACAAAGTTGGAAGACACACATCTTAATTTCAAAACTTACTGCTGAAGTATAATAATCAAGACTAAGTGGTATTAACATAAGCATAGGCATCTAGATCATTGGAATAGAATTGGGCATTCAGAAATACACTCACATATTTATGATTAATTGATTTTTCAACAAGGGTGACAAGACAATTTAATGAGGGAAAGAATAGTTTTTTAAACAAATGGACAACTGAATAAACATATACATGAAAAAGATGAATTTGGACCACTATCTCCCCCCATATAAAAAAAAATTGATGATAGACTTCAATATGCATTATAGACCTAAATATGAGAGCTAACTGTAAAACTCTTGGAAGAAAACGTAGGTGTGAATCTTAATGACCTTGGATTAGGCATTGGTTTCTTGGATTAGGGAGTAGATTTGTAGATATGACACCCAAAGCACAAGCAATAAAAGAAAAATAATGTAAATAGAACTTCATCAAAATTAAAAACTTTTATGCATCAAAGGGTCCCATCAGGAAAATAAAAAGACAACCCAAGAATGGAAGAACATGTTTACAAATCATATCAATAAGAATCCTTTCTTCAAAATATATAAAGAACTATTGCAAATTAATAATAAAATGAATACCTAAATTTAAAAATGGGCAAAGGACTAGAATAGACATTTCTCCAAAGAAGAGATACAAATGGCAAATAAGCACATGAAGAGATGCTCAGCATCATCAAGTGAATGCATATCAAAACCACAATGAAATATGAATTCACACCTACTAGGCTGGTTCTAATAAAAAAAACATTAAGAACAAATATTGGTAAACAATGTGGGGAAATTGGAATTCTTATATATTAAGGTAGGAATGTCAGCGTAAATTTAAAAGGGAATATGAAAGATGCATCTAATTTGGAAAACAATTTGCTAGTTCCCCAAAAAGTTAAATATAGAATTTTCTTATGATCCAACAATTTTATTCTTAGGTATGTATTGAAGAGCATCAAAAAAATGTCCACACGAGACTCTGTACATTTTGTATCCCTAGCAGCATTATTTATTGAAGCCATAAAGTGGAAAAATATGACATCTATTAATTGAAGAATGAACACACAAAATAAGGTATATTTATACAATGGAATAATATTCTGCCATAAATAGGAATAAATACTGATACACGTGAAACATGGATAACCTTGAAGACATTATGTTAAGTGAAAGAAGCCAGACACAAAATGTCACATATTATATGATTGAATTTACATAAAATGTCCAGAATTTGCCAATCTGCTTAGACAAAAAGTAGACTAGTGGTTGTCAGGGATTGGGAGAAGGGAGGAATGAGGAATGAATGCTAATGGGTTCACATTTTTCCTTTTCCTTTTTTTTTCTCTTTGGAGACGTGGAAACAGTCTCACTCTGTTGCCCAGGTTAAGTGCAGTGGTGCAATCATAGCTTACTGCAGCTCAAACTTTTAGGTACACACGATCCTCTCCACTTGGCTCCCCAGTAGCTGGGATTATAGGTGTATGCCACCATGTTTGGCTGATTATTATTATTATTTTGTAGAGACGGGGTCTTGCTGTGTTACCCAGACTGGGAGTTTTCTTTTTGATATGATGCAAATTCTGGAATTAGATAGTGGTGGTGGTTGCACATACTGTTTGTGCATATACTACAAAACATCCACTGAATTGTACACTTTAAAATGATAAATGTTGCATATGAATTATGCTTATAAGACAAATAATTATTTTTGGTTTTGTTTTTCCATTTGGAATGTACAAGTTACTCCTTGTCATAATATTAAATGGTATATTTTTTTCACTAGAGTTGAACTTCAAGCCAATTTACATTGTAGAGTACAATTGTACTATGTTCATACAATCACAAAATGAACATTATGACATTTAATTATTATGTTTATATCCAGCCATAATATAGCTGAAAAGACATTTCTTAATTGCCTGTCTTAGAGGTACTCTATTTGTGATACCAGGATAAGTAAGAGATGGTGTCTACCCCAAGACATCTAATGGTATATAGCGGGAAAATGTGACCCATAAACAAATAGCTGAAGAATATGACATGGTGTAGAGGTATATTGGAAGTTATAGATAGCAGTGATGGATGAGTATCTAAAGTAAAGCAGAATTAGACAAAGGTCTAGAAGATCCTCATTTCAATAGGAACTTAAAGAACATGTAAGAGTTTCCTGTAAAGATAAATTAGGAAATAGCATTCCAGGTTGAGGGGAAAGCGTGGAGGTAGGAATGTCAATGTAAATTTAAGGCTCAACAAATCGTGCAGTTGCCAGAGTGGTTAGGAGGAGAGATGAGGCATGTGGAGGTGATAGGGATGAAGACAACAGAACTGATTATTATAGAAGTGTCGAAGACTTAGGAACCATCTGAATGTGAGATTCAGGACAAAGGCAAAGACAAAGTTAACTGAACATTATCACGTCTTCTTGTGCGAAACATTAATTTCAGACTTAGCTGATGTTTAGTTTTAATGATGTAAAATATGAAAAGCTTACAGGACTTCTAGATGCAAGTCTTCAGTAGACACTTATCAATCAGGTCTGGACTCCGGAGCTGTTAGTATTCAAATTAGGAATTTTAGAGTGAAACAGGAGGCGATAGTTATAGCTGTGAAAGTAGATGAAATGCCGTACGGGTTGCATAAAGCATTATAAATATGGGGCCTGCATCCTCAGGAATACCACTGCTTAAGTGACAAATAATGAAAAAAAATTTAATGGGAAAGAGAGAGGAATCCTACGGTGGTATTTAAGACAACAAAGTCAGCAAAATGAAAAAGGAAAAAACACTTGGAAAAGAAAAATTGTACTCTTTTAGCTTTTGGCTTGAATTTTTAGCCAAACATACAGAAACAAAGAGAGGCAGTTGTAAGATCAAATCTTACATCTGTTTACTGCTTTCAGCCATGAGGTCTTTGGGTTATGACAGTCAACAAGAGAAAGGAAGGGTAAGAAATGACTCAAGAAATGATAAAGCCTGAACCGGGAAGCTCCTCGGTGGACTAGGATTGCAGCTCCTTGGTAGCTCTAAAATTGTAGCAGTTGTGCAGCTTGGTCTGAGGCGCCACTGGAGCCCTGCTGGTGATGAGAAGAGACTGAAAGCTGGTCAGACCAGCAGCCAAACAATGACCCCATGACCACTTTGTGATCTGTTCTGAAGCCTTTCTGTGGTGGGAGATTGGCTTTAGTTTCTCTTCATCCTGATTTCTGATATTTAAGCCAGCAGAATTCTCCTTCCAGCTACATCCTTTACCTTGCTATACAAATCGATTATTGGCCTGGATAACATTTTAAAAATGAAGCTTGCTCAACTAAACTGTAACCCTTGTGGGTTTAGTGGTTTGTGCAAAATATGCTTTCAGTAAAAGAGAAACAAAAAAAAGTCATGTCTCTTGTTAACAGGATGCCTCACTTCTCCAGCAAAACAAAGATGTTTTATTGTTACTTTCCATACAAAATAGTTGATCAATAAAAAGAAAACATATTTTTTTACTGACAAACCATTTCTAGTTTTCACACTGTTGGTATGTGCAAAATCTGAATAGTGAAGGGTGGAGAAGGGGGAGGCAAGTGCCTCATTGGTTGACTTTTTTTTTTCCCTTAACTTCTTTTAAGGTGTGAAGGTAGAGTTTCCCAAGTTTCCCTTGTGTTCAGGCGGGAAAGGTGATCATCAGATGTTGTTCACAGATCAGGGAGGTAAAAGACTGAAGAGATGCCACTAGAGGCCACTGTATTTGTTAAGTAAGAAGTGGATCTCACTTGATCTTTGCCAGAGTAGCTTCAGTCAAGCGGTCATCTCAGAAATCTGATAGCATTGAAGAGTCAGTGTGAAAAGAGAAATTAGATGTTATATGTTCCTAAAGTTGTTTAGCAGACTTAGATATGCTGAAAGGCAAGTGAGAGGGAAACACAAAGAGAAGGTTCAGTTTAGTGTGTTTTGTTTCTAATGGGGCAGTTTGAGCACAGAACACTAAGGATAGGGAGTTTGTTGGCGAATTAGTTTACTAGAGTAGGAAGGCAGAAATGGGTTTTAGAATTTTAACACTTATAAAAATGTTGTGCTTCATATGAATAATTTATATTCTTTCTTACCTTTTTGCAAAGCCCAAATTAGATAAAATTTGATGGAAGGGAGGAAAGAAGATATCAATTATGCTTAGCTTTATATAATAGATGGATTGCTAAAATCTCATTTTGTAATTGTAACCACTAGAGAAGTTATGATTTAAAGAAATTCTTTTGTAAGGGAAATACCACCACTAGTTTTTATTTATTAGTAAATAGATATGCTCATATATATATATATATATATATATTGCTTGAGGGGAAGAATAAATGACTTACATATGTTTCTTGATTTATTCTTTCATTTCTCTCATGTGCAGCAAATCAATTTATAAGAATTAAAATGCCAGACAGTTTAAGTTCTTAATTCTTACTTTGAATAAAAGTGTTGAAAACATAGACACTTTGTCCTCAGACATGAGCAATAGACTTTGTTGCCAAACTTCAGAAGTAATCAAATGCTATGGTTTTGCATTTATATACCTGCTAATTTAATTAGGAAATTAAATGATATTTCCATAGCAATGGAAACAGCGCTCCTTGCACACTTGTTTTATGCCTGCAATAATACACAGCGGGGTATCCAAGAACTTTAGCCTAAGTTCCAAAAGAGACAAGGTGTGTAAGCATTGACACAAATGATGCACACAGAGGTATTACTGGATTTGTAAAGATGGCATGAGTGGCTAAAATTATATCAGTGAATATTTTTAAAAATCAATGCTACAAATGAATAATGTTACTGAGAAGGCCTAAAGGGTTTTCCTGGACTCTGTCACAGATGCTGGTTTTGGTAAATGACTTCTCCAGTCTCAAGAATTCTAACATTATATGCATGTGTTGTTATAGTAGAATGATTTATAATCTTTTGGATATATACCCAGTAATGGGATTGCTGGATGGAATTTCTATTTCTAGGTCCTTGAGGAATCGCCACACTGTTTTCCACAATGGTTGAACTAATTTACACTCCCACCAACAGTGTAAAATTGTTCTTTTGTGTACCTATGCAACAATCTTGCAAGTTCTTCACATGTACCCCAAAACCTAAACTGCAATTAAAAAAAAGGAATTCTACCATTATATTACAGTATGCTTAAAGATGCTGAACTGACCAATTTCAATTCCACTTTTTTTTTTTTGAAACAGACAGGGTAAGTGGATAAACTGATGTGGCTCTCTGAGCCCACTTGGTCTCAGAAAATAAAATTATAGGGAAGGACTCAATCCCTAGAAAGTAATTCTGTACTTGTCATTAGTGGAGTGACTTCATGGGATGTTTAAATAAGCTTTGTGAAGCCTATGACCCCAGTGAATTTAGGAGGTGAGAGACAGTATTCACTTGTCTTATTTCCTTTTAGCCTATGTCCCAAATGTATATTATGATTGTGCTATTTTGCAATAGTGCTACTGTGATCTAATTAAAATTTAAAGATAAGTGTAGGTGGATTCATTGAATGTACTTTAATACTTTAAAAATTTTCTTCCTGAATGCATTCTTCTGGTTAACTAATTGATTTTTCTTTCACCATCATTGGCTATTCTTGACCAATGAACTTTCTAATCTCTTTGTTTTTCTTGCTGCTTTCTGATGACATATTTTTGAACCATCCCAAAACCTCCAAGCTGCTGCTTAATTCTGTACTGTCCTCCCTCCTGTCACAGAATTTAATCTGGTCTCTCAGCCTCTGTCTCTGTCTTTGTCTTTCTGTCTGTGTTCCTGAGTGTCATTTCTCCAATGCTAAAACCCCTAATCTGGATGCACCTGCACCCAATTAATTTTTGAAGTTCTAATCTTCTTGCCGAAAAAGCATTCAGTGTGCTTCTGTGGCTACCTAATTAACTCTTAAGTACCTTAGCCTACTACTCATGGGTCCTGTGTTCCAGACTCAAGCTCGTAGCTCATATTCCAAAAAGGCATTCTCATGCTCCTCTAAGGAAACCCCACGCCCTGACAAGTCTGAAACATTCCTCTCCAACATACTCCTGGCTTTTCTTCAAGGGCAACTTGGACTCATTTTTTGCTGTCTATCTAGGAGATGTTCTACGTGTCCTTTAAGTCCATCTACTAGGTAATCTCCTTCCTTGATGAATCTGTATCTGATTCCTTAAAACGCTTCCATCTCACTTTCCTCCTAACTTCTATATCTCTTTATTTGTTTCCCATTTTTGTTACACTTTTCTTAGAGTTGTTGCTGTATTTGTTGTCCTGGCTCCATCCCCGCCACATAACCTATACTCTTGACTGGGAATGTCTTTAAAGCAGGGGCAAGATTTTTTCATCTAAGTATACCTTATAATGTATATCTCAGAATTTAGCATATGGTCAGTAAATACAGGAGTAATTCAGTAAACTTATTCAGTTTCAATATATTAACTGTTTTAAAACAGGAAATGAATGGTAGTGTATAGAAATTTTGGTATGTTTGGACATATAAATTTTATAATATCTAAAAGTATATGAAGACATCCTTTGAGACTTAGAAAAAAACAGTGAGTTCCCATGAGTTATAGTTTGTCAACTAACCAGAGTATATTAAAGAATATAACATTTTGTAGTTACGCTTTATATGATGAGAGACAGAAGTGGCCCCTAAACTGATTGAGATTTTAATAATGGCATATGTTCCTAGTGGATTCAGAGATCTAGAGGAGCACATTTTGTGGGATACTAGTCCTAAGCAATGCTTTATCGATAAGTTCTTTTTACAGATAAACTTGGGAAATGACCTGCTTTTTCTTCTAAAATAGTGTCTGAGAGTTTCTGCCATTAAACAGACAAACAAATAAATAGCTCTAAGAGTAAACAACAAAACACAATTAAACTACACTTAAATATCATATATCCATATATCCTATATTCATTTGGCACAAAACCTTTCTACCAATCTGCCCTCTCCTGCCCAGCCTTGCTGGGATAACAGCTGGCATCCTGCAGAATACACCAGAGGAAATACTGATTTGAACCTTTATAAAGCTTTTTATTAACTATGTTTGCTGCACAAATAATATTATACTAAGGACATTTTCCTAAAAAGAGAAATGTTACTCTTCTTGTCACCATTGTAATGTATGTTGTTTGCATTTCCGTGTTTCTTTTCAGGCTGATTCATACTCATTTTCAACATGGTTGTAGTCATCGAATACATATGACTTTATGTCATTTTAAAAATCCATAGTTCCAACTGTAATCTATATTTAATAATTATTATTTTATGGCTACATTTTATTGTGTGTTTAAACATTTTTATTATTTCTGGCTTTGATTTGTAAACAGTTTAGAAATGAACACTGTAGGCATGTTACTTTCTGTTAAAAACTGAGCTTAAAAATTCTGAGAGTACAGATACCGAGTTGCAGGCTCTAGTGGTTATGGCCATACTGTTTGTTATAACTCTAGGGTGAGTTTATATGGCTTCCTACAATATTTAATTATATACTGTTCCTTCACTGTCATGCTAGTAATAGGTATTCTTTTTCAATTTAATTATCATAAAATGAAAACTTGTGAACAGCTTTTTTCCCTGTAAGCCTCATAGAACTGAGGTGAATGAACATTAGTTTATTATAAAAAATGATTTATGGATAATTTTTGCTACTCTTAACCCATGATCACTTATATCCAGATATGTTTATTCTAGTACTGATAGTATTTTTTCTCCTGAATTCCTCTTTTTCATTTTTGATGTTGTGCTTGTTGTGTCCAGCTTCTGAAATACAACCTGTTTCTTGACTTCGGTGATAACTTCAGCTGTGTTTTATATAGTTTTCCATTTGTGTGATTATTGGCTTCCCTTTAAAATATGTCAAGATCTGGGTAAATATTTTTTTCATTTCTGATTTTTGCTGTTAATATTGTTATAGCCAATTAGTTGGTAAGAAGGGTGAAAAAAACTTCTATGAAACAAATAGAAAGAAAGATACATAATTATTTAATTTGATGTTGAGTAGGGAAGGCCTTTCCAAGCATAAAAAGGAAGAAATTTTAAGGTAAACAACTAATAGATTGAATATTACTTTTTTTTTTTTTTTTTGAGATGGAGTCTCGCTCTGTTGACCAGGCTGGAGTGCAATAGTGTGATCTCAGCTCACTAGAACCTCGCCTCCCGGGTTCAAGTGATTCTCCTGCCTCAACCTCCTGAGTAGCTGGAATTACAGGTGCCTGCCACCATGTCCAGCTAATTTTTTTGTATTTTTAGTAGAGATGGGGTTTCACCATGTTGGCCAGGTTGGTCGATCTACTGACCTCGTGATTTGCCTGTCTCGGCCTCTCAAAGTGCTAGGATTACAAGTGTTGGCCACCACATCTGGCCCATATTTTACTTTTATAATCAGGAAAACTAAAGTTCTAAATTATGATAAGTAGAATGTAAAATTGGGCATTTAAAAAATGATGCCCTTCAAAATCATTTACTCTTATTTTTGTCCTTACTATCCCATTGGATATGTAATTGCAATATATATATATATATTGCAATTACAGCAGGGAGATAGTTAAGATTTTTGTATCTTCAAAGGTCTCGTATAGCTGCACATTGTTAGCTCTGTTGAAGAGTTGAAAAAAATACCAGCCCAATTACCATGATTAGAACTGCCTTGCCATAAAATATTGCTAATGTTTGTGGAATGTTTCAGCACGTTAGTGAGCAATTCTCAAGTTCTTTTCTGATTTTGGCATTTATAAGGTTAACTAGATGGTTCCCAAGCTTCTTGAAGGGATGCAATGTAGACAGATAATTTTCAGAGGGGTCGCAACTGGCATGTTTGGGTCAAGGTAATGACGTACTGAATGGGATCTGCTGAAAGAGGAAGAGAAGTTGCCAAAAAGTCAGAGAGATACAAAGAAAGCCATACCTAGATTCACACTGCCACCCTTACTTTCTTAAGCAGCCAGGTCTTCTTAATTTGTCAAGAGCTGAGTGATGTAATGAGGTGAGAGCATGATCTTTGTTTGGTTGATTTTGATTATATATCTATCTCTATTAAGGTACAAGCTGTATGGTTTGTTACCATCCAGATTGGTAGGAAAATCTAGGCAGATCCAGGCTAATTCTCCAATTGACCATCTTGGCTAATAGTATATAACCTCATAGTGAAATGGCAAGTAAGATCCAGAGATTCAGATACTCTGAATACTAGTAGTACAATCTTAAAATTACAAAACTGTGGTTTAAATATTTATTGATTAATATCATTATAACAAGGTTTTCTTAAGTTTTCTAAGTTAGTGTATATACACCTAAATATCTCTAAAGAAGATGTGTGTGTATGTGTGTGCATGTGCCTGTGTGTGTGTGTTTGTGTTGAGGGTGGAGTACATGCATATGTTTGCTTTGAGCTCATCCCCTACTCTCCTGTCCTCACATTTCACCATGGATTTTTTTTGGGGGGTGGGGGGTAGACAGAGTCTCTCTCTGTTGACCAGGCTGGAGTGCAATGGCATGATCCCAGCTCAATCACTGAGACCTCTGCCTCCCATGTTCAAGCAATTCTCCTGCCTCAACCTCTGGAGTAGCCGGGACTACAGAAGCACGCCATCATGTCCGGCGATTTTTTTTTGTATTTTAGTAGAGATGGGGTTTCACTGTATTTGTTGTCTAGGCTGCTCGCGAACTTCTGAGCTTAGAAAATCCACCCAACTCGGCCTCCACATGGATTTTACTATACTTGCATCTGTGTCTCTTGGTCTTGTTTGCATTTTGTTCTTCACTGGAGGTTCTCATGTTGCTCACCTCACTTGCCACTGTTGGAAAATTGTCTGTTCTCTCCTCAGTATCTCTGCCCATTTTATTTGCAGTTGGACGGTATAAACCACCTCTCATTGAAAGACTTTCTGTTGGTGAATTGAGAAAATGACTCTTTAGCTGACTGATTTGACCTGCCTGATTCTCCAATCTGCCTTGTTATGTAATGACCACCATTTCTAGAAACTAACTAGGTCATTAAATCCTTGAATCAAATGCTCGTGAGCCTACAAGAAAATCCCCCGAGATTTCTGCTACTCTGGGATTTTAACATTTCTTTTCTCAGAATGCTCTGCTCATGCTCTGTTACTGAACTCCTATCCCTTCATGCCCTTTCCCATGCTCTTGCATCATATTTAATAGTATTTTTACCTTTTTTTAAAATTGTACTTTAAGTTCTGGGGTACATGTGCACATCATGCAGGACTGTTGCATAGGTACATACATAGCAATGTGGTTTGCTGCCTCCATTCCCCCGTCAACTATTTCTGGCATCATTTCTCCCCACATTATTCCTCCCCAACCTCCCCACACCACCCCCCCGCTGTCCCTCCCTTAGTCCCCCCCAACAGACCCCAGTGTGTGATGCTCCCCTCTCTCCTGTGTCCATGTATTCTCACTGGTCAATACCAACCTGTGAGTAAGAACATGCGGTATTTGATTTTCTGTTCTTGTGTCAGTTTGTTGAGAATGATGGTTTCCAGATTTATCCATGTCCCTATAAAGGACACAAACTCATCATTTTTTATGGCTGCATAGTATTCTGTGGTGTGTATGTACCACATTTTCCTTGTCCAATCTATCGTCAATGGGCATCTGGGTTGGTTCCAGGTCTTTGGTATTGTAAACAGTGCCACAATGAACATACGTGTGCATGTGTCTTTATAATAGAATGATTTATAATCATTTGGATATCTATCCAGTAATGGGAATGCTAGGTCAAATGGAATTTCTATTTCTAGGTCCTTGAGGAAGTGCTATACTGTCTTCCACAATGATTGAACTAGTTTACACTCCCATCCACAGTGTAAAAGTGTTCCTATTTCTCCACATCCTCTCCAGCATCTGTTGTCTCCAGATTTTTTAATGATCACCGTTTTAACTGGCATGAGGTGGTATCTCAATGCAGTTTTCATTTGCATTTCTCTAGCAATCAGTGATGATAAGCATTTTTTCATGTGTTTGTTGGCCTCATATATGTCTTCTTTTGAAAAGTGTCTGTTCATATCCTTCTCCTACTTTTGGATGTTTTTTTTTNTTTTTTTTCTTGTAAATCTGTTTTAGTTCATTGTGGATTCTGGATATTAGCCCTTTGTCAGATGGGTACATTGCAAAAATTTTTTCCCACTCTGTTGGTTGCCAGTTCACTCTGATGATTGTACCTTTTTACTGTGCAGAAGCTCTGGAGTTTAATTAAATCCTATTTGTCTATTTTGGCTTCTGTTGCCAATGCTTTTGGTGTTTTAGTCATGAAGTCCTTGCCTATGCCTATGTCCTGAATGGTTTTGTCTAGGTTCTCTTCTAGGATTTTTATGGTGTTAGGTCTCATTGTTTAAGTCTTTACACAATCTGGAGTTAGTTTTAGTGTAAGGTGTCAGGAAGGGGTCCAGTTTCTGCTTTCTGCACACTGCTAGCCAGTTTTCCCACCACCATTTATTAAACAGGGGGTCCTTTCCCATTGCTTGTTTTTGTCAGGTTTGTCAAAGATCAGATGATTGTAGATGTGTGGCATTGCCTCCACGGCCTCCATTCTGTTCCATTGGTCTATATCT
The DNA here is from genome assembly GCF_001604975.1 of Cebus imitator. Lineage (NCBI taxonomy): Eukaryota > Metazoa > Chordata > Mammalia > Primates > Cebidae > Cebus > Cebus imitator. The sequence continues at coordinate 2,357,919 of NW_016107415.1, forward strand.
CTGTTTTGGTACCAGTACTATGCTGTTTTGATTACTGTAGCCTTGTAGTGTAGTTTGAAATCAGATAGTATGATGCCTCTGGCTTTGTTCTTTTTGCTTAGGATTGTCTTGGCTATGGGGCTTTTTTGGTTCCATATGAAGTTTAAGGTGGTTTTTTCCAGTTCTGTGAAGAAGGTTATTGGTAGCTTGATGGGGATGACACTGAATCTGTAAATCACATTGGGCAGTATGGCCATTTTCATGATATTGATTCTTCCTAACCATAAGCATGGAATGTTTCTCCATCTGTTTGTGTCCTCTCTTATTTCATTGAGCAGTGGTTTGTAGTTGTCTTTGAAGAGGTCCTTTACATCCTTTATTAGTTGTATCCCTAGGTATTTTATTCTCTTTGTAGCAATTGTGAATGGGCGTTCACTCATGATTTGGCTCTCTGTTAATCTGTTATTGGTGTATAGAAATGCTTGTGATTTCTGCACATTGATTTTGTATCCTGAGACTTTGCTGAAGTTGCTTATCGGGTTCAGGAGATTTTGGGCTGAGACGATGGGGTCTTTTAAATATACAATCATGTCATCTGCAAATAGAGACAATTTGACTTCCTCTTTTCCTAATTGAATACCCTTTATTTTTTTTTTTTTTGCCTAATTGGTCTGGCTAGAACTTCCAATGCTGTATTGAATAGGAGTGGTGAGGGAGGGCATCCTTGTCTAGTGCCAGATTTCAAAGGGAATGCTTACAGTTTTTGCCCATTTAGTGTGATATTGGCTATAGGTTTGTTGTAAATAGCTTTTACTGTTTTGAGATATGTTCCTTCCATACCTAGTTTATTGAGAGTTTTTAGTATAAAGGGCTGTTGAATTTTGTTGAAGGCCTTCTCTGCATCTATTAGGATAATCATGTGGTTTTTGTCTTTGGTTCTGTATGTGTGATGGATTATGTTTATAGATTTGCATATGTTGAACCAGCCTTGCATCCCTGGAATGAGCCTACTTGATTGTGATGGATAAGCTTTCTGATATGCTGTTTCAATTGGTTTGCCAGGATTTTATTGAAGATTTTCACATCTGTGTTCATCGTGGATATTGGTCTGAAGGTTTTTTTTTTGTTTGTTTTTTTGTTTTTGCTGAGTCTCTGCCGGGTTTTGGTATCAGGATGATGTTGGTCTCATACAATGATTTGGTAAGGATTCCCTCTTTTGTATTGTTTGGAACAGTTTCAGAAGGAATGGTACCAGCTCCTCTTTGTATGTCTGGTAGAATGCAGCTGTTAACCTGTCTCTAAATGGGCTTTTTTTGGTTGGTAAGCTGTTAATTCCTGCCTCAACTTCAGCCCTTGTTATTGATCTATTCAAGGTTTCAGCTTCTTCCTGGTTTAAGCTTGGGAATGCTCAACCCTGGTGAATCTGACGATTATGTGCCTTGGGGTTGCTCTTCTTGAGGAACGTTTTTGTGGTGTTCTCTGTATTTCCTGGATTTGAATGGTGGCCTGGCTTGCTAGGTTGAGGAAGTTCTCCTGGATAATATCCTGAAGAGTGTCTTCCAGCTTGGATTAATTATCTCTGTCACATTCTGGTACACCTATCAAACGTAGATTAGGTCTTTTCACATAATCCCATATTTCTGGGAGGCTTTGTTCATTTCTTTTCACTCTTTTTTCTCTATTCTTGCCTTCTCATTTTATTTCATTGTGTTGATCTTCAATCTCTGATATCCTTTATTTTGCTCTATTAATTCAGCTACTGAAACTTGTGTATGCTTCTCAAAGTTCTCATGCTGTGTTTTTCAGATCCATCAAGTCATTTACATTCTTCTCTAAGCTGTTTATTCTAGTTAGCATCTCGTCTAACCTTCTTTCTAGGTTCTTAGTTTCTTTGCATTGGGTTAGCACATGTTCTTTTAGCTCTGAGAAGTTTTTTATTACCCACCTTCTGAAGCCTGTTTCTGTTATTTCATCAGATTCATTCTCCATCCATCTTTGATCCCTAGCTGGTGAGGAGTTGTGATCCTTTGGAGGAGAAGATGCATTCTGGTTTTTGGTGTTATCATCCTTTTTGCACTGGTTTCTTCCCATCTTAGTGGCTTTATCTACCTGTGGCCTTTGTAGTTGGTGACTTTCAGATGGGGCCTCTGAGTGGACGTCCTTTTTGTTGATGATGAAGTTATTTCTTTCTGTTTCTTAGTTTTTCTTCTAACTGTCAGGCCCCTCTGCTGAAGTACTACTGGAGGTCCACTCCAGACCCTGCTTGCCTGGGGATGACCCGTGGGGGCTGCAGAACAGTAAGAGTTGCTACCGGTTTCTTCTTCTGTTATCTTTGTCCCAGTAAGGTACCTGTCAGATGTTGGCCTGAGTTCTCCTTTATGTGGTGTCTCTTTGGGTATATGGGGGTCGGGGAGCTGCTTGAGGTAATAGCCTGTCCCTTATAGGAGCTCAAGTGCTGTGCTGGGAGCTCCACTGTTCCATGCAGAGTTGCTGGGCAGGTACTTTTAAGTCTGCTGCAGCAGAATTCATAACTGCCTCTTTTCCCAGGTGCTCTATTCTAGGAAGGTCGGCTTTATTTATAAGTTCCTGTCATGCTGCTGCCTTTTATTCATAGATGCCCTGCCCTGCCCAGAGTAGTCTAGTCATAGTCTGCCAGTAGACGTATTGCTGAGCTGCCACAGGCTCTGCTCAGCTGCTGTGTGAACTGCCTCGGTAGTGGTGGTCTCCCTTCCCCCCACTGAGCTGGACCGTCCTAGGTCCAGCTGCACTTGCTGTGAAATTCTCAATCCAGAGTGTTTCAAATTACTTGTTTTGTGGGGGTGGTACCCGCTGAGCCAGATCACCTGTCTCCCTGTCTCTGCCCCCTCCATTTCAGTGGAATGGGGGCTCTGTATCCTAGGCGTTCCAGGTGCCAGTTGAAACAGCTGCCCAGATTTGTGCGAGTTTCTGTGTGCCAACCCAGCACCGGCTGAAACCTCTGTGCTGAAAAGTCGTGACGCTTTTCAGCCCCGAAATCTCCTGGTCTGTGGACAGTGAAAATTTGTTTGGAAATGCAGTAGACACTCTCCCTCTGCATTGTTCTTGCTGGGAACTCCACTCCAGAACTGTTCCTATTTGGCCATCTTAGATCCTCCGGACAACATTTAATTCGTTTATCCCTTTGTTCTTATGCTGCCAGTGTCTGTTTGGGTTTTTTTTTTCTTTTTTTGCATTTTCCAATCATGGTGAGAGATGTCATTTATATGACCTCAGGAAAACCAACTTTAGGAGAGGACTGGCTTCCTTGCATAACAATTAAGGTATTTTCCCCTTGGGAACCAAATCAGTCTTGGTAATCAGTTTTCATTCTTGCTCAAATTCAAGGGTTCACCCAGTAGCAAAGGCTGCTTGCCACCCACACCACATGCAAGTAGAATGTGAAAACCATCAGAACCGCTTTTACTTTTAGACCATAAATACTTACTGTGTCAGTTACATTTGCATCCTAGAAGAACATAATTTTGTATAGCATACATTTCTTGAATTACTATGCCTTTTTTTCAAGAGGAAGTTATGCATATAACTTAACTGAATACCAGTAGCACCTCAGGACCTATGGTTTTGGACATTTGTGTTTTATAATTTTATACCCCAACTTTAAAATTTAACATCATTTTACATGTGCGTGGCTTACTTCAGCGTCCTTCAGTTAGCTAATATAAAAATTATTGATTCAACTTTTGGAAGGAAAAATGGTGACCATGTTCATTCCAAGAGAGGGAAGATCTATTTAAACTTCATTTACTTAGTGTAGACGTATAAGACCAGAATCACAAAGACATGTTTTAATACACTAAGATAGTTTGTAAAAATGAACAAAACACAAACTCAAACTTGTTTGTTTCAAACTCTATAAACTGTAAGTAAATACTGTGAAGATCTCAGCTTCTGGAAGGATTATGCTGCAGAATATACAGATGATTATTTGAAGGAAAGCTTATCTGAGTATACTTTCAAACACAATATATCAGAAACAAGTGTCTTTGAAAAAGCTTATACCTAATGTAATTTTATAGACTAAAGCTATTTTGATTTTTTCCCTCTAGTCTTTAATTTGTTTATTTATTTGTGGTGTTGAGAACTTGAACATGCCATCCTTGGTTAGTGCAGACACGGCAGTTAGTTATCCTTAGAATTGTTGAGGAATTACTGGATTGTAATAGTGATACAAAATACTGTGGAGGCACAGAAGATGGAGAGACACACTGGATGGTGTGAATGGGGAAAATACAGAGCTATGGCCTTGATAGCAAACAGATTTTGAGAGTGGAAATAGCTGGTAGGGCTGGAAATGGTAACATTCTACAGGAATGGAGAGCATGACCCAAGGTAAGGGAGCTCAGAGAATATTGCTGAGAGGTGACTGGGCATGTGTGGTTGATATTTAAATCACATGGGGTCAGAGTTTGGTGAGAAGAAGGCTGGAAACAGATTTTATATGCTCTTAAATGCTATTCTAAGAGATTTGAGCTTGTTTCTACTCCAGGGGCAAGCTGTCTAATTAGTGTGCTCCAATGTCTGAAGCACGACATGATGACTGTGCAAACAGAAGATCATAATTGGGAAACGTGGTGGCAGATAAATCAATTAGGCTCTTGCGGCAAGTCAGGTGAAGCCTCATGAAGACCTGAACAAGGACAGTATGCTTGAAAATGGAGTAACCTGGAGAAGTGATCTGCTTAAATCAAAATCAAGATCAGTGAGAATAAATCTGGGTTTCTCTTTGGTATGAAAACATCCAAATAATTGCACAGATAATGGTTAAGAAAAGACTAGCTAGGCAGGCACAAGTACAGCAGACAGAGACCTGGGAGTCCACGAGGACCATATGGTGAATGTGAGTCACCAGTGTTGTGCTGTTATTAAAAAACAGAACCAACACTATGGGGAAATATATTAATAGGAGTGAGGCATGCAAGTGGCAGGAAGTATCCTTTCTGATCTATTCATAATTGTTCAAACTTTTACTTTCCTCGTGGCTTCTGTTGGTCTTTACACATCAAGAGCATGTATAGAAAGTGTGAAAGGCCTAAAAAAGGACATTTAAAATGCTGGAGGTGATAGAAGGTGTTATCTGTGGTCCTGGTCCTTTGGATAAAGTCATGAAGGCTAAATCACTATAAACTTTTTGATTGTATGAGGCCCTCGGAAGCAGTAATGTGAATTCTAGCAACTGGAAGAATTAAGCTTTTGTACAAGTCCCTCTTTAGGATACAGTGTTACTCATAATTCACTCAGATTTTATCTTTATGTTGTAATAAATATTGGATGGCTTTGTTAGGAGAGACAGGAACAGGGAGGTTTGGAAATGCTACTTTTACCCTCAGGTGGGACTGTGGTTGCCTTCACTTGTTGAATCCTGTGATCTCATTTTCTTTGCTGGTCACCTGAAGCCTGTGGGTGTTTGAAAGACTCTAAGATGTGGACCAGAACTAACTGTCCTTCCACTACTACATCAATAAATGAGGCTGACCACAACTGCATGGAAATTGTGGGGGGTGGGGAGGGGTGGGACTGCACATTTGTAGCTCCTCCACTTCTTTACCTGGCTAATGACAGCATACTTAGAGCTCCTGCTTAGTATCTCTTTTTGGAGAATCTTTCTGTGCTTCCCCCACCCAGCTCTTGTTTCTTATCGTATGCATTAAGAAAACTTGACTTTTAAAAATAGTATTTATTTTAATTTGCCGTTACACACTAATTTGTGTATAATCCCAAAATTCCTATCTGTCCCACCAGACTGCAACCTTTATGAGAACAGGAACTCTGTCTACTTTTGCTTGCTGATGTTTCCCCAGAATATATTTTTTCTTTGTATGAAAAAATAATTACACGTATATCGCAAAAGGGAATAAGAGGAAAAGGATCCGAAGTGGGCAGTTTTGGATCATTCGAAGGGAAGCAGTACCATTTAGTGGTTAGAGATATGGACTGTGTTTAGGTACAACACCTGGCTCTGCCACTTATTAGCTTGGGCAAGTGACTGAACCTCACCGTGCCTCAGCTTTCTCATCTGTAAAATGCATATAACAATATTACTTACCTCATAGGGTTGCTGTAAGAATCGATGATTAGATATTTGCAGAGAACGTTAACCAGTGTCTGGCACAGAGTAAATGCAACATATGCTCTTGAAATACGTAGAAGAGCAGCAGAGTTTTGCCCCTCAACTGACTCCATCTCCGTTTTGACTATTTTTCCTTTAAATCTCCCCACCCAAAAATATACTAATCCTCATTGTATTCCTGTAATTATTTACATTAGATTTTCCTAAAATGTAGCATGAATGCCACTTGCTTATGTAGGATGACTCGTTTTAGTTGATTCACAGGACAAACACATTTTTAAATAATAGTTATGTATTTATAATGAGCACATGAAATAAGCGATTTTATTACAATGAAGCTAAAGTAAATATTTTCCTGGTAAATTTTTATAAATGAACCAAATGTGACTCAATTTTGTCAAATATTAATGAAGCCACTTATACATTTAAAAAAAGATCTTTGATTCTGTGACTTTGTCTTGTGTAGCTTTTGGACACCATTTAACTCTTCAGTGATTTGTTTATTTCTGAATGCTTTGTAGTGTTGATAACTTTTCCTACTTACTGTAAGTTTGACCACATAAGTTGCTTAAAACAACTTAGCGTGATATGGAGAATTGGAAATTGGTAGGTTTTATTTAATAGCTATCAGATTGGTCTGATTAAATGTTGAATTTTAATATTGTGCTAATCAAATTGTTTTGATTGATTTGCTAGTGATTCAGCATTTCATCCGTTGCATAAAATGTCCATGAGACATGTCCTAAAGAAACATGTCTTTGTTAGGTTTGTAAGTCTACAATGTAACTGTGCTTATCTCTATTTGTGTTTTGTTAACATTTTTAACCTTGAAAGTATATGCATGTGTATAAGTATAAATATATACTTATATATGTATATATTATATATACACATATATATACGTACATATATAAGTATATGTATATACTTATATATATATGTCCTTAAAATAAATAGAATAGATATATAAGTATATATAAACTCATATGTATAAGTATATATATATTTATATATTTATATATATACTTGCATATATATACTTACATATATGTATATGTGTATATATAATATAATATGTAATAATATATATACGTAAATACTTACATATATATTTATATATGTGTATATATATACTTGCATATATATACACTTACATATATACTTTCATATACTTACATTTATATATTTATATATATACTTACATATAAGAATATACATACTTATGCATATATATACTTGCATATATATAAGAATATACTTACATATATAAGTATATATGTACTTACACATGTATATGTATACACATACACACAAGAATAATTTGTCAAATTCTTATTTTACAAGTGTTAGAATGGAGCTGCTTTAATTTTGGAATTCTTATATGCACACACACGTATCTATATATACCCACACACAATGTTTATATATATATGTATAATATGTATACTAGGTATATATGTATAATATGTATACATACATACATATATATATATATATACACACTCATATACTTGGTAAAAATATGTACAAAAGGTTATATTTAGCTACAGAGTAAGATATTTGCCATATAGCCCAAATTCTTCTTACTTAGGAGTTGATTAACAGGTAAAGTGGTGGCTGTTGTCTTAGATTATTAGAACATTTAAAATTTGCATTTCCTCAATCTTCATAATCCTTTTTTTTTTTTATGGAGTCTTACTCTGTTACCAGGCTGGAGTGCAGTGGTGCAATCTCAGCTCACTGCTACCTCCACCTCCTGGGTTCAAGGCATTCTCCTGCCTCAGCCTCCTGAGTAGCTGGGACTACAGGTATGCACCACTATGCCCAGCTAACTTTTGTATTTTTAGTAGAGACATGGTTTCACCATGTTGTCCAGGATGGTCTCAATCTCTTCACCTCGTGATCTGCCCACCTTGAACTCCTAAAGTGCTGGGATTATAGGCATGAGCCACCGTGGTTGGCCCCAATCTTCATAATTATTATGGAATGTTTCACATGGTGCTTGTAGTGATAATTTTTCATAATACTAGAAAACTAATGATGCTTTCAACTGAAAGTTTTTTGGCCTTCTAATTTCTTTCCTTTTTTTTTTTTTTTTTTTTTTTTTTTTTTTTTTTTTTTTTTTTTTTTTTAGCTTTTTACAAACTATGCTTTATACTTCTGCAACTGAAATGCGCCAAACCTTTTAGCCTGAAAGTACTAGATATTGTGTGAATGTTCTCAGCACTGCTAGACTTGCCAAGATAACCTGAAGGGTTTTGTCTGGCTGCTGCAATTTCCTACTGCCAATATTAACCCCCATTTTTCATCCCTTAGTAGGGGCTATTTCTTCAGCCCTTCAAAATCAAAAGAAAGAAATTTTGTATTTCAAAATGCACTGTATTATCTAATGTTAAAAGTAAAAGATTTATCCTAAAATAGCTTTTCTACTTAGGATTCTTTATGAGTTTGCAAACTTAAGCAGCAAAACTTACTTTTCCTTTTTCAATGCAATTGACTTTTTTATTCTGTGAATTAAAAGCACTGAAATTAGATTGCAGACATTTAAACAGAATGTCTCAATTTTTTTGTCTGTCTTGAGCTTTGGAGCAAAACTAGGTTTGAATCTCAGCTTGATTGCTCACTAAAACTGGGCAGGTGTAATGAGCATTCTGAGCCCTAATTTACTTATCTGTAAAATGAGATGGTAATAACAACCCGCAAAGAATTAAAGGTAATGTACATAAGGTTTATCGCATGATGCCTTAAACACTATTAGCAAATTCTTATTTTACAAATGTTAGCATAGAATGGAGCTGCTTTAATTTTGGAAATCACACACACACACACACACACACACATTTATTTATTTTAGTAAGACCATTTCACTATTTCCTGTAAACTGGTTAGACACTATCAAAAGTGAACATTTTTATCATATTTTAGTGTCCTGATTTTTTTTTCACATTTGTGCATTTCTCTGCTTCATGTGTCACTAAGAATTTTTATCAACTTATCAGAATATGGAGGGGCTTAGTAAGTTTAATGAATATTGTAATAGTTTGTATGCATTTTCTACCATTTTAAAAACAGAACCCATGTGTTTAAAAAAAATTTTGAATTCATTTTCAACCATTTATAAATGCTCTGTTTTTCTTTTTAGAAATTTTTTTATTAACTGTAGCTTACAATGTTAAGCAAATTGTCTGAAAACCTGGCTGTTTTATGATGTATGACAACATAATGTCAATTAGATCTTTGATATATAGTTCACTATTAAGTAACATGTTTATACTCTTCCATTAAAACATATTTGTGAAGTTCAGTAAAATATTTGTAAAGTTTCATTGAAATGAAACCATATAATATTCAAAAAGGACAGAGCAGTCATTATGAGTTGGATGTCCTATAAAAGCATGTTAGGATTTTATTTTACTTTGAAATGTGAAATAAAATTATTATTTCAGTAACTAAACATTATTGTACCTTTCTTCTTAAGAAGATTAATATGCAAATTTAGTGTTATCTTAATTCAAATATTCTTGTTTTTAAAGATATGCTAGACAGCTGTAGCTTGCTGGTTATAAAACCAGCAGTTCGAAATACATTTTTGACTCATTTATTATTTTGACTGTTTTGATGGTTTCCATTCTGACAACTTTTTTTTTAGTAGCTCCACTGTTTCCATCACACCCAATTGTACCTTGTTTAATGTGTTGGTTTTATGCTTCACTAGCAATGAACAGAGCATTTAATAGATGACTGTATATGAAAATATGATTTATAATGAAAATGATTTCATAGGCTACATAGTCGTGCAAAACTATCTGGAAATAAAACATTGTGTCCATCTGTTTTACAAGGTCCATTTTATAACTTTATCATGATATCAAAATGTCATTGACATCAATTTGGAAATATTAAAGAATAAAAAAAGACTGTGATTTAAATTTCTTGTTATAAAATATTAAAGCAGAAAAGACAATAAGCATTTTTGGACCAGGGAAGAGTTGGACAAAATTAATCTGGAAGATCCAGGTTTGGGGAAGTTTTTTTTTGTTTGTTTTTGAAATGGAGTCTCACTCTGTCAGCTGGAGTGTAGTGGTACAATCTTGGCTCACTGCAACCCCGGCCTCCTGGGTTCAAGCAATTCTCCTGCCTCAGCCTCCCAAGTAGCTGAGACTACATGTGTGTGCCACCACACCAGGCCAATTTTTGTATATTTATTAGAGACGAGGTTTCACCATGTTGGACAGCCTGGCCTCAAACTCCATACCTCAAGTGATCCACCCACCCTGGCCTTCCAAAGTGTTGGGATTACAGGTGTGAACCACCATGCTGGCTGATTTGGGGAATTTTTAAATGAATAGCGTGTAGTGGCAAATCAGTTGAGTTATAGGTTAAGTCTAGAAAGGTCAGTCCATAATCTCTTGAGCTAAGAGACAAACTACAAAATGACTTTCTTGGCTTGGGAAGCCATAAATATGGCTTTCTTTCCTTTTCCTTTCTTTTCTGTTCTTTGTAAGTGAAGCAGTTGAAACAGACTTTATTGTGTAAAGGGAATGGGAAGATTTCTGTGGTCTAGAAGGTAGTTCCTAGGCTAGATGCCACTTCAGACGCCTTCTGTAGCATAGAAGATAGATATGACAAGTTCTCATGACTGATAAAAGGCAGTTGTTGAAAATAAGCTGTTTTTGAAAGTGCAGGGACATAGATATATTAGGTTTTAGTGATTTGGTGAGAATATGTATAGCTGCAGAACTTTTTCTTGGTGACACAAAGCACATTTATTTTTCATGAGACCCAAAATGAAGATGAATCCTTTCTTAAATTCTAGGGGTTACCTGAGAAAGGCTTAGCAGATATTTACAGTCCAAGTGGCCTAACAAAGAAGCATTCCCTTGACCTTCCTAGCTTGAGCTCTGGGTGTACTTCCAAGCTCAGATAGACTGACTTTGGAAGAGGAAGCAAGCAACTGTCAACTTCCAAACTCCATTCAAAGGGCATCTAACTTGCAGAGAGAGTCCCATTCTGTGCCCAATTGGAGCATATGATTGATAACGGTTCTGTATTTTTATAACCTGGGGTAGTAACAGGCCAAGGCTATCCAGAAGGTTGAGAAAAAGGAAGAGAATGAATCTTTACTGTTTGTCTATTCTAGAATGATTGCTTTAGATACAGTGTGTCCCTTAATCCTCTCAGTAATGCTAGGAGGTTGTTAATAACATCCTGTATACTGATGAATATTATGATATCTTATATCCAAAACTATTGCCATATAAATGTGAATCTCATATGTCATGTAGACTCAGGTTTTTTCCAAATTCCAAATATCTATATTATATTTAAATTCAGCCTCACAGGATAGCACCGTTGCAGAGACAGTTGTCAGCCCTCTTACTCATTCTCACATACTTTTTAGTGATAGAACTCCTGAATTGGACACAGGGCAATATGAGTCTTAGCCTTCCTTATAGCTACATGTGGTTATTCAGAAAGTTATATCCAGTAAAGCGTGAGCTGAGTTTTGTATGCAACTTCTAGGCTCTATGCTTAGAGAGAAGTGACATGCCTTCACTTCCCCTTCCCCACTACCCACAGGCTGGGTTGAGTTACAATAAGAGAACTAGGTTACAAAATGGAAGCTGTACATTGAGGCTGCCAGAGTAATACAATAGATGGTGCCCACATCCGTGATATGGAGCAGCCACATCAAATATGAACTATGTATATGCCAACTGTTACATGAGAGAAAAGGAACTTGTTTAACTCCTCGATCTGTGGCCTTTTGTCGTAGCAGGTAGCCTCGTATCCTAATTACATCAAACACTTTATAAACACACTAAAATTATAAAATGATGAAAACACATTTGTGTAGTTGGGGGATGTTGTTTTCTTTTGTTAAAAAAAAATAGTATTCAAAGTGAGTTTATTGTCTTCACAAATGAATCCATACACCCACTAGGTGTCAGTGATTTTCCAGGTTGATAATTCCTGACTTAGGCAGAGACAGAAAACATGTGACTCAAAGTGAAGTAAAAGCTTACCTTTTTATGCTCACCATGTAAGCACTCAAACAGGTTTAAATTAGTCCAGAGCAATATTTGTAACATTAATAAATATAACTAGTAATGATAAAGCATTTCATATGTGTCAGGCACTATTCTAAACTCTTTATATATTTACTCATTTAATACAACAATCATCATATGAAGTAAGTACTACCTACTATCCCTGTTTAGCAAAGAAGAATGTGTGTAAGTCAGGCACAGAGAAGCTAAGTACCATACCCAAGATTGCCCAGCCACCTGGGGAAGAGGTGGGGTTTGAACCTGAGCAGTCAAGCTCTAGTTGCTGCTCTTAACCATGTTTTCTTTAGGAAGTTAAAAGGCTAATATGAAAGTTAGCTTTGTACAGTGAGTGCTGTGTTTATTCATGTGAGCACAGTTGTTATAAATATTGCCGAGGCACGTGCTCTCACTCAAATGGGATCTTCCCTTGAACCATCCAGTGTTTTTTCTAGGTCCTAAGTTAAAGAGAATTTAGTATCCTTAAATTCTCAGGAACTTTTAAAACCATGTCTCAGAGCAGAACTGTGACTCTGACCTAAAACAAGTTAGAATTTCATGGGAAAGTTTTCCAACTAGTTATATTCAAGCATCCTTCATAGTAGAATAGAGAAACCATCTTTTTAAAAATATTTAAAATTTTATCAAAATTATTATTACAGTAGCACTGAATAAGTTATAAAAATGTAATTTCCATATAGTCCCTTTATCTGGCAAATTTCTTCTGTTTATAATCTGTAGCTGCTCTTTTAGTTCTTTCCAATGTGCAAATATATTAAAAATAGGCACTAAGAGTAGTACAAATATGCTGTTCTTTGATTGCTTTTCATTGCCCTGCTACAAAGCAAAATGTGGTTTATAGCAGATACATGTAACAGTTTAAAAACTACCAACTCTCCCCAGGGGTGGAGCAATCCTCTAAGCAATAGCACATTAACTCACTGGAATACTGATAGATTGTACATTATTGCAACTTCTGTTGCAAAAACTGTATACATTTTTTAGTCTTCTCAGCAACATTTCTCCCTACAATAGCATTTTTATTTATTTTGAAGAAAAGAGTTAAGGAAGCTGGGTTGTATCTCGACAACAATGATTCCTTTCCAGATTTAAGCCTTAAGGTTTGCTCAACAGTGCTTCCAGGCCAATTAATTTTTTACAAATTTGTGGAATTAGTAAAAAGAATATTTGATGTACTTGTTTACTAAAATGTAATGTGCACACATGTGTGTACGTATGTTTCTCTAGGATCAGTTCTCTGGTGTTTAATAGGGATAATAATATGGTTTAAAACATTTCTCCACAGGTAGTACAGGGTTTCTCATCAGAATGACTCTTTGATACAAAATAAATTTATTACTCTTTGTGACTAACTTTCCATATTCATTATATTTGCAAGTGTTTTTTGTAATATGCTTCATCTGGTACCTAATATGTTTAGATACATAAACAAAAGCTGTCCCACAATGATGACATGTTAAGAATGGCTCTCCTGGGCCAGGTGCAGTGGCCTATGCCTATGTTCCCAGAACTTTGGGAGGCAATGGTGGGTGGATCAGGAGGGCAAGAGATTGAGACCATCCTGGTCAACATAGTGAAACCCTGGAACTACTAAAATGCAAAAATTAGCTGGGCATGGTGGCACACACCTGTAGTCCCAGCTACTCGGGAGGCTGAGGCAGGAGAATTGCTTGAACCCAGGAAGCAGAGGTTACAGTGAGCCAAGATCACACTACTGCATTCTAGCCTGGTGCCTGGCGACAGAGCAAGACTCTATCTAAAAAACATTCCTCTCCCATATGAGAAACATTTTGATGCTTTATGAAGTTATTCTTTTGTATGAATACTCCTAGATTGACAACATTTCTATGATTGCTCTCTCTCTATTTTTCGATGCACAATAAGGGCAGAACTCTGGCTGAAGAATTTTCCACAATCAAGCCATACGGGCTTCTCTCCAGCAGGGTTTTCTGATGTGAAGAAAAGATGACATCTTCAACCCAAGTATTTTCCACAATCTTTACATTTATATGATTTCATCCCATTGTGAATTATATGATACATAATAACATGAAATCTCTGTATATAAGACTCCCTAAATTCATTATCTTCATAGGACATCCCTCTTACAAAAGTTCTGTGATACATAATGAGGTGAGTGTTCTGTCTGAAATATTTTCCATGTTCAGGACTGTCACTGAGTTTGTCTCTGCTATGATTTCTTTCATGTCTAATGAAACTAAGACATGAAACAAACCAAATACTTTCCAAACTGATTACATATATACAGTTTATCTCCAGTATGAGTTCTCTGATATAGGAAAAAAGTGACAGAACCAGGTAAAGACATTTTCACATGCTTATGCATTATTTACCTCCTTGTGGTTTCTCACCAGTATGATTTATGTGATGTCAATGTAGTGAGAACCCCATTGAAGAATTTTGCATCTTCTTTATATTGATAGGGTTTGTCTTTTTATTTACACCCTTAGATATACTTGTCACTATCACTGTATGGTTTATCTCCTGTCTGAGCCCTTCCAAATTGAATCAGGTGAATGTTCTAACAAAAGGTTTGAGTACATTTACTACTGTTACTGACCTGGTTTGCCTGATGACCACTAAACTAAATTATGTTTTAAACTTTTAACATTTGAATAATGCTTATGGAAATACTCTCTAAGTACTAGGTGAACATGAAAAATACAGTGTCCCCAGTATTTATAACTTCTACAGACTCTCGTAAGTACTTTGTGTGAATGTGTCTTATCTTAAATGTTTCTCCTCATTTTCCAGTTTGTTTTCACATTTTCATTTTTTTTTGAGATGGATTTTCACTCTTGTTACCCAGGCTGGACACATTTCCGTTTTTAATGACAAATTCTAGAAATCATTCCTTTCCATTTTTTTCCATTTTAATGTCATAGGATTATCTTCAGAAATACCGTTGTTAGAGATTGATGATTTGATTTCAATGATAGTCACTGATTCTGGCCAGGTCTCTTGGTGAATCTGACCAGGTCTCCCCAGCTGCGATTCATTACCTTTCTCCATCTAGAGGATCCCATCTGTTTGGGAAGCTGACGCTCCAAGGAAACTGGGTTATTATAGTTCTAAAGCATCATTTATTTGATTATTTGATTATGGGCTGCTAAGAAGTGAATTTGGTGACACCTACAACCGTGCCCTAGAAGGTAACCTATGCCTGGGACTGGACCATTAATGACTCAGCTTCCATATTCCCTTCGCCGATTTATTGAGTAAGTGGAGAGATTTGTGGATGCAGCACTCTCTGTTGGGCCAGGTTCAGCTGGCCTGGCCTGCCCCACAGTGCCTGCTCCTCTTTACCTCAATGGTGTGTACCGTGGGTTAGCTGCCGTGGCCTTCTCCATGTCTCTCTGTTCATCGTGTCCCCAACTCCCAATCCCAGCACTTGAGCTAACCCCTGTCTGATGCTGCCAACCCACACAGAAATGTCTTTTAAAGAAAAGACTTTTCATTTTGATGAAGGTCTTTTGCAGCTTAATGATTATGTCTACAGGGCCTACAATGCATAATAGTATTTCAGGAACTCAGGCTTCCTTCTGATTACCCATCCAAAAATAAATTTCTCAGAAGTCAGGTAAGACAAAATTCTGCCTGAATTATTTTAAACTGTCTGTTCATTCCTCAGTTATATCATTTAAAAAAGGTATAACATAGGGATTAGAAACTTGGTTTGGCCAATGGAGTGTTTTTGCAACAAATGTAATTTAAATGTCTTTTGAGGGAGTTTTATTATATGGTTCCCTGGTTCCCATAACTCCTGTGCCTCTTAGCACATGGATTGGAGCAGGATTCACACATGTGGAATGAGCTTACTCCAAAGCACAACACTTTCTCCTTGTTCATCTGGTCTAATTAACTTATAGTCATTTACAAAGTATACAAATGTCATGTTTTACAGAATATCCAGAATGGTTTAGATCCCTTCAGAGTTCAATATGACAAAAGACTAGAGAATTGGCATAACCCTAGTGCCATATTATAATTATATACTCTTTTCTTTGTCATATAGTTATAAACTACTGCAGAAACTACTGTTCAATATGTTGGACAATGATATATTAACCAGCTCTGTGATTGACTAAATACATGAAGCTATATTAATCTGTTGTAATAAAAACATACCACATCTGACACTGAAACTGCAATTGGGATTACTACTTGGTTAGGTTTGTGGAAGTTTACCATCATCTGTTAGGACTCATCTTTTTTTTGTAGTGGCAGATGGTGAATTAATTGAGGATATCATGGGAGGACCACTACCCATGGTTTCTTTATCTGCTGTTTCCCCTGATATATCCTATTGTTTCTGATACACTATTTTGAAAGAACAAGGAGGAGGGCAATATCTGAGACTTATGCTTGACGTTAAGACCAAAGAGTCAAACTGAGAGTTGTGCTATTTATGTTTGTTTTAATTATACAAGGCCAGTACAATAATCAGTGCCTAGATCCATGGACTTAGTGGACCACTATGAGCCAGAGCTGGGCTGGAGCTCCATTTGTTACCCAACTCTAATACATTCTCCAATCTAATTAGAGCTGGGGGTCAGGGAGGGGGTACAATGATGTTTCCCTTCCCTGGATATCAATGCCAAGTGAAACTCTGTTTCTAACATTTCTCAAAATGTCTGAGTTTCCCCTTTCTGCACTGTGTGGTTACCTTTATGATCCCCAGCTAATGCCATTGGGAGTTCTGAAGCTGAAATGGTTCTTCAGAGTTATTCTTTTTGAGGTAAAAGGGCTAGATCTTCGGACTTTTAAATTGAGCAGTCACTGGATGCTGTTTCCTTGGG
Source organism: Cebus imitator (assembly GCF_001604975.1). NCBI lineage: Eukaryota > Metazoa > Chordata > Mammalia > Primates > Cebidae > Cebus > Cebus imitator. The sequence continues at coordinate 2,374,892 of NW_016107415.1, forward strand.
AAGAGGCCATGACTCTGACCAAGGCACCTTTCTGCAGTTAAAGACAGTTTTCAGAGGGAGGCCCAGCAGTTAGCCACCAGTACATGTCACTCTTAGCATGTGAGGGAATCACTATCTTGGTCCTGGAAGGAGGATATAGGTGCCACACTATATCATCCACTCCAAGTTCATAGCCAAATGGCAGTGGCAGAATATTATGAAATAAAAGTAAAGACATATTGTAGATGAGAAGACCAAATCTAAAAATGCTCAAATGTCACCTCTGTTAGACTACCATTACATCTGTATTAAGCACACCACTCATTTACTCATTGGTTCCTTTGTTCATTCATTCAGTATCTTTTTATACCAAATACCATGCATTGTGAGCAGGGTTTGGATTCCTAGCATTGTTTGAATCTCAGCTATGTTCTAGTTGCACTGCATGGTTCTTTAGTCCTTACAACATGAGTAAACTGAGACACAGATGAGAAACCTCATATACCCACAATCACCTAGCTGATGAATGGGAGAGTTGCAGTTGGGACTCAGTTCTGCCTCTAAGGACTGGTGTTCCCTTCCCATTATATCCAAAGATGTTTATGGGGAATGTTAACCACAGGATAATTGCCTAAAAAGTGGGGGAATAGAGAATAATGGAATCTGTGATAACTTGATAAGTCAATTAGTAACATTTCAATAAATATTATTACTGTAGCAAATGAGAAAAATTTGCAGCTTGTTTTTATAGCTGTGTCTGTTTTAATATTTTATACTATTTGTCACTATATATCTGCTGCAAACAAAAGAAAAAGACTGAGGTGAGTCTCTATCAAATTTGGAAGTTTATTTTGCCAAGGTTGAACATGCACCGAGGAAAAAGAAACAGAACTTAGGAACATCTGTGACTATCTGTGCTTTTTCCAAAGAGGTTTTGAGGACCTCAGCATTTAAAAGGGAAAGAGAAGGCAACAGGGAAAAGAGGAAAGGCAAAAACGGGTGAGGGAAGATACAAGAGGCAAGTGGTTATATTCTTTTTAAGGTTTTGATTAGTATTGACTGAATCCACATTTGCATGTGAAAGGAGAGTGCTCAGAGAATTTCATTTTTACATAAGATAAAGTAAATGCAGAATAGAGGAAACAGTCAAATACACATTTGTCTCAGGTGAGGGCAGAAGGATAACTTCTACTTTTGTCTTAGTCCCATAGCTGTGGAGATAAGCTGTTAATTTACATTGTAAGAGTGAGTTTCAGGGTGTATTAGTCCATTCTTGAATTGCTGTAAAGAACTACCTGTGACTGGGTAATTCATAAGGAAAAGAGGTTTAATTGACTCACAGTTGCACAGGTTGTACAGAAAGTGTGGCTAGGGAGGCCTCAGAAAACTTACAATCATGGTGGAAGGCAAAGGGGAAGCAGGCACATCTTACATGGAAGAATAAAGAGGAAGAAGGGAGTGGGAGGTGCTGCACACTTTTAAACAACCAAATCTTTTGAGAACTCACTATCCATGAGAACCGCAAGGGAGCAAGGGGGATATCATACCCCATGATCTAGTCACTTCCCAACAGGCTCTTGTTCCAACATTGTTGATTACAATTTGACAGAAGATTTGGACAGGGACATAAATCCAAACCATATCATTTCACCCCTGGCCCCTCCCAAATCTCAGGTTCTTCTCACATTTTAAAATACAATCCTGCATTCCCAACAGTCTCTAAAGTCTTAACTCATTCCAGCATTAACTCAGAAGTCCACAGTCCAAAGTCCACAGTCTTGAAACAAGGCAAGTTCCTTCTCCTATGAGCCTGTAAAATCAAAACCAGTTAGTTACTTCCAAGATACAATGTGGATACAGGCATTGGCTAAATACTTCCATTCCAAAAGGCAAAAATCAGCCCAAAAAAGGGGCTACAGGCCCCATGCAAGTCTGAAACCCAGCGGGACAGTCATTAAATTTTAAAGCTCCAAAGTAATCTCCTTTAACTTGATGTCTCACATCCCGGCGACAATGATGCAAGGGGTTACTCGGCTGCTTTCACCTGCTGGTGTTGAGTGTCTGTTGCTATTCTAGGCATGCAGTGCAAGCTGTCAGTAAATCTACAATTCTGGGTTCTGGAGGATAGTGTCCCTCTTCTCATAGCTCCACTTGGCAGTCCCCCAGTGGGGACTCTGTGTGGGGGCTCCTTCCCCACATTTTCCCTCTGTACTGCTCTAGTAGAGGTTTCCATGAGAGCTCTGCCCCATAGTAGACTTCTGCCTGGACATCTGGGTGTTTCCATTCATCCTCTGAAATCTAGATAGAGGCTCCCAAGCCTCAACTCTCAGACTCTGCACAACCTCAGGCTTAACATCATGGAAGCCACCAAGGCTTTTGGCTTGCACACTCTAAAGCAACAGCCTGAGCTGTTCCTTCATCCATTTTATCCAAGACTGGAGCTGGAGTGACCACAATGCCAGGCATTATTTTTTGAGTCTGCATAGAGCAGTGGGGCCGAGGACCTGACCCACAAAGCCACTTTTCCTCCTAGACCTCCAGGCCTGTAATGGTAAGGGCTGCCACAAAGGTCTCTGAAATTCCTTCAAGGACTTTCCCCCCTTTATCTCCACTATCAGCATTTGGCTCTTCTTTACAAATGTGAATTTCCGCAACTGGCTTAAATTCCTTCTTAGAAAGTGAAATTTTCTTTTCTATCACATGGCAAGGCAGCAAATTTTCCAAACTTTTACAACTCTGCTTCTCTTTTAAATATGAGTTTCAGTTCCCAATCATTTCTTTGCCCTTGAATGTAAGTGTACACTGCTAAAAGCAGCCAGGCAACACCTTGAATATTTTGCTGCTTAGAAATTTCTTCCCTCTGATACTCTAAATCATTACTCTCAAGTTGAAAGTTCCCAATATGTACCTCCTCTCCATCTGAGACCTTGTCAGCTTGGCCATCTCTGTCCAAATCACTATCAGTATTTTTGTCAAAATCATTCCACAAGTCTCTAGGAAGTTCCAAACTTGTTCACATATTCCTGTCTTCTTCTGAGCCCTCCAAACTGTTCCAACCTCTTCCTATTACATAGTTCCAAAGTTGCTTCCACATTTTCAATTATCTTTTATAGCAATGCCCCACTCCTGAAGTGAATTTTCTATATTGGTCATTCTTGCATTGCTGTAAAGAACCACCTGAGCCTGGATAATTTATAAAGGAAAAGGGTTTAATTCATTCACAGTTGCACAGGCTTAACATGAAGCATGGCTGGAGCAACCTCAGGAAACTTACAATTGTGGTGGAAGGCAAAAGGGAAGCAGCACATCTTATACAGCTGGAGAAGGAGGGAGAATTAGTGAAGTGCTATACACTTTTAAACAGTCAGATCTTGTGAGAACTCACTATCACTGGAACACCAAGGGGGAAGTCTGCCCTCTTGATTCAGTCACCCCCTACCAGGCTCCTCCTGTTATCACTGAGGATTACAATTCAACATGAGATTTGGGTGGGGACACAAATCTAAACCATAACACAGGGTAAAGATCTTGGGGCTCACAGAGAATTTTCTTGTGAGCACATTGTAAGGGAGACCAACTGGGGAGGTATGTGGACTTCTATCTTTGTAGCCACCTACTTAAGAACAAAATAGGAGGCAGTTTTGCAACTCAGTTCCCAAGCTTGACTTTTCCATTTAACATAGTGAGTTTGGGGTCCCGAGGTTTTTGGTTTCCTTTCACACTACAGATAGATTTGAGTTGTTGAATGGTTACATTTGATCTGCTGTATTGTTCCTGCATGTAATGACCTGTTAATGTAAAGCTTTGGCTCCATTTAGCAAAGGTGGATGGAGGATTGCTTATCACTCATGTGCTGGCCCCTCTTATAGCCATCAATGCCTGATGGCACATACAAACCTTTTTTTTTTTAAACACAAATCTTTATTTGAATGTCTCAGAATATATATTGGAAACAATATGAGTACCCTCCTACATATTGAGGTAAATAACTTTGCAGAGTTATTGGAAGAAAATCACTCAAGGTTATTTTGTATTAATTGATCACAATGTCTCCTTTAGGATTATTTGGGAAAAGCACTATAGATGGAGATAGAGAACATGTGCTATATAATATTACCATATAATTATATACACAGTACTGTAGAGATCACTTAACGTTAGCTTAGGGGTAATTCTAAATTTTATCTTCCAGTGGGACTGACACATCTAATTATGAAGGTAGTTTTGCCATACCCGTTGCCAGGTCATAGGATATTTCAAAAAGCCCAATGATTCTGGATCCAGAATCTGTTAGACTGTCAAGATTCCCAGAGCAATACTTCTATAAAAAGTGAAAAATAGATCATTAGTATAGAAGGCTCCAGACACCTCACACCCAACATCAAATTGTGCTAGACACTCTATTAAATTAATCCTCTTCTCAAAATAGTTCCACAGAAAATGGAGGTTAGTGTCATTATTTTATAAATGAGGAGAATTGTGATACTTCCATGGTTATAGTTTTCTTATTTTTGTTTTCTTTCTTTGCAAATTTACCCTGTCCTATCCAAGAGGCATGAAATAGAAAATCCAAGCAGAGCAAAATGGGTATTAAGCCTACTGTTGGTTGATATCAGGATATTTTAAAGGCTATTTAGAAGTAATTTAATTGTATTTGTTCATTTTCAAGAAAAACAAAAAAGCCCCTCAGAGGCTGAAGCCCAGTGCCAACTACCTGGCTAGAAGTTTATTAGGAGTTAGGAGCAGATTTCACATTCAAGTGTCTAGCACTCTTTTTGCCTTAGGGCACATCTTTGTGGATCCTATGTTTTAAGAAAATTGAGATGCAAGTGACATCCTTAGGCTTTCTAGGTGACAAAAAATTGTTCTCTCACTTTTCCCCTTTCTTGGCAAATTTACTCTTGCCTTTTCAAAAGCAAAATGTGAAAATTATTGTATAAGGTCATACTCTGTAATATAGTGTAGCCGAGAAAACACCCAGCAGCCCCCACCCTGAGCCTTTCCCTCAAATGCATCCCCTTGAATGGAGAGGGAAAGGTGAGAGTGAAACTGGTATCATATTAAGCAACAAGACAGTCTTACTTCAAAAGCTTTCATTCATGTTGGACGTTTCAATAATTAATATGACTTTACATACTACTAATTTAGAAGAGGCAATCGTGGATCTCATTTAAGAAATTTTGTGTGTTTTAACATTTAAACTGCTCTATTGTATTTGAATTGAGTCAGAATATATCATTTCATTCTCATGCTATTAAAACATTTCATGCAAGAAACAGATTTATACTGAACTATATTCTGCATCATGAACAGAATTCTGACTAGAGCATTGAATTTCTTATTCTTAGTGATGTGCTGTTTCTACTTGGCAACAGTATTTCACATTAGGTTTCACCAAGGTCAACAATATAATAATTACTCAGAAGATACAAGAAGTGTTCATACTTCAAACACAACTCAATGTTACCCACTGACCTTGACTAAAGAAAGAGTTCCTACAGCTCCTTATTCAAAGACTGAGCTGAGTAAGTAAACAAAGTGAAAAATGTAAATATTTTTGTTGGCAGTTTTGAGGATTTAATTTCTCATTGAAATATAAGAAATTTACTTGGTCAGGTACCTTTTTCGTTCTATAAATTGGTCCATTATAATTTTTGCAAACATAGCTTTTTAAAATTAGATGATTGTCAAAACACATTAATCTCAAGTTTCAAAGAGATTTTGACTATAGCCCTTGCTTTTAATTTTCTTATGTTTATGATTGAGTAAACAATCCTCTGTACAAATTAAAGAGCCTGCTGACTCATTAATAAAAGTTCTAGAAGTTATTTTTCTAGTACTAATGGCTTGTTATTATAATAATGATAGGGTAATATTGAGCCATCTTTATTCTCTCATTCTGTCCCGTCACCATTGACAGGTTTCATGCTTTTGTTCAGTAACTGGGAAGTGTTAGGGATGAGCCTTTGGTCAAGAATCAGAGGATTTCCTCCATGTAAATTTATCTGGTTAATAGGAGATTTTATAGTGGTGACTTGGACCTCCCTAGCAGAATGCAGCAATTATGTGTACTGACCCTGGCTAGCACTTTTATTCTTGGTTCAGCATGTATATGAAAAGAGGAAGATGTAGCTGCCTTTTTCGTCTAATGCATCAACAAACGTGAGATAATGATGACGGCTTCTAGCTTTGTGAACTGAAGTCAGTCCCCGATACATTCTTAGTTACGTTGTTGTGCACAAAATGTGGGTGTTCAGAAGGTTGTAGTGCTTAAGCCTGCCTCTCTGAAATGCAGCCCGTAATACCCTAGCTATTTGCCAATGTAAAGACAAAATCGTTAACACCTTTCATTTTCTTATATGTAAAATAGTGCCATTAAATGAAATTTAGAGTCAGGGAAGCCTAGCTTTAAACACTGCTTCTCTAATCGAGTTACTGATGTAATGTCTTTGAGCCTCAATTTTAAAATCTGGAACTGGTAAAGCAGTGTTTGGAAATGTTCATTTTTACTGGAGACAGTCAGTAAAAGATTTCTTTGATTTACTAGTTTTAAAACACATAAAATAAATCGGAAGGCCCTTTTTGAGTCACTTAATTTACCCATCTTTTTCTATCTCCTGAGTTAAATTATCCTACATGCTTACATTTTTCTCTGATTCTTAAAGATCTTCAGAGAAGGAAATTCTATAGCCTTTTTGATCAGCCTACTCTAGCTCCTTATGGCATTCACTTTCAGGGAAATCTTTCTCCTATCTAACCCAAATCTCTGTTGCTGGTATTTAAGCTCATTTCTTCTTGCATTGTGCCCTGTGGATATGTGTAAAACAGGTTAGTTTTTTGTTTATTATGCTCCCAGTAGTCCTGAATACATAAAACTTAAGTTATGTCTGAGCTATCTTTATTTTATAACCTACAACTTTTACCTGTAAGGAGAGTTCAGAGCCTAAGGTGTCCCTCTTAATTCTGATGTTTGCATTTATTTTCTTGCTATTATGTGAGATATATGTCATTTCAGAAATTGGAAACAGAATGTGATGGGTGAACTCTGAATGCTGGAATTTAAGCTAGTATCCGCAAGAGACATCTTAGGGAAGATAGCAGAGATGCACATTTGAAAATTAAATGTAATTCATTTTTAAAATCTCCTTAGTTTAAAAAAAATGACCTATGCTTATAATTTGCCTATTTGGTTTTAAACTCATTGCTGTTCTAATGGTCTCATTTGCATTCTATTACCTGAAATTTGAACTACTTACCCTCTGTGTGGAAGACTTTTAGAGAACTTATTAAGCCTTAGAAAATTGTATTAACTTCTTTAAATTTGGCTGTCTTTCTTCTTTCAAAATGATGACTCTTGCTTCTGGTGGCATAATCCGTATGAACTGATGTGACTCTAAAATCCATAATGTAATTCATTTGTTTTCGCTCTGGATTCATATGTTGAGATGAATTGGCTTCTCTGCAGATGCGTCTACATAGGATTGACTTTCTAAAATGGTATTGACATCTATTATTTTTGTCAGTGTACTACAGTGATACTGAATCTAATTAACTGAAAACTTTCAGTTTAGTAGAATTTTCCATTTAGCTGTGCATAGGATTCTCCTGGGTAGAGTTGAGCTTGATTTTGTTTTGTTTTTAAATATAATGCATACTTCACAGCATTCTACAGAATCTCCAGAGAGTTTACACATATAGAGATTTACACATATATAAACATTCACAAAGAGACCCTCCCATATTTCAGACCAGACTATGGTTAGCAGCATATTCTAATTCTGCATAGATTTTTCCAAAGAAATTTAGATAATATTCTTCATATGTTTAAGTGGTTTCCTGGGCTAATAAAAGCTTAGTTTAAAATTAAACATGCCCACAATTGTTATTAACTCAACACTGAACCTGATACCTTTTTGCAGATTGATTCTGCCATTTAGTGATACAAAAATGACTGCATATCTCATTATTAGCTGTAATTTAATCAGCTATCATTTATGTTGATAATGTCATCTTAGTAAACATCTAGTCTGATAACACTCCTAATAGGTACCAGAATTCAGGTTTTATGAAAGTATTCACTATTTGCCAATCTGTTTATATTTATTAGTTTAAAGCTTTTATGATATACAGTAGTGCTACATTCAGTGAAAGATCCATTATTAATCCTTTCCTAAAGGGACTTGCAGTGTAATAGGGAAAATAACAAATGTGAAATATTTATAGTATGTGATAGAAGGTCCTCAGTTCCTTATAGAGTACTTGATAGAGTACTGATTTTCTGTTTGGTCCATCAGGATGGGCTTACTTGGGACATGAAAGATGGTAAGAATTTGGGCACAAGGACATGAGATTGTATAGGGAAAGACCTTCTACCCTGAGAGCTTGCTATGAACCCAAACTTACATGCACAGTGACTCAGAGTTTTTGTGGAAAATGTGGGAGCTTTTTATTTTAATTGGAGCTTGGGTAACCGTAGTTAATAAGAATGAAGCCTGACTGTGGTGGCCTTGAGTGCCAAACTAAGAAGAAAATTAATTCCAAGTGTAGATCCTTTGGCTAGCAGGATAGATGCATTGGATAATTGCTTGTGCTCACTCCTCCTTTCTCCCTCTCTTTCTTTCTCTCTCTTTCTCTGTCTCCTCCCATCCCGTCACTCTTTCTCTCTTCCTGTCTTTAGATTGTTAGCCACTCAAATATTTTAAATTTGGTTTTCATACACTCAGCACCTATTATTGTATGTGCTTAAAAAATTGGTGAATGAATGCTGATAATTAAGGTTAACCTTTACTCTGATGGTAGTGGCGAGATAGAGCATGTTTTAGAGCAGTAATTTGAGAAGCTGAACTTTCTAAAGAATGTCACTGGTTTACTGGGTAAGAAAAAATATTGAAAAGTGCTGATACTGGAATTAGATTGTCAGAGGGTGCTTTCCGGGTATATGCCATTGATTTCGAAATCTGGCAGCTTTTGTGAACCACTTGGGAACTTTTCAATATGGCTGAGTTCTAGGCCTTAATCTTTGGAGTTTATGATTGGGTAGGTGTGGGGTGGCTCCAAGGATCTGGATTTTGATTGTGATATTTTGCCACGTCTGGGAACCACTGATGTAAGTGAGAAATAATAAGGACCTGGCCCTATTTCTGTGTGGGAATGGAGGGCAGGGGTACACTTAAGAAATATTGCAGAGACATAGTTGAGTGAACTTAAGGAATACATTTTTCCCCATAGTAAGAAAGAATGAAAGCGGAAACCAGGGTTTCAGACCATATAACTATAAAGATGGTGATGTCGTCAATGAAGTAGTGTTGTTTCCTGGTAGCTGACAAAGATGGTCAGAGAGTACCTGGAAGTAAGTTGAACACTAGTAATTCTATGTAGCAGAGAATTCTACAGGAACTTGGAAAAGAAGGCAGGACTGGAGATAGAGACTTCAAAGTTAATGATTATGAAGGAGGTTATAATAATAGCAGTGAAGATGATAAAATAATACCAATTATTATTCCTCTCATGTCTTCCAAAGAGTGGTAGTTTTTGTCTGCAACTTGACCACAGCAATCCCCGGAGCCCTAGCTCTACTCTCACTAAAGACTTATGGCTATGTGTCTTGAATAACACCTTAGAACCCATCCTGCCTCCACCTCCTTCTCCATAAAATAGAAACCTAACTTGTCCCCCCAAGCTCTAAAGTGCTAAAACTTACCAACTTCCTTTTCTCCCCTGTTTCTTCCTTCCATGGCAGGGACTTTCAAATTTTTTCTCTTTTACTAAGAAAGCACTAAGCATGACTTTGTTATACAAAATGAAGAGCTGTAAAGTGGGTTACCACAGTCCTAACTCAATAAAAATGAATACTAAACACCTAAAAAATAATAATAATAATACCAATTATAAAAAAAAAAACAACTACCATTTATGTGCCAGGCTACTGATAATAAATTCATATGTAACATGTCATATGATTCTTACAGAAACTCTGAGAAACACCCAATTTACAGAGAAAAAAATATTGGGATTCTGAGAAGTTAGTTTACCTGTGATCTAACAGCTATTATGCATGAGATGTGTGTTTAATGTCTTTGGTGCCTGACTCACTAGTCCAAGAAAGCTTTTGTGCATAAGAGAACAGTGAAGAAAAGTCACCTACATTTTTTTTTTTGACAATCTTAGTTAAAAGAGAAAATGACAACTTGGAGAAAGTGGATTTTTAAACATTATTAAATGTTTCAGAAAAGTAAATTAATATCAAAACTTGGAAAAATCTACTGGCTTTGATAGGAGGTCATTAACAATCTTGGAGGTTAGAATTAAGTGAAATGGAGATGGAAAAGGATGAATTATAAGGTGTTAGAAGTTTCTCTTCAGAGACCGGGAGAGGGTGTGTGTAGCAGCTCTTTTAGGTTGGTGGTCATAGAAAGAACAAAGAGGTGGCTGTCTTTGAATGTTCAAGGTGAAAATGTCCACATGCTTAGAATATGGAAATAGCCTTGGAAGAATCTGGTTGTTAGACAACTTTAAAAGTGTCATTGAAATTGGTTTTAATTTGGGTTGCTGGCTTCTAAGGGTAGGAAAATTAATAGGAGGAGGTGGTAGGTGTGGAGGATTGGATGGGGAATTATGTGACTATCTATTATATACTATGGCCATTAGGAAGCAAAAGAGGATGGGTATTAGAAAGGCAAAAGAATGTCTTTTCTAAGAAAAAGCAAATTTCTTACACCTCTAAATTTCCAACAAAAAAGTGAATATTGTGGGAAAAGAATATGAAATATCAAATGATATAAAGAGCTACAGAAGCTGAGTTGTGAATACAACCTGGAAAGTCCATGGACCGAAGGAAGTGTTCACCATAAGCTATTGACTCAACCTCAGACATGGTCCATTTATGAAGACACATCACAGATTTCGCCTAGAATTAATAATTCCTTAGATTTTGTTCCAAATTGTATCATTTTAATAATACTTTTACATTTTAATTGAAATATAATTAACATACCATAAAATTCATCCATTTAAAGTGTATAATATAGTGGTTTCTAGAATATTTGCAAGGTATGGAAATACCACCAGTATCTAATTCCATCATATTTTCCTTTTCCCCAAAAGAAACCCCATACATATTAGCAATCATTCTCCTTTCATTGCTTCTTTCTATGTTTAGTGCTTCCTTCAGGAGCTCTTGTGAGACAGGCCTGGTGGTGACAAAATCTCTCAGCATTTTCTTGTCTGTAAAGATATGAAATTCTGGGTTGAAAATTCTTTTCTTTAAGTGTGTTGAATATTGGCTTGTAGTGTTTCTGACTTGTAGGGTTTCTGTTGTAAGATTTGCTGTTAGTCTCATGGGCTTCCCTTTGTGGGTAACCCAACCTTTCTCTCTGACTACGCTTAACATTTTTTTCCTTCATTTCAACCTTAGTGAATCCAACGATTATGTGTCCTGGGGTTGCTCTTCTTGAGGATTTTCTTTGTGGTATTCTCTGTATTTCCTGAATTTGAATGTTGACCAGCCTTGCTAGGTTGGAGAAGTTCTCCTGGAATAATATCCTGAAGAGTGTTTTCCAACTTGGTTTCATTCTCCCTTTCACTTTCAGGCACACCAATCAAACACAGATTTGGTCTTTTCACATAGTCCCATATTTCTTGAAGGCTTTATTCATTTCTTTTTACTCTTTCTCTAATCTTGTCTTCTCACGTTATTTCATTGAACTGATCTGCAATTTCTGATATTCTTTTTCTGCTTGATCGATTAGACTGTTGATACTTGTGTATGCTTCATGAAGTTCTTGTGCTGTGTTTTTCAGCTCCATCAGGTTGTTTACGTTCTTCTCTAAACTGGTTATTCTAGTTAGTAATTCATCTAACCTTCTTTCAACGTTCTTAGCTTCCTTGCGTTGGGTTAGAACATGCTCCTTTAACTCAAAGGAGTTTGTTATTACTCACCTTATGAAGCCTACTTCTGTCAATTTGTCAAACTCAGAGTAGTTGTGATCCCTTGGAGGAGAAGAGGTGTTCTGGTTTTTGGAATTTTCAGGCTTTTTGCGCTGTTTCTCCCCATCTTCGCAGATTTATCTACCTTTGGTCTTTGAAGTCAGTGGGTTCTTTGACATCCTTTTTGTTGATGTTAATACTATTCCTTTCTGTTTGTTAGTTTTCCTTCTAACAGCTCCCCTCTGCTGCAGGTCTGCTGGAGTTTTCTGGAGGTCAGCTCCAGACTCTTTTGTCTGGTTACCACTGGCAGAAGCTGCAGAACAGCAAAGATTGCTGCCTCTTCCTTCCTCTGGAAGCTTTGTCCCCAGAGGGGTACCCGCCAGATGCCAGCCAGAGCTCTCCTGTATGAGGTGTCTGTCGGCCTCTACTGGGAGATATCTCCCTGTCAGGATACATGGGGGTCAGGGACCCACTTAAGGAGGCAGTCTTTCCCTTATCAGAGCTTCAACTCTGTGCTGGAAGATCCACTGCTTTTTAAAGAGCTGCCAGGCAAAGACATTTAAGTCTGCTGAAGCTACTTCCACAACTGCCCCTTCCCCCAGGTGTTCTGTCCTTGGGAGGTGGGGGCTTTATCTATAAGTCCCTGACTGGGGCTGTTGCCTTTTTATCATAGATGCCCTGTCCAGAGAGGAGAGAATTTAGAGAGGCAGCCTTGCCGAGCCATAGTGAGCTCCGCCCAGGTTGATGTTCCCCACTCTGAGGGTAAAACCACCTACCCAAGCCTCAGCTATGGTGGACACTCCTGCCCCACCAAGCTTGAGCATCCCAGGTAGAACTCAGACTGCTGTGTTGGCAGCCAGAATTTCAAGCCAGTGGATCTTAGATTGCTGGGCTGCATGGGGATGGGACCTGCTGAGCCAGAACACTTAGCTCTCTGGCTTCATCAGCCCCCTTTCCAGGGGAGTACATGGTTCTGTCTCGCTGGCATCCCAGGTGCCACTGGGATATGAAAAAAAGCTCCTGCAGCTAGCTCAGTGTCTGCCCAAATGGCTGTCCAGTTTTGTGCTGGAAACCGAGGGCCCTGGTGTTGTAGTCACCGGAGGGAATCTCCTGGTCTTTGGGTTGTGAAGACCACAGAAAAGTGCAGTATCTGGGCTAGGGTGCTTGGTACAGTACCTAATGTCTTCCCTTAGCTGAGAGAGTGAGTTTGCCAACCTCTTGCACTTCCTGGTTGAAGCAATTCCCCACCCTGCTTCGGCTCACACTCCTTGGGCTATACCCACTGTCCAAGCAGTGCCACCGAGATGAACAGGGTATCTTAGTTGGAAATGCAGAAATCAACCATCTTCTGCATTGATCTCACTGGGAGCTGCAGACTGGAGCTGTTTCTATTCGGCCATCTTGCCAGCAATCTCTGTTTTTTTTTTTATCTTTGTGATTATAACTATGCTAGTGAGTGTGAAGTGGTATCTTCTTGTGGAGATACCACATCTCTAATGATTTGAGAGATGTGTATTTTTGGAGTGATAATTCATGATATTGACATCTTTTCATGTACTTGGTGGCCATGATTTAGCTTCTTTGGAGACATATCTATTCAAATTCTTTGCCCATCTTGAGCAATTTGTATTTGTCTTCTTATTGAGTTATAATAGTTTTTATATATTCTGGATATTAGATTCTTGTTAGATATATGATTTGAAACTATTTTCTTCCATTCTGTGAATTGTTTTTTCACTTTTTTGATGATATGCTTGAAGCAAAAACGTTTTTAATTTTGAGGAAGTAAAATGTGCCTGTTTTTATTTTGGTTCCTTGCTCTTGTGGTGTCATACCTAAGAAATGACTACCTAATCCAAAAGCACACATATTTGTGCCTGTATTTTGTCTTTTTAGGCCCTGTTTCACCTATTTTATTCTGAGAGTTTTGTAGTTTTCACTTTCATATTTATAGATTCTTGATCTCTTTTTAATTAATTTTCATATATGGTAGATATCCAATTGCATTCTTTAGTATGTGGATAACCAGTTTTTTCAACAGTATTTATCTTCAAAGATCAATTGATCAGAAATGTATGGGTTATTTGGGGAATCTTAGTTCTGTTCTATTGATAAATATGTTCGTGTTTCTATCCTTATATCATTATTAGACTGTTTTGATTACAGTAGATTTGTGGTAACTATAACATATGGTTGCCATTTTAAAGTTCGTGTTTTTTAAATAATGCAGTTAGATAAATTTATTTGATCATTTATGTTCTTAGTTAATCATCTTGACTGAAAATTTACTTGCTAGGGCTTTTCAGCCTCTAAATTCTCTGAATGGAGACAGAGGAAAAGTGCCTAGCTGCCTACAATTTGTTTGAACAGAAATTGATGACAAGATTATACAAATTCTAGAAAAAATAAAACATTACCCAGCATTTCATGTCTACAGTTTGAATATTATTGCTGCTAATTATACTATAAAAGTTATTTTAACTTTAACATTTATAGAAACACATGTATAGCATGAAAAGAAATGCTTCGGATATATATTGTATTTCTAGCCACATTCATGCAATTATGCAAAAGTGAAACTTGCTCTGTTGAACAGCATGATATCACTTTACTTTTTATTAATTTGAAAGATTATATCTAGATAAATTGGAGTTAGGTGTTAAAAAAAGCTGAGTGCTTGATGCTAAACTTGTACATATGTGTGCATGTCTCTGTGTGTGTCTGTATGTGACAGAGAAAATGAGAGAGAAAAGAATACTAGCAAAAATTATTTTTTGTACATTGTTCTTTTCCAAGATATGAATGTGAATATAATATATGAAAATAATGTATTCACTGTCATAACCAAGAAGGTGTGTATTCATGGTATAGTACATTGAGTATGATAGGTAAAGTATAAAGCTGGCTAACATGATCTGCTGTGTGATTCATCATATTTTACAGATAATGTTTTGTTAGGCATTTGGAAAAAGGAAAACACCTAATAATAAAGATGTATATATATTCCTTCCTTCTCTCAATAGTATTTTCTCTTTGAAGTGCATATAATACATTTATAAATACATATACTTACATGAAAAAAATATATTCATTCTGTATATAATTTATGATCAGATTCAGGGTTTTTTGGTCTGGATAGCCATCCACTGAGCTCTAGGTAATGGCCCTTTGTCTTCTTAGGACAAAAATTGGCTTTTCAAAAACAAAAGTTTTGTTGTATATGTGATAATCAGGAGACTGCACTATAGTTGGTTCTCTTTCAAGTTCCCTGTATAGGGAAAGGCATATTAACACTACTTAGATTGCATCCCTTTCTCTCAACATCACGGCTGGTCTCCAGTGGGCTGCTGTCTCCACATGTAGGAGTTTGGGCAGGGCAGGGTCCACGTTTGGTCCAAACAACCTTATTTGATGCATGTGAAAAATAGACATATAACATTTTATGTTAATTATGCAAATATAATTATTTTCCATGCATAATTTATGAATGTTTGGAAAATCCTCTGCAAATGTGGATAATGTTTTGAATTACATACTGTTCTTCAAGCTAACTCATAATTATGTTATTTGGAACTTACCAAGTATACTAGTACAGCATGTATTTAGTTTTCATTAATTTGGAGAAAACATACTTTGCTACATTATGCATTTGTCATCCAAAGTCATTATAACAAATGACATTAAAGGCTACATTGCCTGGTATGTTAATGGTCCCAGGGTACATTGTTTGTTAGCATAGGGCCTAGTCATTGCTCTTTTCCATCCTCATAATGGGGACCATCTCCAGGATGCATTCCTGAAGCCCAGTCTGACCTGAGGGCACCAATGGAGATGGCACAAGAAGCATTCCTTTTCTACTATCCCTCTTTGACGTGCCACATGTGGGTTGTGTATCATCTACTTTCACCATTATGAAAATAGGGATATAGCTGCCTTTGTTACAGGGAAGTGATAAAAACCACATGCTGACCTAATATTATAAAGAATATACTACTAAATTTAATTATATTGTTTTTATTATATACTTTTGAAGATTTTTAAAATATATAATTTTAAAAATTATTTTTTAAATTTTTAAAATTTAAATTAATATTAATTGTAAAAGTATATCATATGCTTTTAAAGATTTTTAAAATAAATGTCAATGGGAAACTCAGATCCTAACTCTGTGCTACTTAATATTCCATGATATAACTACCTATTAGTGAAAGACTGTCTCTAAAAGGTATACTAATAATAGTCACTGCTTATTGATATATTTTGATAGAGGTTCCTTAGGATACAGAATATTTTAATCTGGTAGTGGTGAAGATGATTGAATTTTCTTTTTAAATGGAGGGAATTACACATTCTCAGCTTATTTTAGAAATCCTATTCTGGGGAACATGCACAATTGCATTGATTTACATGGCCTACAAAGGAAGTTAATTCAAACCTTTTCACACCAGTGTAGTTTATAACACCTGTGTAGTACACAATAAAGTTTTTTAAATTGGTGAACTCACATTTTTTTCTCACGTATGCCTAAACTTGGTTTATTATGTGTGGCAAAGAGTAGAAAGAATGTATGTCATAGTTTGCTGTTTGTGAAGTTATGTTGTATTCTGAAGTTCCTCCTCCTCCTCCTCTGCTGCTGCTGCTGCTGCTTCTTTTTCTTCTTGTTCTTCTTCTTCCTCCTCCTCTTCTCCTCTTCTTCTTCTTCTTCTTCTTCTTCTTCTTCTTTCTTCTTCTTCTTTCTTCTTCTTCTTTTCTTCCTCTTCTCCTCCTCCTCCTTCTCCTCCTTCTCCTCCTCCTCTTCTCTTTCGCTCTGGGTTTCAAGCTTCATGCTAGTGCTATTAGTAGCTATTAGCATATAGGTCCATCAGTCCTTTCAAGTATTTATTTCAGTTGAGTTATTTTAACCAAGCACTGTTTTATTTACTTGCTTTCTGTTTATTTCCTGCCTCTCCCATTGAAATAGTAAACTCCATAAGGTTATGGACTTGTAGTAATCATAAAGATTATAAAAGAACATACTAAAATGTAAATCTTTATTTTTGGGCAGTTGGGGAGAGCAAGGATTTAAGTGAGGGAATGACTTGATAGGATTTACATGTTAATTTTGGAGATGATCTTGATGGTCTGGTGGTGGTGTTGTAGGACTTTCTCCTTAGTTCAGCTAAAAGCTGGGTTGTCACATAGCCATGAAATCTTTGGCTTGCAGACACTTTGAAGGGTGAGAAAATGGAATTTATTGGGTAAAAAGAAAAAAAAAAAAAAACAGCTGGATTCCCGCCTCTCAGGTTGAATCCTAGGTACTACCCAGGAAAAGGCAGGGCCAAACTCCTCCTCATTGCAAATGGATGAACTTCTGAAGGCTACACCCCTTGTTCTCCAGGGACCCCTTTATACTTGGCTGTCTCAGTGGGAGCATGTCTGGGCAGGAAGAAGACTTAGAAATTTGATGCAGAGATAATGGCCTGATTTAAGTTATTGGTGGTAGGTTTGAAACTCATAGAAATATTTAAGCAGTTATTCAGGAGGTAGATAGAATCCTTGAGGCTTGGTGAATTGCTCATGTTAGTGGTGAGTGAAAAGAAGAGTCAAGGTTATTCCCAGGCTTTGTATAATTGTTGAAGTCATACAAGAGGAGAAATGGTTATTTTGGATAGTAAACAAATAATTCAGACCTCAGCTGTGTTTAGGTTTGTTGATGCGTAATAGTTATTGAAACCATAGTAAGAGAGATTTTCCAGGAAAAATATTGACAGAATAGTAGATTAAGACTAGAACTCTGAGATGATTAACATCTGTAGAATAAGCAATTGAAACAAAGCCCAAGAAGACAAAGGAGCAGTCATAAATATATACAGTAAACCAGGCGAGTGGGGTGCCATGAAAAGGATTCCAGAAGCCTGTGGCCAATGGCACCAGATTATACAGAAGAGGAAATAGGAAAACAACTAAAAGATATCTATTAAACATTTACTGAAACAACATTTGTCTAGGGTCTATTATGTGAATGTGGTCTTCAAACTTCCATAATGCCAGCTACTAGCTTTCAAAGGATTCATGAAAATCAGTTGCCAGGATTAATTCCTGATAACTGAATCCAGATTGTGCCTTCTGACCTTTTCCAACTTTTAAAGTTATAACTTGCAAAGAAAGACCTTTCCTATTTTTCAGAAGCAAAATAAATACAAGACGCTTTTCTTTATTTAGATCCAAATGCATAATTTATAGAAAAAAACTCTGTTATGAAAAATGATTTCATTTAGAGAAAAATGGAAATTTACTTATTGTTGCCAAACAAAGTGGCTCTCCACTATTATTTTCAGGGAAGTCAAATCTATTGCACATTGAAATTGTATATTGAGATGCAGATACCCAAAAGATGAAATGCTGACGCACTTAGCTGTTTTCTTTCATTTTACTTTCTTGTTGTTGGCTGGGCACTTAGGTAGGCAGACAGTCATATGAGATAGTTATGGTTATTTGAATGAAAGAAAATACAATACTTTTCATGAAATGATGAAAAAAATACAACTGGAAAAACTCTAGGAAAAAATGAAAGTCCAATTATAGAATTATTTTCTTTTCTTTTTTTGATACTCAGTTTCAATTTATATGTGCCCAGTGTGAAAAGCCTTTTTGAATTAGACTCTATTTTGAAATTGAACCCTACTTTAATTTCTTGTTGCTAGAATTCCTTCTAGATTTACAATTCTTATTAACACTACATGTTAAAACAGAAATGGTATCTTTATGATTAGTCAATGAAACTCATGATAAAATATCAAATGTTCAACATTGATAGGAATGTAAATGAAAACAAGATACTAGACTCAACAAATACACATTTGGGTAAACATATAGAGAAAGCATAACACATTCAATAAGGTAGATACTTTAAAATCTGCCACTGAGAAAGTAAATGATTCTCTTGGTAGAGGAGAAAATTAAGTTGAAAGAAGGAAATGTATTTGACTTATAAGTACACCTTAACAAGGAACTCAAAGAGCTTTGTGATTGCATGAGAACAATTTAATGAAGTCCTGTGGCTCCTTTGTTGTTGTTGTTGTTGTTGAAGTTGCTATGATTTGTAATGGGATCTCTTTGCCAAGTGGATTTCATCTTTTCTTCAAAAGATGGAATTTTCCTTGATTTTTAAAATAAATCTTAATCTGGCACTTTTAGCTATTTGTAATATATTTTGTTTATTTCCACATTTACTAGATTTGTGACTTAATGTGACTAATGCTGAGTAGTCTCTTTGACTTCACCTTTTGGATTCACATTTTATGCCACTGCTCCAACAGGAAGATCCTTCTACCTAGAATATCCTTCCCTTATTTTTATTTCATATTTCTGCCTAAATATGTAAGGGCCAACTCAACTATTATTGCCCTTGTATAGTCTCACCTCTCATCCCAGTCAAAATGAGTTACACCTTCCTCTTTATGCCGATTTGATGACCCTTCCTCACCATACAAATAGAAGCAGTAACATTAGATGAGTTCTCTGGAGTTGCAGCCTGAGACTGGATGGGCATTGCTTGTGTTGAGACCACAGGAGGTAGAGACAAGGTATATATATATTCCACAATACAGCATAGTGGGAAGAAGCCAAAATCAGATAATGACTCATGAACCTGAATGGTTAAGCTTTCAGGGCCTATCCAAATTGGAGCCTCCAATCAGGAACAAATGGTTTGAAACTGAGGGAGAAAGATGGTACCTGAAGACAAATTACTGAGCCAGAGAAGACTGGACTATTTTTAGAGAATACCTGCAGACTTGGCAGGGGAGAAGGTAGGCATTGAAGACCTTGAACACAAGAGGACACCAAATCTTTGCTTAATTCATCATATAACCTCTATTTCATTATGGACAGTAGGTTGGTAAATTTTTATCTCATCTGGTATGATGAAAATGTCTTCAAAGTCATGTTTTCAGTGTTCTCTTCTTTGTATCTGTTCTCCACTTAGTATAATATCTGGCACATCATAAGTGCTAAATAAATATTTTTGGAGTTATTCTTACTATATAAATTTACAGCTAAGTCTTATTCTGAACTGTACTTCCCTGTACATGCCCCCAGTAAAATTTAGCCATAATTTTCCATTTTTTCCAATTTATAAAAGTACCTTCAGACTGAGCATGGTGGCTCACACCTGTATTCCCAGCACTTTGAGAGGTCCAGGTAGGTGGATCACTTGAGGTGAGGAGTTCAAGACCAGCCTGGCCAAAATGGCGAAACCCTGTCTCTACTAAAAATAGAAAAATTAGCTGGTAGTGGTGGCATGCACCCATAATCCCAGCTACTCAGAAGGCTGAGGTAGAAAATTGAAACTTGGAGGCAAGGTTTCAGTGAGCCAAGATCGTGCCATTGCACTCCAGCCTGGGTGACAGAGCAAGACTCCCTCTCCAAAAAAAAAGGAAAAGGAAATTACCTTGAGGTTTATAATTAAAGAATTCATAATGAAATAAAAATAGTATTTCATTATTGAGTAAATATTGAACCCATTTTGTATTTAAATATCACAGGCACTCTGGGCTCAGGAGTTTGAGACCAGCCTGGGCAACACAGCAAAACTTTGTCTCTACAAAAATAAAAAATATCTGGGCACGGTGGCATGTGCCTATAGTTCCAGCCACTCTGGAGGCTGATGCCAGAGGATTGCTTGAGCCCAGGAGGTAAAGACTGCAGTGAGGTGAGATCATGCTCCTGCACTCCAGCCTGGGTTACAGAGCAAGACCCTGTCTCAAAAAAACAAACCAAAAAAAAGCCATAATATTAATTTTTCTCATTTTTATATGAAGAACTCTAATCGTTCATTGATTTATTTTTTTAAATCACTTCTTACTATGGCTTGAGAATTTTACAGAAAGCACTTTTATGGCTTCTTTCACCAGCCAGAAGAGAAAGCATGATTGTGTTAGGTAATGTGACAAGTGAGTGCACAGTGAATTACAGCAGTCCTTGTGGGAGTAGCTGTTCTCTCAGGGAGAGGTTAAGGAGGCCATTTTTGCTAAGTAGAAGAATGAACTGGGTCTTCCAGGGAGTCGTGAGGTATGAATGCATGGGGCTATGAGGGATTGGTTCAGTAGCTGAATGTCCTGAGGACTGAGAAAAGATGGAAGAGAGGGGACAGGTCATGAAGGCACGCTGTACTAAACAGTTCGAGTTTTATTCTTTGCCTTGAGCCACACTGAAGGATATATGAAGGGATTCAGGTGCATTTCTTTTATTCTTCACTCCTTTACCTTCTACTTAATTTTTGATTTCTTAGCTCCCAAGTGCTGGTAGGATCTGCCAAGTCTTACCACATTAAACCACTCAGAAGCAATGTAGGACTTGATACCAAGGCCACAAATGTAACTACCAAAGTCACTTAAATGTGGCATTTGCACTGGAAACTCTATTTCCCTATTTAATAACTCCTTTGGCAGATTTTAATTCAGTGTCAGATTTAAAACATATGTAGGCTTTAGTTTTTTAGGTAAGGTAAATATGAAATATTACAAATACTTTTTATGTCAAATCTCTTTGGGAATTGAATGTATTGAAATTTATTGTAGAGATACCTCAGCCATACATTCTAAAAACAAATTGTAGTGCTTTCTAAATTAACATAGCTAAATTAAATTGTGACTGTGATCTGTCATGACTAGCTTATTTGCAATAATGTCCTCCTGAACCCAGGAAATAGAAATGATTGTGAACAGTCCTCATAGTTCAACTGTATTACCTTATAATATTTAGAGAATGTATTTTTATATCTTGTCCTCTAAATGTCTTAAACCAGAACTTCAATTTGGTGAATAAATTTGTATCCACATACATCAATTATATTGCAATTATGGTAAATGGATTTCTAAGTAACTCCAAAGAAATAGATTTCTAAGTTACCCACCGTAACATATTATTTCTTGAAAAGTTTTCGGGAATATAACTCCATCACTGTCTCCAGTGAACCAGGTCAGTTATACCTTTTGCAGCCAGTTTTCTCTCTGATAATATAGCTAGCATTTCTTATGTATCTTTTGGGAAAGCTCTGAAAATCACAATCCCAGGTGTTTAGCAGGTATCCAGAAATGATTTTTTTCCTTAAACATTTCTAGGATATATGATGAACCCTTTGTAAATGTGGAAAAGAATTTCTTACAAATGATTGTTGTTTACAAGTTGTTGTCATCCAATTTACGTAATGGAATTAAGAGCCTGTATGTGAAATTTGCTGATTGTAACCTATCAGCATAGGAGAGTATGTCAATACTTCTATATCACACTAGGAATAACTGATGCTAGGTGTAGAATTCAGAGCACTTTTTTTTTAAACAGGAAAAAAGATGAGAAACTGTGACTAAATTTTATTGGGGGTATTCAGAAAAGTGTACTTTAGAATAATATTTATCTATAAATTCACAAAATGAGAATAACTCATGTGTTTACTCAATTAAAGAAGAAAACAGATTCAGAGATCATTGTAGACTAAAACTGAGCATGAATTAGCTCTTTTCTTTTGCATGATATATATAGATTAAATGCTATACAGTTACAAATAAAATGAAATAATATATTCCTGCCCTCAGGAGACCACAGCAGAGAAAATATAAATATGAAAAATATCCAAACTCTAAATTATGTATGTTGTTCACATTCATATGCCGAAGTGATGTGCCTGCTATTGAGTTCTATGTCTGTGTGGCTCGTTGAAAAGACCAAATGTTTGCACTGTTTTATATCTGCAGTGATAACAACCCAGTTTGTTTTCTTCTGAACTTTCTCCTTGGTGTATAGCCTAGAAAAATGTGTTTATTAAATCATCAGAAACACTGATTTTAGAGGATTATGCATTATAGTATGCTACTTCGTTTTTTGCCTTAAATTATTTCAACATGGTAAAAGGAATTGGGCCTGTTTTCCTTTTCTCATTTGGAATGGTCAGTAACAGGTGTCTTACCTTGGAAATTGTATCTATCATTCTTTAGTCACCCACACTTTTGTGCTTGGCTGCACACCATCCCACCCACCTGTTACAATGAATTATAATTTCAGAACAGGAAAGGGATATAGTTTATTATCTTCTGAGATATGAATCCCCTTGAAAAGATCCCTGATATATATCCAGAGTGTGCTCCCAATACCTGGAATGACAGAGAGCTTTCTAAGTCCGCTCAAATCTTGCTTCCCTGCTATTTTCTTTGTTCCTTGCCTTTTGTCCTTGCAGCTTTTAATTTGGTACTGATAATTATCATGTCTGGTTGTCTGCATATAGCTTCCTAACTGATCTTTCTTCTCCATTTTTTTCCACCTAGCATATCTTGACACCACATTTTAACTAAAATCCCTAAAACACTTTGGTCGTATTGCTACCTTAATCAGAAATCTTCAGTAATTCCCCATAGCCTGCAGGATAAAGTCAGAACTCATTAAATTGAATTAATGTAGTCCAAACATGTTTAACTTCACCTTTTCAGCTTCCTCAGCCATTTACTTGGCCTTAGTTGGGTCTACTCACTTTTATTGAAATTATATTGTTTTCTTGTTCAATGCTTTTGGAGGTGCTATTTTCCTTACCTTTTCCTCCTTCACTATGACCAGTTTCTTATTTTATTGCTGTCTATACTTTAAGACCCTCATCAGTTTTTCTTTTTGATAACTCACTGCAGACTACTGCCAATACTGTGATGTCTTTGTTCTCTGAACTCCCAGGGTGCCCATTTTCGGGCTCATTGATTTGGTGCTTAATCATGAGCTAAATTGTGACAGTTTTCGTATTGTTTTATTGAACTTTAGTTTATCCTTTGTATTGATGTTTAATTTTTCACACTTTTTAACTTGGCTGTCTTCCAGTAATTTTATGAGATGGCATGATAAAGCAGATGGTTTTCAAGCGGTATTCAACCAAACTCTAGTGATTTCTGAATGTCTGACTGGGGAAAGGAAAGGGAGTAGACAGACTTGTGTTCTCTACCAGGTTCAAACAGAACATCTCTGCTTTGATTGTTGTTTTATACTGAACTTCTGCATTTGATTGTTTTTGAGAAAAAATGTTAGGCTAACGATGTTTGAAAACTATTGATGTGAAGGAGAAGAACCTGGACTTGGAGTAAAGATACTTGGGTTTTATTTCTGGCTCTGCTCCTTGCTGCCCTGGGCTTTAGTTTTCTCAATTAAAAAAATTATAAGCTAGATGCTGTGGCTCATGCCTGTAATCCCAGCACTCTAGGAGGCTGAGGCAGGCAGATCACTTGAGATCAGGAGTTCGAGCCCAGCCTGGCCAACATGGCAAAACCCCGTCTACGAAAAATACAAAAATTAGCTGTGCATGGTGGCACATGCCTGTAGTCCCAGCTACTCAGGAGGCTGAGGCACTAGAATCGCTTGAACCCTGGAGGTGAAGGTTGCAGTGAACCAAGATCATGCCACTGCACTCCAGCCTGGACAACAGACTGAGTGAGTCTTTGTTTCAAAAAAAAAAAAAATTATAAGGCCAGTGTATACGATCTTACATTCCTTTTATTGTAAAAGTCTGTGATGATCAGAAAATTAGCTTTATTAAAACAGAGTGACATTTATTTTTAATTTTAAATTTCTTTTTTCTGAAAAGGATATGTTTATAGAGAAAGTTCTGTTACCAAGTTTTTTGCGGTTTTTAGTTGCTGCCACAGCCAGAATGTTTCACATATGGCACATTAATTATATGATAATTAAATATGAAAAAAGCAAATTACATTTCACTTTTATCTTGATCAAAACACTCTATATGGCATTCGCTTGCCTTTTGTTCCTCCATACCACTTATGAACTCTTCATTAACGTCAGACTGGAAATCTTTCACTAATTTTTAAAACACACAGAATTTTAGAACAAAATTACTGTTGGATGTTCAAGTACTAAAAGCTGTGAAGGCAAAATCTGTGTAAACCAAGAGAACACTATTCTTTACAATGAACTTGTTTTGTCAATATCCGTTTCAAAGTAGGATGTCTCCATAAAGATAGGCAACAAGTGGCATTGCCAAGGCTGACAACACGTATCTTACTGGCAAGTTTCATTTGTTCCTAGCCTCACACCCAAAGTAATTAAAGATATCTTCTCTATTGTCACTACAGGAGAATTTGGTTTGAAAAGTGGACCAACTTAAAACCTGTAAGATACCTAGTCTAAAGTCTGTACGTAAAGTAAACTTCGACTCAAACAGAAGCCATAATGAAACAGATGAACACCTGAACTTCAGCAGACATTAGCAGCATGCTGCTATTCAGCAGGTTTCAGCTGCAAACCAGAGTCTACCAATGAGGGACTCAAATTTCCAATAAATTAAACACAGGACCACAATGTTTTAAATTCCTGTTTCACATTTTTATTTTAGAAAACTAAACAAGAAACCATTAAAATCACAAGAAGATAATAATAAATATTTTATGTATCACTATATAAGCTGCTTCAGGTTGTCTTAAATAATAGTATCTTTATTTCTTGGAAATTCAGGAGGATGTTTTCCGTGTCAATAGCACTTGTGAACGGGTGGTATAAGGGCTACTCCTTTAGGCCCTGGCATTTATTACAGAAACAGTGCTCCAGGAATTTTTGGATATTTCTTAAGCAGTGTGGTTTCTTTCCAGATTTCAAGAGTCTTCATTGATGAACGGTTGCACATTTCTCTCAAACAAGATTTTCTTGTTCAAGAAGGCAATTATAGAGACATTGCCGAAAACCTGGTTGTTGAAAATTGTTTTAAAAATGTTCAGAGATTCTGTAAAGTGACTCAGTCAGTCTTCCATAAGCATCTGGTCAAATTCACTAGCAGAAACAAGGAAGAGTATTGATGTCTCACTGTGGAAGCAAAACATTCAGTCCAGTGGTTTTCTTTTTGATCTTTGATCAGCTACATCAAACATTTTGAAAAGAACTTTTTTCTTTTTCTTTTAACGTCCATTTTAGGTTTAGGGATACATGTGCAGGTTGGTTCTATAAGTAAATTATGTGTCATGGGGGTTTGGTGTACAGATTATTTCATCACCTGTAATAAGTATAGTACTGAAAAGGTAGATTTTCAGTCCTCACCCCCTCCCACCCTCCACCCTCAAGGAGGCCCCCTTTCTGTTCCTTTCTTTGTGTCCATGTGTACATCATGTTTAACTACAACTTATAAGTGACAACATGTGGTATTTGGTTTTCTGTTCTTGTGTTAGCTTACTTAGGGTAATGGCCTCCAGCTCAATCCGTGTTGCTGCAGAGGGCATAATCTTTTTTATGGCTGTGTAGAATTATGTGGTATGTATGTACCACAATTTCTTTATCCAGTCTGTCATTGATGGGCATTTAGTTTGATACCATGTGTTTGCTTTCATGAATAGTGCTGCAGTGAACCTACATGTGCATGTGTCTTTATGGCAGAATGATTTATATTCCTTTAGGAATATACCCAGTAATGAGATTGCTGGGTGAAATGGGAATTCTGTTTTAAGCTCTTTGAGGAGTTGCTACATTGCTTTCCAAAATGGCTAAGCTAATTTATATTCCCACCAGCTGTGTGCAAGTGTTCCGTTTTCTTTGTAATCTCACTATTATTTGTTATTTTCTTACTTTTTAATAATAGTCATGCTGACTAGGGTGAGATGGTAGCCTGTTGTGGTTCTGATTTGCAGTTTTTGAATGATTAGTGATGTTGACAATTTTTTCATATGCTTGTTGAATGCTTGTATGTCTTCTTTTGAGAAGTGTTGGTTTATGTCCTTTGCCCACTTTTTGGTGAAGTTTTTTTTTTTTTTTTTTTTNTTATTTCTTTACGTTTGAAAGAACGGTTTTCAGTTTCAATGTTGTACTCATGAATTCATGAATGCTCTTGGTGGGCTTCTGGCAAGTGAATCTTGTGATGGAATGTAATCTGGTTCTCCAAGTTTATCCATTATCACAGAAATATTTCTACATGTTCCCCCAGTTGAAATATCCACCCTGGTCATAGGGATTCTGCATGCCTGTGTCTGCCCAAAACATTTTTATAGCAGAAAGATAATATAAACAAAATAAACAACCTTGAGGCTACACCATTTCCTGGTTTCTTGTGCCTCCTTGGGTGACAGGATGTCAAAGGCCATCATATTGTCTCCACTGAATTGGTTTGAATGCCCTCCTCAAGGCATATGAAACTTCCTTTTATCTCTACTGGCATTCTCATCTTTTTGATCATGTTGCTGTAGAGAGCGGGGTGAAATTTCTCATGTGTGCACTGGACAACGTTCTGGCAATGGCTAATCCACAAGGGCTTCAGGAAAGTGGAATTGCTGCTGCCTCTGTGCCCATAGCAGCGCCTTCACAAGCTGCTTGATGTGGGCCTGTCTTTTCCCAGGACAGCCATTTGTTGGTCACCTTGGACTTGCTGCTGCACATCCCACTACTCATCACAATGCAGCTCAGTGCATGCAAAGTGTAGACAGCAATAGAAGGAAACCCTGATAATTTATTTATTCCAAACAGTATTAACCAATGGAAAGAGTCTGCTTGGATTGAAGTGCAGGGATATCTGTTGCAGAGAAATTGATCTAGACTTAAATGTTGGCTCTACAAATGAGGAAGCCTGGCCAAGTTACTTAACCTTATTGAACCTCAATTTTTTCTCATTTGCAAAAGAAAGATAATCTTAACTATCTCTCAGGATTGATGTAAACACCAAATGAGAATATTAGTCTAAAGTGGCTAGCCCAGTGACTGTCACTTAGGTATCTGGATTATTTCACCACCTTTTGTTGTCTACAATTACTCATTTCCTTTTTTTGGACTTATTTATGAATGACTTTGGACTTTTTTCAAAAATCAAACATTTAAAGGATGAAAATTTGCCACCATTCAGGATCTGAGAGCATTTCTAAATGATATCCAGAATTTAGTGGTGGCAATTTCAATGGAATAGATTACTAATAAATACACATTTAGATGGCTAGCTCCGTTTACTTTGTTAAAAGTCAACCAAATTCACCAGAGAGAAAGGAGGAGAATTTTACAAAAAGGATTGAAGGAGAGTTTATGGGAATAAAAACTTCACCTTTTTTATGCCTTGTTTTCAGTGGTAATTATATCAGTGTGTATAGCTTTCAAAACTCAACGAACTAAATATCTATGCTTTTTAAATTTTATCTTACCTGTAGCACAGCTTTTTAAAGTACCCGTGGTGCTTAAAATATTATTTGGAAAAGTTAGACTCTCTATATCATTTCGATTCTATAAAGACTTCATAACATGAATCTCATTGAGTTGTTAGTTGAGGCTCATATAGTTAAGTGCTGCTTGTAAGACAGGTATTAGTATACCAAATTAAACTTATGGGGCATGTGGGGTGTGCATGCTTACTGTTAGATGATATCACTCATTTTTAGTGTTTGCTTTTCTCTTATGCTTGAACCTATAACCTCACTGTACCCTGGCCCATTGTTAAATACATAGGACAATTGTTTATTGAGTTTAAATTAAAAGTCTGTGCATTTAACAATTTATTTTAAAATAAATTATGGGTTTTCATCCATAAGTGAAAGACAGGGATTATTCTCTGCCAAGGAATGACTTTATTATGTATCATTTGAGAAAGAAAGACCTACTAAAAATTATTAGAGCGTAACATCCAGTTTAACATAAACACATTTTAGTTAAGTTAGTGAAAATGTGAGGATACAAGTTTGCAGCCATGTTTTCATGTGGGTTTTGTTTTCAAGTTTTCTTTAAGCTTGTTACTGTTCATTATTTTCTCTTTGATCTATTTAGCAGTTGAATCAAAGTTAGTTAAAATTTGCACCTGAGAATCATAGTTAACTTGCTTAAGGCATGTGTTTTAAATAGTATTAAGATACTATGTTCATCTGAAAGTTCCTATAACTGGACACTAAGAAATATATATTCCTGGTATGATGGTTGTTCACTACCCCCATCTAGTTTCAAAATGTTTAATTCCTGCTTCATTCTCTGAATAAATGACATATTTTAAGTTTTATTTTGTTTTTCCATATAAACATTTTAAATATTATATTAGTTACATCAAAATATATTTAGAAATTAAGAAATATGTTTAGTCATATTTTATGAGATAATGATTTATATCAGACAAAGACATGGTTTTCATTTTGAAATATTATTTTGGGTCACTTTACAATGTTATGACAAGCTACAAATAAATAAGTGAGATCTACCTTTTGATGCTTGAAGCAGGCTATTACAGATTATTTCAGGCTTCAAAAATTGCACAAAAAGAATAAAGTAAATGGTATAATATTTTTATTGTTGGGAGAATTACCTCTATCCATTATAAATATTTTATTGTAGATAGCCTAAGTATTATCTTAAAATGTTAATTACTCCATCTCTACTAAAAATACAAAAAATTAGCTGGATGTGGTGACATGCACCTGTAGTCCCAGCTACTCAGAGGGCTGAGGCAGGAAAATCGCTTGAATCTGGGAAGCAGAGGTTGCAGTGAGGCAAGATCGCACCACTGCAGTCCAACCTGGCAACAGAGCGAGACGCCTCCTCCAAAAAAAAAAAAAAAAAAAGTTAATTCCTTTGGTGTTTAAAAAATAACATTGATTTTTTTCTCTCATGATTGTGAAACTTTATTAGGTCAAGAGTATGAAAGTAAGTGATATTCTAAGGTGTTGCCAACTCAGTAGTGCTGTCTCTGTTTGTGAAACAGTTTTCTTGAAATCCCTAGGAAGTAAATACACTTGCTGTTCTAAAATGAGAAAGTCAGAGTCTAATTCATTTCCTATGTTAAGGAAGAAAGTGATCATGTGTCCTTTTAATCTGATACCTCACTGTAAATAATAACTTTTTATAAATTCATTTGATAACTGAAAAGTATTTGAATAGATTATTCAAACAAAGCTCATGCATTGTTACTGTTGGTTGTCACTGCCTTCAATAAGGAATAATCATTCAGGTGCAAAAAGCTACTGATTCTTATGTGGAACAGTGGCCACGGACAGCCCAACATTTGAATGAAAATTGTAAATGAATGAAAGATATTACAGAACTTCATAGCAACATCTAACTGTCTCTGTAACTAGAAGTGCATATTTGATTACTTATTTTGCTCTGTAAATTTCCTGTTTAGATATTTTGTGTATTTTTTTCTATTAGTTAATTGGTCTTTTAATATGTTGAATTTCAATATATTTTCAAGATAGTATTCCTTTGTCTGTTATGTAAGGTTCAAATATTTCCTCCCAGAGAATAGCCTGCCATTTTTCCTTTAATGGTATATTCAGACACTAATACTTTCAAGATAGTGAATCAGTACTTATTTTAACTTACATTTTGTGGGTTTCTTTTTCATGCAAAGGCTGTCTTGTTTAGGAATAGTTTTTAATCTTGAAGAAAGGAAACTATTCTCCTATATTCTCCCCAAAGTTTAACTTTTTTTATTACATGCAAGTCTATCATTTATTTAGAATATAATTTTTTGTGTATGGGTGAAGTAGGGATCTGATTATTTTTTATTGTTTGGTATATACTTTATTTGATGTTTTACAGTTGTCTCAGTAGCATTTGAAGACTGTTTTCTCCCAGCTCATTTGTCCTGTACTCTCCGCCTTACATTGGCTTTCTGTAGCACAGGCCTGTTCCTGGAATCTCTATTCTGTTTCTGTGGCCTGCTTGATAGTCTCCAAGTCAATTGACTTACTATGTAGCCTTAATATTTAGCTGGTAAGTTTTGAATATTATCTTCTTCCTTCCCTATAGTCTTTTTGTGTCTTAAGTGTGGCTCCTCTAAATAGTAGATATCTGTTCATTTAAAAACCATCCTAGCATTCTCTGCTTTATAACTATTATTTTAGTCTACTTATATCATCTTATTTGATATTCCTGTCATATATGACATTACCTCTAATAACTTATATTGTTCATCCCTCCTTCCTCCCTTCATCCTTTCTTCCTTCCTTTTTTCTCTTTTCTTTCCTTTCCTTCCTTTCTCCCTTTATTCCTTTTTTCCTTTTTTTCTTTGCCCTTCCTTCCTTCCTTCCTTTCCTTCTCTTTCTTTTTTCTTCCTCCCTCCCTCCCTTGTTTCCTTCCTTCCTTCCTCCCTTTCTCCCTCCTTCCTCTCTCACTCCCTCCCAACTCCCTTCCTCCCCACCCTCCTTCCTCCCTCCCTCCCACCTTCCTTCCTTTTTTCCTCCCCTCCCCTTCTCTCCACTCCCCTTCCCTGCCCTTCCCTTCCTTCTCCTGCTATTTATTTTCTCTCTAGAATTCCAATCTTTTTTTTATCTGCTACCTGGATCTCCCTTGTGGCCCTAGAGTGAGGTTCACCCTTTCTCAAGGTTTTATAAAAGATTTAATTCTGTGTTTAAAGGTGCTTAACAGATACAATTAGACACCTGAACTTCTCTATCAGTGGAACAGTTTAAAATAATCTTTCCTCACCTCTCTATTTGTCATTCAAATTAAATATTTTAATATTAATCTTTTAAAATATAAGTGTATTTGCTTGGGGTGCAGGACAATGTGGTCTAACCTCCAAATCTTTGGGTGCTCTTAATCACAACTGAAGGATATTTCTTCTGAACAAAGCTGCTACAAGCTTGGAGACCATCTCAAACTGAGAAAATGAAATTTTAATGAAAAACACTCTTCTCTTAGATGTTACCACAGACCTTTTTACTATTTCAAGAAATGCAAGTAGGATCTGAGCTGGTCCTACGGTCAAGAGGTGTCCATTGTAGATGCTGGATCTCTTGATTAGATATTGGAATGCAATGTTTTTTAGGATCTATTTCTTGATGTCAACCTTGGAGAAACTTTCTCCAGATGGGAGACTACTCAGTATTATCTGGGTGGGCCAAATCTAATCATGAGTTCTGACAAGCAGAGAACCTTTCCTTTTGTGGTCAGAGGGAGAGATAATTACAGAAGAAGGATCACAAAGATCCTATGTGAAAAGTACTCCACCCACTGCTATTGGCTTTGAGTTGGAGAAGACTGTGAGCCAAGGAATGCACTGGTGGAAGCTGGAATGATCCTCAGCTGATAGCCAGCAAGAAAATGCAAATAGTCTGTAATCTCAGCACTTTGGGAGGCCGAGGCGGGTGGATCACGAGGTCAAGAGATCAAGACTATCCTGGCCAACATGGTGAAACCCCGTCTCTACTAAAAATACAAAAAAAATTAGCTGGGTGTGGTGGTGCATGCCTGTAGTCCCAGCTACTTGGGAGGCTGAGGCAGGAGAATTGCTTAAACCCGGGAGGCGAAGGTTCCAGTGAGCTGAGGTGGCCACTGCACTCCAGCCTGGTGCCTGGTGATGGAGTGAGACTCTTGTCTCAAAAAANAAAAAAAAAAAAAAGAAAGAAAATACAAATAGTCCTAAGACCTCAAGGAACTGAATTCAGCCAGCTACTCCAATGAGCAAGGAAATGGACTTTTCCCTAGAGCCTCTAGAAAGGGATGAAATTCATAATTTTAGCCTGCTAAGACCCATGTTGGACTTCTTCTGACCTAGAAAACTGACCTAGAAAAACCAACACAACCTTTTTGTGTTGCTTAACTAGCTCCTTTTTGGTAATTGGTTGTGGCCACAAAATAAAACCAATACAGAATATAATTATTTTTCCTTTTAAATAGTCATAGAGACAGAGGAGAAATATAAGGAAATGTATGAAGATAAGTGATTCTAAGTAAACTTTTTTCTTCTGTGAAGAAGACCAAAGTTCTGGTTGACCTTTGTAATCTGAGCCCAGTAATCTTTTTCCTAGACTAGTATTTCCTGATGAATGGATAATGGTGACAAATTGCTACTGGTACATATGCATGAGAAAAAAATAGCAGAAACCTCAATTCAAATCAAAGTTTATTTATAGCTTTGTATTTTAATGTGGAATAATTGATTTTACCACGTTTCTTTTTCTGTCACAAAAGGAGCTATATTTAATCTGTTTCTCCAAGGAATTTTAGTTGGTTAACTTCTTAACAGCTACTCTGAAAAGCAAAATGCTATTAGGATTCCCTTACATTATTGCCAAGATGAATGTATCACGGCTGACCTTTCATTTGGAAATTAAGTCCCTGGGTAATCTTGCTTCCCCTTGGAGCATGTCACTCAGAAAAGGATCATATATATGGTCCTGTGATTATTTTTAACATTATGCTGGTGGAGATAAGTTCATGAAAACCTATCTTAGTTTTGGCTGGGTACAGCCTGTCTCGCCTGTAATCCCAGCACTTTGGAAGGCCAAGGCAGGTGGATTGCTTGAAGTCAGGAGTTCAAGACCAGCCTGGCCAACATGGAGAAATCTCATCTCTATTAAAATACAGAAATTAGCTGGGCTCCATGGTGGGTGCCTGCAATCCCAGCTACTAGGAAGGCTGAAGCAGGAGACCTGTTTGAACCCTGGAGGCAGAGGTTGCCGTGAGCTGAGATGGCACCACTGTACTCTAGCCTGGATGATACAGGAAGACTTCATTTCAAAAAAAAAGAAAAAAAAAGTAACGTTAGTTTCTGCTTATGACTTCGACTTTGCTGGATTTTAGGATTTTAGAAGGATAAAAAAGGAGAAAAATGAAAGTTCAAGGGTTGGCTATTATTTTGCCTTTTCCCATTTTTTCTCACCTAATAGTGATTAGCCATTACTATGCAAAACATCTGAATATTCATAAGCCTGTTCACAATAGTATGCCTCTTCGTTATCAGTAATAGAAAAAGAAGACTGAGAAAAAAATGGATTGAAGGTATGCACGTGAAACTGAAAAGGAACGAGTAGTAGTCACATTGATTATTACGACTAAATCATTCTTCTAGCAAAAAAAAAGCATTTCAAATAATTTTTTAAAATTCTAAATGTTATACTAAGTTAACTTTCACATTTTGTTTCTTTCATGATCTTTTTCTGTTATGATTTAGGAAAGGCAATCCATCTGGTACCTTTACTTTGGTGTGCAAATACAGAACTGAAAAATGTATATGAATAAAGAAATAAAACTCTATGTATTAACCTGTTAACCAGCATGAGGGAAAATATACACAGGCTGTAAGAAAACCATGTAGTTTAGATTATAATTTTAAAGGTGGGGCTGGGCATGGTGGCTCAGGCCTGTAATCTCAAGACTTTGGGAGGCTGGGGTGGGTGGATCACAAGGTCAGGAGATTGAGACCATCCTGGCCTACATGGTAAAACCCCGTCTCTACCAAAAATACAAAAAAATTAGCTTGGCATGATGGTGTGTGCCTGTAATCCCAGACATTTGGGAGGCTGAGGCAGGAGAGTTGCTTGAACCAGGGAGTCTGAGGTTGCCACGAGCTAAGATCACGCCACTGCACTCCAGCCTAGTGACAGATCAAGACTTTGTCTCAAAAAAATAATAAAATAATGATAATAGTAAAAGGGGGCTCTAGAGTGGTTAAGCATGTAGGCCTTGTGACAGCCTGCCTCATTCTGGCTACATGATTTGGGGGAATTTTTTAAACTTTGTAGAGTACCTCGATTTTTTTATGCGTAAAATGGGCATTATTGTTGTACTTACTTTCTATCATTGTCACAATAATTAAATGTGTTAACATGTAGAACCTTAGAATATTTCCAGGCACAAGGCAAATAATAAATAAATGTTGACTATTAATTTAAATGTTAATTTTAAATGTTTTCAAACATACACAAAAGTAGAGAGTTGCTTGTATCAGGATCTGGATCCTTTTTAATAATTAGCTAACATGTACATATTATAGAGATGCTAGAACTACACAAACTTTACCATGTTTTAAATGTCTCTCTTTTTTCTCTTACCTTTTTCTGAGTATTTTAAAGCTCTCATTTTACCTCTGCATGCTCAAATATGCATCTCTTAAAAATGTGGAATATTGGCTTAAAAAAACCTTGATGCCATTTTCCCAGCTTACAAAATGAAAGTAATTTCTCTCTGTTATCTAATGTTCAAACCACAATTAGATTTTTTTCCAATTTGTTTCATATATATACATTTTTGTAGCTATTGGTTGGAATCAGAATCCACACAAGTTGTGCATATTGCATGTGCCGTATCTTCTATGTTTTTCTGCTTTCCTCCCTCTTTTCCATGCCAGGTTTGTTGAGGTAAAATTTATCTTCAGTAAAATGTGTTTCTTTTAGGCGCACAGTTCTGTGGATTTTGACAAATGCGTGCAGTCATGTAACCGCTACCATAATGAGGAAATTTTCTCATGCTTTTTAAAGTCCATCCTTTCCCTGCTTAACTTAGTTCCTTGCAGCCACAAATCTGTTTTTCTGACCCTGTAGTTTTGTGTATCTTTTCCAGAATATAAAACTGGAGTCATGTAATGTGTTGTCTTTTGAGTCTACCTTCTTTCACTTCACATAATTATTTTTGAATTCACCATGTTATTGTATATTAGTAGCTTGTTCCCTTTTCATGGCTTAGCATTATTCTACCATATGGACGTTGCCCCAGTTTGTCTATCTAGTCATCAGTTAATGAACATTTGGGCTATTACGTCATTTGGCTTGTTTTGTGTGGTTATGAATAAATATGATATAAACATGTGCATATTAAGTTTTTGTGTGGATATATGTCTTCATTTATTTTGGGTAACTGCCTAGGAGTATTGACCTAGGTTTACTAGGTTATGTTGTTGGTGTATGTTTAGCCTGATACAAAACCACCAAACTGTTTTCCGGAGTGGCTGTGTCATTTTGCATCTCCAAAGCCATATACGATCATTTCAACTGCTCCACATCTTTGCCAGTACTTGTTATTTTCATTAACTTAAAAATGATTATTTAGCCATTTTAATAAGTATAGAGTGATATCTCATAGTTTAATTTGCATATCCTAATTACTAATGACTTTGAGAATCTTGTAGTGTCCTTGCTTTTCTTAGACCTTGTAGTCGAGACTAGTCCTCCAAAACATTTTTTTTTCCGTTACATTGACTGAT
The DNA here is from genome assembly GCF_001604975.1 of Cebus imitator. NCBI lineage: Eukaryota > Metazoa > Chordata > Mammalia > Primates > Cebidae > Cebus > Cebus imitator. Next base: position 2,410,689 of record NW_016107415.1, read on the forward strand.
TGAGGAAACTGAAATGGATGTCCTATTTTTTTCTTCATTGTTTTCTTTAACCTGATTCTTGAGCGTTCATTTTTCTTATAAACTGGAAATAAGCTTGTAACATTTGTTTATATTTCAAGTTTGTTTGTTTTGAGAAAATGCTTGGTAGGCTGTTTATTTCACATTAGATCGCTTTAGGAAGGCACCGATGTCTGATTGACATTACATTCAGATTCTACTTCTGTCTTAAAGTTTCCCGTAAAATCTTTATCAAATGGCTTTATCTATTTACCTTTTCCTAAATCAGTTATTTCACTGGGTACTACAAAAAGTGATGCATTCTAATTTTATTTTTCCGCTCACTTTATCAGTTGGATTTCTTCTGAAAAGGAAGACTTTGCCTTATCTACCAGGACTACCTGTTTATCATATCGTTTATATAGAAAAGTTTATATAGAAAAATTAGAATTGCTAATTTCTAGCGGATGGTTTCCTAGAAGCGTCCAGTCATAATTAATGGACAGTGGCAGTGATTTATTTTCTTGTTGTCTTTTTCTTTTAGTGTCATTATGAATTCCTGGGGTTTTCATAATTCATTATGTTTCAATCAATTTTAGTGATTCCTGTTGATACTCAAATTGAGGATGTAACGAGATAGTAAAGAAAAGTGTAGAAGCAGATAGGTTATCATGTGCACTTGAAACCAGCTTCTTTTCTGGCCCTGTGTATGCACCAATCTCACATAGATACCCAGAACAATTGTTTAAAAGCTGGTACTATTTTATGGGGTTTATATGATTAATGATTTGGGGAGTAGTGTTCATATTTGAGAACACATAATTTCTCCTATTTTTTTGAGTCTTTGGATTTTTCACTGGTGTTCAAATAAATATCTTCCTCTTTCACATTTCTGTATATATAGTTTATATTTTTTTGGCTGCTGTTATAAGTCAGGTCTTTTGATTCATTAAATATGCATTTTAAAATGTATATCTTTTAGATGTATTTTCATCTGTATATATATAAATTTCTTTTCTGTATGTTAATTTTTACATTTTCTCTATTACTTTTATCTCAATGTTTGCAGTAGTTTTTCAATTGTTTTTTTTTTGCAGTTTTTCAGACATTTATTTACAATTAGGGATAATTCTACCTTTTCTAATTCTCCTGTCTCTAATTGCTTTGCCTTGTTTAACTGTGTTGATTAACATTTCCAAGGCAATATTAAATTAGTAGTACTGGCGATAGTGGATGTACTTTTCCTATTTGTGAGTTTATAGTGTTTCTGGCATTTCCCTAGTAAATAAAATTTGGCTATTATTGTTACATATTTGGCTTTTGATCTTATAATATTGTTATTATAATATATAAAAATGGAAACATAAGATTGGTTTAATATATGGTACTCTGTCTCAGAGCTGGCCAGGCACAACAAATGGCTTTTTACATTAGAAAGTTTATCAGTGATGAGATTTTTACTTTTTAAATTCCTGGTAATGAATGCATTTGCACAGTGTGTGCACTTGTCTACTCTGGCCTGCACTCCATGCTGGCTCCCTCTGCTCCAGCCTCTCCCACCCTCCCCCAGACAGCATGGCCAACATCCCTTAGGGGTCATTTTCTCCTCCTACTTCCAGCCTACATTGTGGGTCCCTTCGGTATCCATTTGCTGCTCGCTTTCCAAGAGTGCTAGCTCCTCCCTGGGTGCTGTTTCCTGGGTGTGAGCTCAGCATTGTATTCTCTTGGCACTCATTTGGGCTGGTCACTCTGAGTCACAAACACGCTTGGGGAAAGGGTGGGAAGGGTAAGCATTTCTGGTAGGTGAGCCTCAAAAAGACTCAGAAAATTGTGCATGTAAGGACATTTGTGAGCTAAAACTCTGTGAAGAACAAAAGTATCAGTGTTAGTCTAAAACCAACCCAGGGAGGGAAATGGAACCCTGAAGGGGTTGTTGGCCTCTGTGGCATCCTGTGCACCTCCTATCACTCTGCTGTCTGCACACCGGGTGCTGAGCACTCCTAGGCCTCTGCACGTCACTGGCTTCCCCGCTTCTGTGTTGTGCAGTACGTCTTCAGGTACTATCAAACTGTCAAGTGTGTTGCATTCCTTTGATTACTTTCTGTCAAGAGTGTCACCTCCTAAAACTCTGGCCTCCCTTCTTATTTATTTCTGTGAGCTCTGTCAGCCTTGTGGTCAGATGTGTGATATTTGGAGTCTGGCTTGCTGCTGCTTATTTCTCCACTCGGCCTCTGGCAAGTTCCCTCTTCTTTAATTGCATGCCAGTGCTTTATGCCCTATTTTCCTTGCTCATAGTTTTTCTTTTCTACAAAGCCTCCTTCTTTTAGGTGTTTAGGTTTTTTTTAAACACTTTTTCTTTTTTTGTTATGTTTCTGTTTTAAGTTTGAGTTTTATTTTTAAACCATTCACATCATGCTATCCATTACATCTGGTCTCAGCTCCCTCTCTGTTGGAAAGATTTGAATTTTTTTTTTAATTTAGTGTTTAAAATTTTATTTCAACAGTTTTTGGGGCACAAGTGGCTTTTGGTTACACGAACATGTTCTTTAGTGGTGATTTCTGAGATTTTGATGCACACATCACCAGAGCGGGGTACACTGTACCCAGTATGTCATCTTTTATCCCTCACCACCCACACCTTTCCTTCCAAGTCCTCAGAGTTCATCCTCTCATTCTTATGCCTTTGTATCCTCATAGCGTAGCTTCCAATTATGAGTGAGAACATAGTGATGTTTGGTTTCCCATTGATGAGTTACTTCACTTAAAATAATGGCCTCCAACTCTATCCGAGTTGCTGCAAAGGCCATTATTTGATTCCATTTTATGGCTAAGTAGTAATCCATGATGTATATATACTACGTTTTCTTTATCCACTCATTGGTTGATAAGCATTTAGGTCAGTTCCATATTTTTGCAATTGTGAATTGTACTGCTATAAACATGTATGTGCATGTGTCTTTTTTACATAATGACTTGTTTTTCTTTGGGCAGATACCCAGTAGTGGGATGGCTGGATGGAATGGTAGTTTTAATTCTAGTCCTTGAAGGAACATTAATAGTGTTTTTCAAAGTGACTGTACCATATTTGAATTAAGTTAATAGGAAAACCTGAAAGAAGCTTTGGACTCAGTTATTAAACCCCATTTTACAGATGAGGAAGCTGAGGCACCGAGAAGTTACTTAACATGCCCAAGGCACAGGCAGATTCATGCCCAGCCCTCCAGCTTCAAAGTGTGTGCCCCTAATCACTGTGCTGAATAAGGCCCACGCACACTTCCTTTCTTTTCATCCCTTCCTTGCCTTCCTCATCCCTTTCCTGCCCTCTTTCTGTTTCTCACTTCTTTCTCGCTTTTCCTCTTTTCTTCTTCATTCCATGGCACTAATGACCAGTCTTTTAGTCACTGACACACAGGTGCATAAAACCATCATTTGCCATTCCCTGGTCCTCATTGTATGAGGTCCTTTGCCAAGTGTTGCTTTCTACATCATGACTCAAAAGCCACTCACTGTGAAGCTGCTCGGAGAGGGAGTCCAGCCCAGCAATAGTCAGCAACTTTTTCTAAGAGCAGTTCCTCTGCATCGCCTGGGTTTCCTCTCTAAGCTCAGCTCACACTATTCATCTTTCCCCTCTTACACTCCTTGACAATGCCATTGCAGGACCCATTTCTCAAGGAATAAACTCAATAAACTAAAAAATGATATGCTCACAGTCTGGCCCAGCTCAGGTCTGTGGTCTTAATTTTTTTTGTCCTGATTTAAGATCATTTATCTTTTGACGCCTAGGTTCATAATTGATGGATGCCCTTCAAAGTGAATAAAGTGATGTCTTAAAAGCACATCGTAGTAGGCCTAGAAACTTCCTAGAGAACTTTTTGCAGAAAGAAGAGCCTGAAGAGTTTCAGGCCATTCTAAGATGGACATATTCACACATTGAGTGCCAAGATCCTGGGGGTATGGAGGAAATGTGTTTACTGAATTCTAAGGGTCTTGAGTATATCTGCTATCTTCACACATAGATTTAGTGAACAAAGACTCTGAAGTTCCTTCATTGTTATATTAACTTTTGAGAGTCTTTAGTACCTCTGAATGCCATACTCAAATCTGTAACAAAGTACTTCACTTGGACAAATCTTCAGTATCTTTTCCGTCATGTTTTATAATATTACTTCATACCCCTTAACTACTGTAAGAATAGTTATTTGTTGTAATGTCTTTAGCTTTGGGTTGAGCTTTCTAGATAAAGGTATATTTACATTTATTTTAGCATTTCTATATGTACTAGTATCATGAATATACCTCAAGTTCCTATCAGTCTCAAGTTTCTAGTAACTAAATGATATCTTTGAAGTTGATAATCCATCCCAGAAATTAATTAAACCATAGTTTCTTATAGAATGGAAAAATAAATTCTCTGGTAAAGTATATGGATTTTTTTTTGCAATAAATAATTGTACAGAAAATACACTGGGAAAAAAGCAAGAATAACCACTGAGGAAGAAAAAGAACAGGAAGCACCATCCATTCAAAAAAGTTTGGAGTTTCCTGTATTTATAGAACATTTTTTCCAAGACTTGAAGCCTCTTGGTGTAGACACAGAGTTAAGATTGACACACAAAATACTGGAAAACAAGTAATCCAGTATAAGTGCCATATAGGGAATAACACATATAGTCAAGTGGAGGTAAGACCTTTTAGCCATTGACAATTTGGGTAAATTAATGAAGGGATCATAAATTGGGACTAGTAACAGTACTACTCTCACAAGGCATTTGGAGGACAAACGGGGCAAAGTGCCTGGCGCTTACTGAGTGCTCAAATACATGTTTTCAGTTGGAATAACTGAAGAACAACGGTGTGAAATAGTCCTAGTTCTGTGTTATTAGCTGTACACTTACAACTGTTAGCTGGGAGGAATGACATTCTGTTTTCAAGTGGAGCAATCTGAGCAGGATACATGCCTGAATAGAAGGCCGTTACCCTTTTCTTCTAAAGTGATCTAAGACTGTGCCGTCAGCAGGCCAAGGCAGTCCACCAGCAGCAGTTTTCAGGGTCTGTGCCACTGCTTGGAAAGATGATTAGAAGGTCAGAGTTCTGTATAATAAAATAAATGTCTATAATTTTAGCCTGGAGAGATTATTTATCTTTTTTTTATCTTAAAAGAAACAATTGCTAAATTTTCTTCATTACAATACCCACTGGCTTATAAATTTTCTAAATCTTACCTTTATATACTTACTACAGTGTTTCGACTTGTCACCACTATTGTCCTTTTTTGTTTTCGCTAAAATTCATTAGCCTCCATTTGCCATTTAGAAGGTAAGACATGCATTATTGGGAAGGTCTTTTTCATTAAGACTTTCCGTAGACTAGACTTAGCTAAAAACAAGAGAAGTTAGAAAGTATGCTTAATATGATAAAGAAGGATTTGAAATATATCCTTCTTTAAAATATATCCTGTCTTTAAAACAAAAGACAGCACTCTTGTTGATTAAGGAGAGAATGATGTATGGTCTGAATCATAGTTGCTTCCCTGTGGCATTTTCCAGATCTTCATTTTATTCCCCCCGAGACACCGGTTTACTCCTAAGAGCATCAGGAAGGAGTGGAAACTAGCAAATGGCTATTGAAGACTTAAATCACATTGATGAAGTTTACTATCTCACTGAGCTACAGGTGTCTTCTGATTCTCTCTAGGAATTTGATGACTGATCTTGGCAAGCACAAAAATGTTCAGCCTAAAAATTTAATTAAAAAGCAAAGCTTAGAACTCTCTCTTCTAGGTATACACAATCAAAGCCAATGATTCTACTATTGATGACACTGTTTTCTCTAATTGTTACTAAGATATCTGAGGGGTTAATGTTTCACATGGTTTTTCCAGGGGTTATTATCTATTATGAGATCGTGCATTTCGGTATTTAAGTTTAACCTCAAGGGAATAAAAACATTTCTTCAAATCCCAATAAAATCATTTTCTTTTCTCATGCATGCTGTGACTGCTCCTTTGAGGAGGCAGGTGAGCGTTTTCTCTAGCAAATTTGCTGAAGCATGTATACCTAACCTTGCTGTGTTTGTCCATATTTTGCAAACATATATGTGAAAAGACTTTTTTTCTTGTTCCTATGCTTTTTGGTAATACTTTTCAGGAAATGAGACAATCATTATATTTTAAAGAATTCTTCAGATATTGTTCTCATTTCTTCAAATATGATGACAATCTTTTGCAGTTTACCTTATAAAGTATCTTCAGATAGTCAAGAGCCATGTGGTATTTTCCAAGTGATGGGGAGATGATTATGATAAGGTATTGATATCGAGAACTTTGCTTGCTGAAGGAATGACAGGGTGACAAAATATCCTTCCTTTATTCTTATCTGTCATTTTCTCTATTTGCACATTTCCATAAATATGTTATACTCATATTTTAAAACTTATATTTTTGTCCTTTATTAAAAAAATCAGATTTGCCGTGTTAGGGTACAACCTTTTCTATGGCTAAGGCCTGTTTATCTGAAATATTGGCCATTTTACTTTTTTTCTTGTTACAGAATAACTAGAACTGCAATAAAAAATTGTCTTGCAATACCAGTAGTTTGCTTTTCCAAAACATATCTGATGGGAAAAAAGCACTGTATTTTATTTGAAAAATAAATGGAAAATGAGATATTACCAAAACCTTATAACATAGAAAAATCACTGCTTTAATTTTGTTTTCTTTTCAGATGAAAATAACCCTTCCTGAATAATCAGTTTTACCTTTTTGTTTCGCTATAAGCACAGACACTGAATGGAAGTGAGGTGTTTTTCTCTCTCCCTCCTTCTGTTTTCTCCAGAAATGTATTTTTTATAATGCTTTAGGAAACAGGGGATATTTTTATATTGGTGTATAAATTCAAATGATCAGCTTAAGAAACTGAATGAAAGTTAAACACCAAGGTTTTTCTATTTATAAGAAGCAAATTACTATAAAGCTCTACCGTTAATAAATGTGGTAATTTGAGTTTTCCCTGTGACATTCTGATTTTAATTTCTTCATACTGGATAATTTAACCATTCTCATTTGTATCAGAATATTATTTTGGAAAGACTGTATCAGAAGCTATAATTTATATGAAAATGGGTTGTCAAGGCTATATTTATAAATGTTATCCTGTAGCATTTTAAACCATGACCTTGAAGAACAGATTAAGATAAGTGATATGATGGAATGCTCCTGGTGTTAAGGCATTATCTCTCCTAATGACTTGGTTAACCATAACATAAACTCATTCGTGAAGACTAATCCTGAGGGAGAAAATAGCAGAATCTGTCATAAGATTCGTGTTTAATTCTTTTTTTTTTTTTTTTTTTTTTTTTTGAGACGGAGTTTCGCTCTTGTTACCCAGGCTGGAGTGCAATGGCGCGATCTTGGCTCACCGCAACCTCCGCCTCCTGGGTTCAGGCAATTCTCTTGCCTCAGCCTCCTGAGTAGCTGGGATTACAAGCACGCGCCACCAGACCCAGCTGATTTTTTGTATTTTTAGTAGAGACGGGGTTTCACCATGTTGACCAGGATGGTCTCGATCTCTTGACCTCGTGATCCACCCGCCTCGGCCTCCCAAAGTGCTGGGATTACAGGCGTGAGCCACCGCGCCCGGCTTCGTGTTTAATTCTTTAATCTTCACATCTTTATTTTGCTTTGTTTATGGAAATATTCCAGTTATGTATTTCTTATATGGAGTCCCATCACATCCAAATCATAGACAGTACTCTGTTACTGACTGGTGGTCAGGGCATGAGGCTTCCATCTTATTTTTAGTTTTGCTTATCTTTCTGAGTCCAGAAGACCAACAGTTCTGAGGGAATATTGGTCTCTTTTAAAGTCTTAGAGAGAGAAAGAGAAATAGAGAGAGAGAAATGGGGGTTTTGCTTTCTGAAACCTAATCTGTTTCTTATGTATGAGCAGAATGTTAATACATACGTTTTCTTTTAAATTTATGTTTTTATTTTATTTTATTTATTTATTTATTTATTTTTTGTCCTGCCAGCACCTTATTTTTTCTTTCGGAAGCTGTTTTATTTTATTGGTTGTTTCTTTTGAATTTTTTTTTTAAATTGACTTCTTTGGCTTTTTAATTTCATTTAATTTTTTCTCCCCAAGGATGCTTATTTAAGATGGTTTCCATATTTCTCCTCTAGACTAAAAAATTCAACCATTTATCTTTCCGTTTTTCTCTTAGTCTCACTCACACTTTTCTGACTGTTTTGAAAGAGTGTGAAAAGATGTATGAATTATTATTATTATTTTTTTTGAGACAGAGTTTTGCTCTCATTGTCCAGACTGGAGTACAGTAGTGTGACCTCGGCTTAGTGCAATCTCTGCCTCCAGGGTTTAGGCGATTCTCCTGCTTCAGCCTCCCAAGTAGCTGGGATTACAGGCACCTGCCACCATGCCCGGCTAATTTATTTTTATTTTTATTTTTAGTAGAGATGGGGTTTCACCATGTTGGCTGGGCTGATCTCTAACTCCTGACCCCAGGTGATCCACCTCGACCATCCCAAGTGCTGTGATTACAGACGTGAGCCACTGTGCCTGGCCAATGAATTACTTCTTATGGTGGTGCCAGATGAACACCTAATCATGTGGGAAAATTTATTCATTTTTATAGTGAGATTATTCTGAGAGAGATGTAGGGGGGCTTTTGTTTTAACTTAATTTGTTCTTCTCCATATTCAGCATCCTAACACAACATCACACACATACCCCACACAAACTCTTGCCTTTGTAAGTAAAAAATCTAGCTTGTGTTATGTAATGCTATATTAATTTTTGTATACATTCAGTGAAGAAAGTTTATAATCCATGTAGCAAAAACATATTTTCTATAGTGCCCAATGCTCTGCTGGCCCTTAGGAGATGATCATTGATTGTCACATGATATACATATGATCTGATTATGTATCCAGCTAATTTTTCTGCGTTGGTCAAGTCCTTTCTGAAATTTCTTTCTGATTTGCAAAAAGAATGGACACTTCAGTGATTTTCTTCTAAGGAGCATATAAAAGGTAAATTCAGTGTATGTGTTCAGCCTAGCAAGTATTTGTTTAATACACCACACTCCTCAGAACTATGTGTGGTATGGAGAAGCCAAGCTATGCATAGTTTTCTGTCCCTAAAGGAGATTGTTGCACATCTGTGGGCAAAGGAAGTAAATGCAGGAATAGTTTGACAAACTTGAATTATATATATTTTTTTACTTTTGTATAAAATCCTACTGGAACATTCTAATCGCAGCTCCATCTCTGTCTGTGAGAACTCTCAAATTCATTTTCTTCCTTATCGTGCCTGGACATCATAGTTGAATGACTCTAATGAATACTCACTGGCACTTCAATTCCATCATCAGCTTTTTCAGCATAATTCACTTTGATGTTCCTCAGCCTTAGGATAATACAGCCTTCACTTGACCTTTTCCTGAGCCTGGGATACATTGCTACAGTTGAAGAACATTATGGGCACAGTTGGGATACTGTTGTAGAACATAATGGAATAGCCCTCAGTTTATATGTAACTTTTAACAGTAGATTTTTCTAACCTTCACATTTCCGAAGTAGTACCTTGCTCTGACCACAGCCTTCTTTCTTTTCACTTCTTATAGTTTATCTTCACTCACATTGCTCCAGCTTTTTTTCCCTCAACAGAAACAGCCTGCCTACCAACCTACCTCTAGGCTGTTAATTCCTCCCGCAACGGCATCCTGTTCTTGGTTTCTCTGTTTTCCCTATTCTCTATTTGACTCTCTCACAGTGTGGCTGAACTGCTGACTTGGCATCTTTCTTGTATCCCTTGCTCCCCTGCTTCTGTGCCTCACCTTTACAGCAGAATTCCAACACCTGCTATTACTTCCTTTACCTTCTTGTTCCTATACCTATGGGAGGAACACTTCCTTAAACGCTATCAGACAGTGATACAGGTTGCTAACACATAGCCTTCAACTGTATCTGAGCCCCAAAGCTGCCTGTCTTTCTCTTACTTGTTTTTTGTTGTTCTTGTTATGTGCTCAGTCTTTTCCTAGGATATTTTTTTCTAACACCCTCCTCCCCCACTGCCTACTGATTGCCATCCACTTCCACTTGATCCCTTCCTGCTAAGAGCAGCTGTGTAGCACAGAGGTTGTGAGAAGACACCATCTAGACTCTGTTCAAGCCTTTACCCTCCAAGCTATTTTATGTTCCTAGGTGATTTACCTTCTCTTTGTCATTATTTCTTCATTTGTGAAAGGAAAATAATAATGGCATCTACCTTGTAGAGTCATTGTGAAGATTAAATGAGTTAATATTGCTTAAAAGCAGTTAGAAAAGCACTTGACACATAGTAGGAACTTTGTTAGGATCGGTTATTACTGCATATTTAATTATTAAACATTGAGGCTGTTTGACCTCATATATCTCTTTTTTGATCCTTCATATCTGCAATTTTGTCAATAACCCATTCACTCTGACTGTATTTCCTTCATTCTCAGAAATGGTACATTAAAAGGGCATTTCTCTTCCTGTTTCTTTCTGCCTCTTGCCTGCTTTCATGTTTATCTCTCTTTTTCTTTCATGCATTTAATCTATTCCTTGAAGTGATTTCTATACCCTGAGCCCACAAGCATACTAAAGTTTCTTCCATTCTAAAAGTTATATCATCATTATCATTATCATCATCTACAGCATTATCAGAAACAACAAAAGAAGAAAAAAGAATATTCCTTCAGCACTTCCTCATATGCTTTCCCAGGTCCTTCTTCTTTTTTTCTCTTATATAGACTTTGTTTTTTTTTTTTTTTTTAAAGATTGTGTTTCTCCCAACGTGCACTCCTTTCTGGCTATAATTGCTAATATTGATCAAGGAACCTAATGATTAGTTGATTGTGACATTCAAGGATTTGCTTTCTCTCTTTAGCCTACTTGGACTCTCTTCTGGATTTCACAGTTAGCTAGTTTTGACTGTCATAACATAATTACTTGTGGTCAACCATCTACTTTCACCTGGTTCTGCACTCGGCTCTGACTCTCCTTGTCTTTTTTCATAGGTTTTCATTCTATTTCCTAAATATATGCTTTCCCCCAGGTCCCATTTTTCACCGTGATCCTTGTTCTACGTATGTTCCCGGGGTAATTTAATCTATTCCCATGATTTATCTTCTATATTTACTGTGTGTGCCAGTGACTCACAAATCTCTATTTCTAGCCCAGAACTCTCTCCTGAGCCTTCAGACCACTTTCCAAATATTTCCTAGATGTGAACACCCATAGGCATCCCAAATTCAGTACATCTAAAATTAAATTCATTATGTTCCCAATTGTCATATTGCTTAAGCATAGTGACATCAACAGGGACTTGTATTCTGAATAGAATGTAGAGGAAGAACTCTTAAGATAACTACCTGGTTTTTGCCCTGGGCTATCTAGGTTGATAGTGCAGGCATCCACTAAGATAGAAACACAGAAGCGATATGACACACTACCTTAATTTAGACCTTTGTTTTCCTTTATATCAGCTATTACAAGAATCTCTGAATGTTTTTTTTCCTTAATGTCACCCACTATTTATACTGTATGCAGTTGACAATGATCATACTAGAACATTAAGCTGATCGTGTACTGTTTTACTTAAACTTTTTATATGGTTTCTAACTACCTTCATTTTATAATCCAACTCTTAATGCAGCATCCTTCATCAACCAGCCTCAGTTCTTGTCAGAATTCCTCTGTGCACATATGACACAGCTCTGTTCCCCCATGTGATGCTCTTTCCTTTAATGCCCATATTTTTCTATTCCCATCCTCTGGAAAACTTTCATTTGTTCTTTCTGACCTGGTCCAGTTGCTCTCTCTTTGGGGAAGCCTTTCACAATCGTTCAGGAAATTCAAACATTTATTTACTCTGATTTTCAAAGTGGTTTTAGATGGCAGTTATCACATTGGCCTGGAGCTATTTGAATTCCCAAAAAGCTCTACACATTCCTATATTTCTAACACTCAGGGCATGGCCTGAAACTTAGCAGGTGCTTAATGAATGCTTGAATGAAATTTCAACTAAGCATTTCAAAAAGCTAGAGGAGATAGTTTGTCTCAGTGTAGTTTAGAGTCAAGCTAGGGAAAGTAGGGGAAAAAGAAGGGTATCAAAGGAAGACAGAAGACTATAGGGAGCCAAAATGTTATCATATGTGTAAGTTTCCCACGAAGAGAAAAGAAAGAAACCATGAAGAAATATATCTTGTGTGTTTAAAAATATTTTATAGGACCTTCCAGTGGAAGATCTAATATTGGGAAATTGCACCATAAAAGGAAAAAAGAATATAAATAAAGCTCAGACAACCAGTGCACCCGAGGAATGACCAGACAGCAATGACACTGGAAAGAAAAGGGCAACCCAGTAAGAAAGAAAACCCTGAGCAGTGCAAGTTGTCAGAGACTGTCTGCAAAAGAAAGGCGAGAGCTTTCTGCAAAAGAAAGGCAAGAGGTTTCTTTGCAACTGCTTTGCACACTTCTGCTAAGTAATAATGCTACAAAGCCACACACTTTTCTCTTTCTCTCTAAAACTGACTCAGAGAGCACTGAGCCCAAGCTGCATTCTCTCTAACTTGCCCTTAGCTGTATGGGAAACATCTTTGACCTACAGCTAGCATACTATGCATGAACCTTCCAGTGCTCTGCTATTCTCCAGGGCTCTTTTGGCAGAAAATAATTGAAGTGATGTTCTGTAGAATGTTGACCATTATTCCTGCTCCTGAAGGGTACTGGGGAAGATAAGTTCAGGACAGTCATGAGAATCATTCTTCCCAGTGTTTTTAAAGTGGGGTGGGCATGCCCACCTTGCATAGGGATGCAGAGAACTATCACTGTTTATGCCAGTGTGGCCTCATATATAGCCCAGTTTGAAACAATATTAAATATTCACAAAATAAACTGTATGTATACACATGCGCATGCCTTTTGTATGTGAACAACTGAAACATTCTCTGTTTTCTCCTTGGAAATATTATCTGCCCCCTAGAGAGGGTCACAGATGGAAGATATGCAACAGTGGGAACTGTGGCCATGACAGATGTGAAAGGAGGACCCAGTGGCCTTAGATCTCATCCATTGCAAGATCCTATAAAATATTGTTAAATTTATAAACTTTATTTTTAGAGCAGTTTTAGGTGTACAGAGAAATTGAGCAGAAAATATAGAGAGTTACCAAATATCCCATGCACACATTTGCACAACCTCCCCACAGTGAGACCCAGTACTAGTGGTACGTTTGTGACAATTGACAAACCTACACTGACAGCTTATTATCATCCAGGATACATAGTTTACATGAGGGTTCACTCTTGATGATGTGTATTCTCTGTATTTGGAGAAATGTATAATAACATGTATCAACCATTGATATCATACAAAACAGTTTCACTGCCTTAAAGATCCTTTAAAAATACTTTGTGGTACACCTGTTCATACCTCCCACTTTCTTAACCTCAAGCACTGAACACTGATCTTTCGATTGTCTGTTTGCCATATAGTTAGAATTGTATGGTATGTCATACAGTTAAACTTTAGAACTTAGAATAATACAGTATGTAGCCCTTTTATACTGGCATCTTATTAATATGCATTTAAGTTTCCCCTATGTCTTTTCATGGCTTAATGGCTCATTTCTTTTCTGTGCTGAATAATATCCCGTTGTCTGGATATAGCAGTCTATTGATCCACTCATATAACAAAGGACATCTTGGTTACATCTAAACTTTGACAATTACAAATAAAGCTGCTATAAACATTCATACGCAGGTTGTTTTTGTGGACATACAATTTCATTTCATTTGAGTAAATACCAAAGAGCATGATTGCTGAATTGTATGCCAAGACTATGTTTAGTGTTGTAAGAAGCTACCAAACTGTCTTTCAAAGTGGCTGCACCATTTTGCATTTCCACCAGCAATGAATGAGAGTTCTTGTTGCTCCACATCCTCACCAGCATTTGGTGCTGTCAATGTTTTGTGTTTTGGCCATTCTAATAAGTGTGTAGTGGCATCTTGTTGCTTTAATTTGCAATTCTCTGATGACGTACAATGTGGAGCATCTTTTCATATGCTTATTTGTCATCTCTGTATCTCTTTTGGTGAGGTATCTTTTAAAGTCTTTGGAAACTTTTAAATCAGGCTATCCATTTTCCTGTTGAGTTTTAAGAATACTTTGAATATTTTGGATAACAGTCCTTTATCAGATGTACCTTTTGCATATATTTTCTTCCAGTGTGGGTAGTGTCTTCTCATTCTCTTGACATTATCTCTCTGGGAGCAGACATTTTAAATTTTAATAAGTCTAGTTTATTAATTATTTCTTTCATGGATCATGCCTCTGGTGTATCTCAAATATCATTGTCACACTCAAGGTCATCTAGGCTTTCTTCTATGTTATTTTCTAGGAGTTTTATAGTTTTGCATTTTATGTTTAAGTCTGTGATCCACTTTGATTTGATTTTTGTGAAGATGTAAGATCTGTTTCTAAACTTTTTTTTTTTAATGTGAATATCCAGTTTTTCCAGCACCGCTTTTTTAAAAGAGTATTTTGCTCCATTCTGTTGCCTTCTCTGTTTGTGAAGGGTCAGTTCATCATATTTATGTGGGCCAATTTCTGGGATCTCTGTTCTGTTCTATTAACGTATTTGTCTCTTCTTTTACTAATATAACACTGTCTTCATTACTGTAGATTTATAGTAAGTCTTGAAGTTGGGTAGTGTCAATTCTCTGACTTTATTCTTCTGCTTTAATAATTAGTTGGCTCTTCTAGATCTAAAATATTTTTTAACACTGGATTGTGGTAATGAGAAAAACAAACGTATAAGGATATAAACAGAGAAATGTGAAGAAATATTTAGTCTGCTGCTCTATGTATATTATACCATTGAACATAAAAATGAATCTCATGGATAATTTTATGAATAAGTAATGCACGGAACTAAATTTATTTTATTATAGATTACCCAAAGATTCTCTGTGGCCTATTAATTTTATGATACTTAATATGAGATTTTGCCTGCAATAACACTGTTTGGACACCATTGCTAAATAGAATTATATATTTGAACTGAATGCCCTTCTTCAGCATTCTTTAATAAAATTGGAGGAATATCTTGTCAGAAAAATGGAAATGAAAACTGTATCCAGAATTTTAGGACACAGATAGTCAGTCTAGAAAAATCTGAGAATTTTAAGTAAGATATTTCAAAAACATTTTAAAATTTCTTTAAAGCCATATATATTTTTCTGATACCAAGGAAAATTTTTTGCCATTCTTATTTTGACTTTTTGAAACAGCATTCTATTTAGAACCATATTGACCAGGACTAGTGAAGAGATATTGATTGAATTCCTAACCATATCTTATGAAAAGCAACAGAATAATTTAGGTCTAGAGAAGAAAAGATTTGAGGGAGGAGAACAGAGAGATTACGGAAACAGGTCTAAGTTTCTCCACATAGGCCGGGCGCGGTGGCTCACACCTGTAATCCCAGAACTTTGGGAGGCCGAGGCGAGCGGATAATGAGATCAAGAGATCAAGACCATAGTGAAACCCCGTCTCCACTAAAAAATACAAAAATTAGCTGGGTGTGGTGGCGTGCACCTGTGGTCCCAGCTACTCGGGGGGCTGAGGCAGGAGAGTTGCTTGAACCCGAGAGGTGGAGGTTGCAGTGAGCCGAGATCATGCCACTGCACTCCAGCCTGGCCTCTGGCAACAGAACAAGACTCTATCTCAAAAAAAAAAAAAAAAAAAAAAAAGGAAAAAAGTTTCTGCACATATCTGAAGTGTCATTTTGTTAAAGACAGATTAGGCTAATTTTCTGTTACTTTCAGAATGCAAATTAAGGGCTAATTATGCATAAAATTTTCTACACATAGGAAGAGAATAATAACAGTAAGATCTGTACCCTAAATTAAACTACACCAAGAGATAGTGAGCTCCTTGCCCTTAGTTTTTGTTTTATTTTATTTTTGAGTCTGTGTCTTCCTCTGTCACCAGGCTGGAGTACAGAGGCATGATCTCGGCTCACTGTAACCTCCATTTCCTGGGTTCAAGTGATTCCTGTGCCTCAGCCTTTCCAGTAGCTGGGACTATAGGTGTGTGCCACCACACCTGGCTAAATTTTTGTATTTTTAATAGAGACTGGGTTTCTCCAGGTTGACTAGGCTGATGTTGAACTCCTGGGCTCAAGAAATCCACCTACCTTGACCTCCCAAAGTGTTGGGATTACAGGTGTGACCCACCACACCTGGACACCACTTAGTTATTAAAAGCAGATTTGTGAACTGATGTATGGAATGGGTTCATGTATTTGGTGAAAGCTTCACTATATGGAATTATAAATGTATAAATTATGTTCCACCTCACTATTAAACATATTACTGATATTTTTATAAAAATATAAATAACAGTGAAATATCTTTTTCACTCTTCAGTTAAGAAAAAATATGTATGGATGTGTCTTAGTTTGGGCTCCTATAACAGAGTACCACAGACTGGGAAACTTAAACAGACATTTATTTCTCACAGTTATGGAAGCCGTTAAGGCCAAGATGAAGGCACCGGCAAATCCTATGTCTGGTGAGGGCACTCTTCCTGGTTTGTATATGGTCATTTTCTCTTTGTGTCCCCACGCAGCAGGGAGCAGAGACGTCATCTCTCCGGTGTTTCTTATGAGGGTGCTAATCCCATTCATAAGGGCTCTATCCTTATGATCTAATTGTTTCCCAAATCTCCCCCCCAAATACCAGCACATTGTGGGTTAGGATTTCAGCATATAAATTTTAGGAGGACACAAACATTCAGTCCATTACAGTGTGTATGTATATATGCACACACACAATCATGTGCACACACTGCTCTAGTGTTAGGGAGGATAAGGAGAAAGAATAGTTCACACTGCAGATAGAAATATGAACTTATCAATTCTCATGGGAAGAAATTTGTCAAAAGCCTTGAAATGTACTTTTCCAGGAGGTATATTCTCATTTATAAGACTACTCTTTGATGTTGGCTTATCAGAAACATAACCCGAGTTGAGCACTTCAACTGCATGTCAGTTACTAAGCAATTGTTCTTTGGATGACTGGTAAGGGCATGGGAGAAGTAGGATAGTTAAGATCATGTGACCTCAGGTCATGTCCCTTTGGAGGGTAGCTTGAGGAAACATAGTATGTACTTGCTTCACAAGGTTGTCCTGATTTGAGCCAGGAAGCTGGGCTTTCTTATTCTCCAACTGGCATTGGTTAAGGGGTGAGGTCATGTGTGGGCATGGAAGCTCCATAGCGTGAAAGAGAGTCCACAAAAGGAGGATTGTGGGTATCAGCTGTTAGAAGCAAAAGCTCCATCAAGTCACAAAATTGGAAAAAGAATATCTGTGTGGAACAACGGCATTAACTAGTACAAATATTCACTACATGATAAACATCATATTGTTTAAGAAAGCCAAAATTTGGAAAATAGGTACTGAAAAGCATAACACTAGTAAAATACAGACTTTCCAGTCATGAAGCAGTGTGACACGGAAGGCTTCCATAGGAATGAAACTGTCAGATAATGACTACTATGCATATTATAATTACAACTAAAAATACACAGTCAATGTAGATAGATATACAGATGCTCCCTGACCTATGTTGAGGCTATGTCCTGATAAACCCATTGTAAGTCGAAAATATCTTGTCGAAGATGCATTTAATACACTTAACCTACTGAACATCACACTGTAGTCTAGCTTACCTTAAACACACTCAGAACGCTCATGTTAGTCTACAGCTGGGCAAAATCATCTAACACAAAGCCTGTTTTTCAAATAAAGTGTTGAATATCACAGGTAATTTATTGAATACTGTACTGAAAATGAAAAACAAAATGGTTCTATGGGCACTTGTGGTATAATGTCTACTGAATATGTATCACTTTTGCACTATCTTAAAGTTGAAAGATAATGAGTTGAACCATCATAAGCCAGAGACCATCTATAGTTACAGGTAGAGAAAATGGAAAGATATAATGACCAAGTAGGATTTATCTCAGGAATATGAGGTAGATTTGGTTTTAGGTATTAACATAATTCATCAGATTAAAATATTGTTAGAAATAACATGACCATCTTGTTAACTGCTCATATTAAGTACTTGATAATATTCAGTTTACCCATTCATGATTTAAAAAAAAAACTCCAAAACAGTAGGTATCTAATACAAGGAATTGACTAAACATTTACAGCAAGTAAACACAGGTATAAAGGCAAGGATTCTTTTCTTTAAAGTCAGGAGAAAATGATGTCCATTATCAACTTATTGTACTCATCACTGTACTTGATATTCTGGACATGATAGTGATATGTGGAAAAGAAAATTATCAGAATTAGAAGCAGAAAGTCAAAATTGTTACCACTATTAAATGATAACAGTATTCTTAAAATTGTTCAAAGTACCAACAAGATATTAGAGCTAATATAATAAAAGAGAAAGGCTGCTGGATATTAGACCAACATATAAAACACAACAGCACCCCTCTGTACTTGAAACAAAGAATCAAAGACTGTAAACCGCTGAATAGTGCTAGCAAAAGTTTTATAAGACCTTTATGAAAACACTGTAAAACCTTATTGAAAGATATAAAGTAAGAACTAAATAGATAAGAAATTTATAAAATGTTTGGAATGAGAGAAATCAGTATAGTAAAGATGTCAGTTCCCCAAAGATTAATCCATAAAGTTGATGTTGTTTCAGTAAAAAGTGGAATAGATTTTTCATAGAATGTGATAAGATGAATCTGAAGTTCACATGTTCACCAAAATTCTCAGAGAGAGTCAACATGTACTTTTTCTGGTAATGAAGCTTTATTTTAAACCCATAGTAGTTAAAGCAAAGGGATATTCATACAGGGATAGTCAAATAGACCAAATGAACAAAATAACATAGAAATGAACCCACATATAAATGAGTGTATCACATGCATGTGGGAAAAAAAGATAGAAAAGTTACTACATAAATGATGCTGGGGCTTTCAAAAATCCTTTAAAAAAAAAGATAAAATTAGATCTGTGACTCATACCACATATCAAAAATTAATTACAGATGAATTAGAGACCCAATTTAAAAGTATAACATTTTAGAGAAAACTTGGAGGATACTCCTTAAGATCCTGAATTAGGGAAGGATTTTATACACAAAACATACAAACTTAGACTATAAAGAGGGAAATTCAATTAATTTCAAAATTAAAGCTTTGTAACGACAAAACTTGCGATTCAAAAACTAAGTGAACAAAATGTCATATATTAGAGAAGATAATTGGAAACCATATGTTTCCTAATGGGTTTTCACTCGTCTTAAATAAAGAATTCCATAGTAATAATGGAGGCAACCACATAATTTAAAAATGGACCAAAGCTCCGAACACCCAGTCAGAACAGGCAACTGTCATTGGAAATAAAAACTCCAATACATATTACACTAACTGATAATTAGAACATCATACGTATCATAAGACTGACAGGTAAATTTACGAACAACTTCCTGATATTGTTTCTGGCAATATAAAATGTTATAGCTGGCTTGGAGAATTCCGATAAAATAGACTGAAGATGTATTAATCCTATGATCCTAAAATTCTCTTCCTAGTCAAATACAGTAGGGGTAGGAACCAGAGACATATATAGTGATATTGATTGCAGTGGAATTTGTAATAGCATAAGAAAAAATTCTCAGTGTGTGTGTGTGGGTATATGCGTGTGGTTACTCAGTGAAGATGACCACTTCTGAATGTGTATCACTTTTGCATCATCTTCAAGTTGAAAGATTATGTGTTGAAAGTCAATTATGGAGTAAGAGGGGTACGAAGATGGCATGAGGCCAGATTTAACCCTATCTGAAAATGTATGAAACAGTGGCTTTTAAGGCAATAGCCACTAGATTTCAATGTACAGTAACCTTTGAGAGATGAGCCATAACTGCCTCAGCATACTAGACTGAGGGAGCTTTTGGGGAACATCAGAGGAAAGGCATTCCAGTCAGATCCTGGTGGATTCCCTGAGTTGAGGAACTGAGTTGCTACTGGGGGAATCTGAAGTGTCTAGAATTCCAGGACCGAATACTGAAGAGGAGGGAGCTGTAGAGAGGGAGAGTTCTGGAGATCTTCAGCAAATCCTCCTTTTGTAATCAGCTGAGTACTGATCAGTGCACACTTGTGAGGAACACACCTGAGGCTGGAGAAAGAGCCACTCAAAAGGATTAGAGGGGAATGTGCTGAGTATTTACATATATTTGGGTATAACAAATGTTTACACCAGGAAGACTGGGAAATTTCATGAATTATGAGGTACTGGAGATAGGATGAGACTCTTACCTCAGTACTGGGGAATAATTAGCCCCAGAATGATTACCAGTTTTGTCCTGCCTGATAAATTTTAGCAAGACTCAAAAGGATGAAACTGTTTCAAGTAACTTAACTGTGTCCCAGAACAGAGTTTATGAATATTTATAGAAATACCAAAATAACCAGAACCTAGCAAAGCAGCATACATAGTGTCTGGCATCCAATCAGAAATTATCAGGTAAGCAAGAAAGTATGACTCATCATAAGGACAAAAATCAATCAATGAAAACTAATTTTAGAATGGAGGCAAATGTTAAAATTAGCAGAGAATTAAGACAGCTTTGTGACTGTATTCCAGATGTTTTAGTAAGTCAAGTAGAGCCACAGAGGAAATTTAAAAGACTCAAACTAATTCTTAGAGATGGAAACTACAATGTCTGATGTGAAAAATACCCTGGATGGGACTAGTGGTAGGTTTGACATGATACGGTAAATAGATTAGGGAACTTCAAGACGTAGCAATAAAAAACGTCATGATGAAACAGAAACAAAAATCCAAACCTTTTAAAAGAGTTTCATTGAGTGGTGAGACAATTTCAAGTCGCACAAAAAGTATTTGAAGAGATAATAGCCAGAAATATTCTGAATTTGATGAAGACTGTAAAACCAGAGATCTAAGAAGTGAAACAAACTCTGAGTATAAGAAACATAAAGAAAATTCCACGAAGGAGTATATTATAATCTTATAGTTCAAAACCAGGGATAACCAGAATACTTTAGAAGCAGTCAGAGGGGAAAAATACATTGTGTACAGTGTAAAAAAGACACAGAAACCATATATTTCTCATTTAAAGCAATATAAGGCCAGGTGTTGTGGCTCATGCCTGTAATTGCAGCACTTTGGGAAGCTGTGGTCAGAGGATGGCTGAGTCCAGGAGTTTGTGAGTAGCTTGGGCAACATAGTAAGACACCATCTCTACAAATAAATAATAATAATAATAATGATAAACTACCTGGGTGTGGTGGTATGTACCTCTACTCAGCTACTCAAAAGGCTGAGGCAGGAGGATAGCTGGAGCCCATGAGTTCAAGGCTGCAATGAGCTATGTTCTAGCCTGGGTGACAGGGTGAAACTCTGTCTCAATAAATAAATAAACAAATATAAAGTAATACAAGAGAGAAATCAGTGGAATTGTATTTTTAAAATGCTGAAAGAAAACAAATCAGTGTTAACTTTTGTACTCAGTAAAAAAAAAATTTAAAAATGAAGGCAACATAACGCATGATTCCAAACATACCAAAGGTGAAAAAATCAATGGCAACTTGCCCATTACAAAAAGTGTATTCAAATATATATTTTAGGATGAAGGAAGATGACATTAGATAGAAATATGCATCAACATATGTGAATGAAGGGCAAAGAAAATGGTAGCTATAAGATTAAATGTGTAAGATTTTTATCAAGTTTCTTGAAAATATTGAGTGTTTAAACAAAAATAATAACATTGTAGGATAGAATTCATTAAATATATAAAAGTAAAATGTGTGCCAATTTAATAAAGTCCATGAGAATAGAAATGTCAGTGCCTTCTTGTAAGATTCTTATCTTACAGAGTGACATAGTATCACTTGAAAGTGTAGTGTGATAAAGTTAAAAATATACTATAAATTTGAAAGTAGTTGCTAAAATGATGAAATAAACACTGCTAATAAGCCAACAAAGAAAATAAAATGAAATTTAAAAAGTAATTCAAAAGAAGGCAGAAAAATTGTTTTCAAGGGAACAAAGAATAGATGGGCCAAAGTAAAATCAAATAACAAGACAATAGACTTAAATTTAATCATGTGAACAATTACATTGAAGATAACTGGTTTAAAACAATCCACTTAAAAAGCAGAGATTATCAGATTGTACTGTCAGATTGTATATAAAACTAAAACCGAACTGTATACTCTGTATAAGAAACATAATTTAAAAGATAGAAATAGGTAAAATGATGGGGAAAAAAGTTACATCATGATAACACCAAACGAAAACTGGAATGACTATATGAATATCAGAAAAAGTAGATTTCAGAGTCAGTATTATTACTAGGGATAAAGTTCATTTCATAATTATATAGGGATCAACAGAACATTATACCGTACATATGCACCTCATAAAAAAGCATTAGAATATGTGGAACATAAACTGATGGAACTGCAAGGAAAAATAGAAAAATTTACATTATAATCAGAAATTTTAGTGCTTCATTGGATGGAGCAAGTAGACAGAAAATCAGCGAGGACATAGAAGACTTGAACAAAGCCATCAGCCAGCTGAACCCAATCGATGTTTATAGACACTCCACTCTATAACTGCAGAATACATATCTTGTTTCAAATGCACACAGGTAATTTTGCAAGATACACCACATTGTAGTAAATAAAACAAATTTCAATAAAATAAAAATTTAAGACGTACACTGGTAAGTTGATTAATAAGTTAATAAATTATTTAGTATATTCTCAGACAACAATGGAAGTAAATTAGAATTCAGTAACAAATCTGGAAAAATCCCCCAAATATTGGGGTACCAAATAATACACTTGTAAATATCTATGTGCCAAATAACAACAAAAGGGGATTATAAAATGGTTTAAGTTGAATGAAAATTAGAACACAAAATATGAACACTTATGAGATGCCTCTAAAATTGCAGTTAGAAGGGCAACTCAACACCCAACATACACAAGAAAAAGGAAATATCTCAAATTAATTGATTCAGTTTCACCTTAATTATCTAGAAAATGAAGGGCATATTCAACTAAATGTAAACAAAAGAAATGCAAAAATGATCAAAGTGGAAATCAGTTAAGCAGAGAAAATCAGTGAAACCAACAACAGATTTTTTAATTAAATTTGGTAAATTTAGTAAGTCTCTAGCCAGATTTAGGAGGTGGCAAAAAGTAGAACAATGTAAATTAGCAACAGTAGGCATGAGAGTGGTTTCATAATGAACATGTCTTCAGGTATGAAAAGGATAATAAGAGAATATTTTGAGAAACTATATGGCAATAAGTTGGACAACTTAGGTGGAATGGGAAAATGCTTTCAAAGTCACAAACTACGAAAGCTCACTCAAGAAGAGTAGATAAGTGAATAGCTCTCTATCTCTTAAAAAACTAATTTGTAGTTAGAAATCTTCCTACAACGAAAACTTCAGGTGATGTGGCTTTATCATTGACATTGCCCAAACATGTAAAGAAGAAATGATATCAATTCTATACAATTATAGAAAATTGAAGAGAAGGTAATAATTTTTTCTATATGGCCGGCATTAACCTGATACCAAATTTTTGGGTGCAAATATCAAAAGAAAATCAAAACCTGAAAGTATTCTTCATGAACATACATGCAAAATGCTAAACCAAGTCTACCAAATTGAATCCAACAATATATAAAAATGTGACTATATCATGACTAAGTGAAATTTATTCAGGAATGCAAAGGTAGTTTACTGTTTAGAAATCAATTAGGGTAATCATTATACTGAAAAATGATTAAAGCAAAACTACATGATCACCTTAATGGAACAGCAAAAAGCATTTGAAAACTTACATTCATTCATTATAAAATTCTCAGCCAATTAGAAACAGAGGGAACTTCTTCAACCAATAAAGAGCATCTACATAAAACCTTCAGCAAATGTAAACAATGTTAAAAGACAGGTGAATATGTTGTCCTTTTGATTAGGGACAAAACATGGATGTCCACTCTATTTTTTTTTTTTTTTTTTTTAAACGGAGTCTGGCTCTGTCACCCAGGCTGAGTGCAATGGCACCATCTCGGCTCATTGCAACCTCCACCTCCCGGGGTTAAGCAATTCTCCACTTGAACCTCCTGAGTAGCTGGGATTACAGGTACGTGCCACCACACCCAGTTGATTTTTTGTATTTTTAGTAGAGATGAGCTTGGCCAGGCTGGTCTTGGACTCCTCACCTCTTGATCCACCAATCTCAGCCTTCCAGAGTGTTGGGGTTACAGGCATGAGCCACTGTGCCTGGCCTTGTTGCTTTTATTCGATATTGTTCTGGAGGACCTAGCCAGTATAATTAGAAAGGAACAAAATATATAGATTGGAAAGGATACTAATTTGGTGAAAATGTGGTTGTCTATGAAAAAAATCTGGTGAGATCAACGAAAAATCTACTAGAATAATAAGTGAATTTTGTGAAGTTGTATTTTTACACCAAAAATTATACAATAATTTGCTGAACAAAAGCAAAAATTTAAGTAAACAAAGAAATAAACTCTGTTTATAGATATGAAAACAATATTATTAAGTTGTTAATTCTCCTAGAATTAAGGCTGTCAGATAAAATATAGGACAGCCAATTATTTTTTAATTTTATATAAAAACTAATTTTTAGCATATGTATATCCATCCTATGGTTTTATTTGCTGTATCTGTTCACCCTACTTCAAATTGATTATGTGCAATCTCAATCAAAATTCCAGTAGAATTTTTGGTAAAATCTGACAAGATCATTCTATAATTTACATGGAAATTCTAAGGACCCAGAGAAACAAAAATAACTTTGGAAAGATGTAAATGTGTTAGAGGAATAACAGTATGTGACTCAAGACTTACTATAAAGGTACAATAAATTTGCCAATGTGGTGTTGACATCAGGCTAGACAAATAGACCATAAGAAATGAAAAGTCCAGGAATAGACCAACAAGCATATGAATAACTAATTTTTGACAAAGGTGAAAAGGCAGTTCTTTGCAGGCTGCATATGTAGTCTTTTCCACAAATGGTACTGGAACAGTTGTATATCCAAATGCCAAAAACAAACAAAAAAATCTTCCATCCATATCTTACATCCTAGAACAAAATTAAATAGAAATGGAATGGATTCAGGCTATAAAATCGAAGACTCTCAAACTTCTAGAAAGAGACATAGGAGAAAATGTTTGTGACTTTAGATACACTGCAAAAGCATAATCCATGAAACAAATCAATAAATTGAGCTTCGTCAAAAGTAAAATCTTTCATATTTTTTTTGTTATAAGAAGGAAAAGATCACCCAGAGACTGGAATAACATCTTTGCAAAGTATATATCTGATAAAGAATTTATGTCCAGAATGTATAAGGAACTCTTAAAATCAATAAGAAAACAAACAAAACAATGTAATGTTTGAACAAATAATTTAAACAGTATGTATCAAAGAAGATATAAGTATGGCAAATAAGCACAAGCAAATAATTTCAGCATCACTGGTCACTAGGAATATGTAAATTAGAACTTTAATGTGATACACACTATTCACACAATTAAAATTAAACTGATTCAACTCCAAGTTTTTGTGAGAATGTGAAGAATGGTTTCTCTCATACTCTCCTTTCCCACACTGGTGGGAAAATATAATAAAAATACTTTGAAAAACAGTTTTCCACTTTCATAAAAAGTTAAATATACACCTACCATATGTCTGTACAAAGACTTGCAGATGAATGTTTATAGCGGCTTTATTTATAATAGCCAAAAAGCGGAAACAACTCTAATGTTCATCAGCAAATGAATATATAATGCATTTAACAAGTGCTACTCAGCAATGAAAAAAATGAATTACTGATATACACTAATGACATGGATGAGTCTCAAGATGATTAGGCAGAGTAAGAGAAGGCAGATGAAAAAAATATGAATCCTATACTATAGGATTCCATTCATCTAAAACTCTGGAATATGCAAAGTAATTTTGACCGAAAATTCGTCAGTGTTTCCCATGGAGAAGGGATGGGATGGAGAGAGGAGGAAGGGAGAAAATGATAAAGGAGCACAAGGAAACCTTTGAGGGTAATATCAGCTATCTTGTTGATGGATGTTTTGATTTCTCATGTTCCACAACTTATCACATTGTGCACCTTAAATGTGTTCTTTCATACTGAAATAAAGTTGTTAAAAATAAAATAACATGAAAATTGGTGAGTACAGTATGATCTTAAAGAACCAATAACACTAGCACACAAAACAGTGGAATGGATCTGTAGGTATCCAATATTGATAAATCTCAAAACAATAATAATCACTGCAAATGAATATATATATTAAGCCATTTATATAAAAGTTTCAGATAAACAAAATAATAGTTTGCATGCCTAATGAATAGCATCAATTAAATGCTGGAAATCATTTACTCTAAAACAAGCGGTTGTTACCCACCAAGAGAACATACTCTTGGGAAGGAGAAAGGAAAGATGGAATAACACTTGAGTTTTTTCTGAAATACTTTTCTTTAAAATGTTTAAAATAAATTTGCACACTTAATATCTGTTTAATCTTGAGGACAGGAATATAGCTGGGCTCCTATTATGTTAACTTATACTTTTCTGTTTCACACATTTCACATTTAGTAGTCATCCACCCTACAAGGGAGCCAACCTACCTGTGCAAGGAAGGTCCTCTGTTCAGAGCTTTCCTACAATGAAAAGGAGAGGCACCGGCCGGAAGCAGTGGCTCACGCCTGTAATCCCAGCACTTTGGGAGGCCAAGGCGGGAGGATCACGAGGTCAGGAGATCAAGACCGTTCTGGCCAACATGGTGAAACCCCGTCTCTACAAAAAATACAAAAATTAACCAGGCAGTGGCACACGCCTCTAGTCCCAGCCACTTGGAAGGCTGAGGCAGGAGAATCACTTGAATCCAGGAGGCAGAGGTTGCAGTGAGCCAAGATTGCCCCACTGCACTACAGCCTGGGTG
>NW_016107415.1:2437874-2439823 GCF_001604975.1 Cebus imitator
AAAAAACGAAAAAATGGAAAAGGAAAAAAGCAGAGTTCCTGCCTTCAAGAGGTCTCTAATCGAGGCACGAGGAAGGCATTAAATACATAATTAAACAAATAACTCTTCAGTTAAATTCATGAAAAGTGTTTCCACAGTGAAAGAATCCTGAAAACATATTGCTACTTTTAAGTCTGATGATCAGATGATCAGGAAGGGCTTCTGGAAAGAGGAATATTTAAGGTGAGCCACTGCCCAGAAGTTTATTGGGCGCTGTAGTTCTGAGGCAAGGGTGTTTGAAGAGGAAATTGCAATGCCTGTTCTGTTTACCTAACTTTCCTGCTGCTAGTCTCTTTTTTAGTCATCTGATTTACTGCAGTATGAGAAGCATAAACCTTGACATGATTTTAAAATGAATTTTACTTTTTATTGCATTTAGTTATACAAAGTCAGTGATATAAATAACCATTTCATGCTTTGACTTGGTTTATACAGATGTTGTTATGAGTTAAATGAGTGGATCAACCATCAGAATGTTGGCACAGGAGGGCTGTTTTAAATGTCACTTCTCTGTTACCTTTCTCACATTTAGCAGATCTCCCATAGACACCAAAGTTCTAGTTCTGCTAGAACCCTGCAGAATCTGCTAAGTTTTCATCTACAGTGCACTAAATTTTATTCTAGAATGCTTTACGCTCAGCACATTTTCCACTATGCCAATGTTGTGAGCTTAGCAATTGTTTGATTATTTCAAAAACTCGTTTATGGGTTAGGAGCCAGTGCTGGCAGAACAAATGAATCCTGAGTGCGATACTCTGTAGGTCAGAAGCTGCCCAAATGGTTGCTTTGCCCCAGTATTCTTTTTGAATAATCCATATCAGACAGAGATGCATAAGGTAGCAAATGTTTCATATTTGCTTTACTATCAACTAAGGAGAAGCTATTTGAATTTTAATAAATGCTGACCTCAAATACTTCTGAACAACAGTTTCTAAATCAAACTCACTGGCTTTGTTTTTGTTGGAGGTTTGAATGCTTTATTGTTAGGTAGACTGTTTTCATAACAAACCAACATATGAGCATCTGCTGTATAGAATCCTGCCTCATTATTATAGAGGCAATCTAGATTTTCTAGCCCCAATGATTCACTATTAGAATACAATGCCATACACTTTTAAACATTGTTTCTTTGGCCTAGCAAGGATTTTACATTGATTTTTAATTTTTATTTGTTTTGGGGAAAAAATTCAGATTATTGTGGAATGAGCTCTGTTGCTAATGACTTAAGCCTTAGTGGGGATGAAAGCATAGAAAGAAAGCATTTGTATGACATAATTTTTACAACATAGTTTATCCCTAATAGCAGTAGAAAAAAATACCTAGTAATGTAAAGAATAAATCAAAGCTGGAAAATATTAAGAAAACCTGACATTGCTTACCTGATTTAACTGTTAATTTTTTAAATTACATTAGCTGTGAAGTATTTAAAAAGAAGCCTGACATCTAGAATTCATAAAAATAAAAAAAATCATTATTTAGAGAAGTTAATTGTCATATTCTTGTTAAGGATTTTGAAAATGATGTATTTGTATACACTTTGTGCAGTATTATTTTCATAAATTTGTAAGCTTGATAAAATGATCTAAAATAATCACATTTAAGAAACATTCTTCCATTAAAATTAATAAATTTCATTGGACTACAATAGTATTTGTTAGCAGGTAAAGGGTGTTTCAAATGAACTTGGCATTATGTTGCATATTTAGACCACCATGATATGTTAATAGTATTCTCCTCCCTTAGGAGTTGACTTCAGTAGATTTCTTCACAAATATTTTCAGTAAGCAATTTTGGTGATGCTTGACTTGGCCACCCAATTTTGCCAAGATGAAAACGTCACCATTAGTCTGTTTACACTGTTTAATGTTCAGAGTAAACAAACTTTGGAATTCAAAAAAACCTATATTGAG
>NW_016107415.1:2439964-2448738 GCF_001604975.1 Cebus imitator
TTTTTTTTTTTTTCTTGAAATAGGAAGAGACAGCTACAAGAATTAAAGGGACTTCTATTTGTCATCAAGAACCTGTAATCCTAATGAAAAAAAAAAATAATAATCAAATAAGAAACGTTGAATCAGATCTACCGTGTTTAAAACACATTTCCTGTGTTTGCTTCTCTATCTTTCAGATAATGAATTTTGTGCTTGGCTTTTTCTTCAAATACTTTAGATAATTAAAGACCAAATGTTAAAGAAGGATTATAACTATCAACAATAACAAAAATAATAACATAACGTTTATTAAGGATTTACTATGTATAATATTCTTTTTTCAACAATTATTAAAATTCTAAAATGTTTTTAGAGACAGGATCTTGCTGTATTGCCCAGACAGGTCTCCAACTCCGGATCTCAAGTGATCCTCCCGCCTTGGCCTTCCAAAGTGCTGGATTACAGGTGTGAGCTACTGTACCCAACTACATACTCTTTTTAAGCAATATGTATAGATTATCTAATTTAGTCTCCACACGAATCTCATGATGTCAGTACTATTGTTATGACTGTTTCACAGTTGAGCAATGACATACAGTCAGGTTAAATAACTTGCTCTAGATCAGTGATCTAGCACGTAAAAAGCCTGGATTCATTCAAGAACAGACAGTCTGATTTCACAGTCTATGCTCATTATACTAGGCTATGCTGCTGCTAATCAGGAATTTGGTGTGATATAGCTCTAAAATTTATCAGATTGAGATATTATCTTTTAAATATACCGAGCTTTATCAAATATCACATTTTATTGTAAAAAGAATAAGTTAGTAGCTAATTATATGCTAAATACCACTTTTAGACTATTCATATTTTATCACTTTTATACAAAGTACAGACTATAGAATTCCATTTACTATAAACCTATGAAGATAATATGAACAAAAAAATACTAAGTTCAATTTAGCAAGCGGTATGCTCTTGAAAATGCTGTATCAGGAGACTGTGGATTTCTTCCAGAAGATCTGGCAAAAGAGACAATACATAAGATTATAAATAAATATTAAAAAGACTGTGTAATTGTGAGACTAATTGTGGATACAGCACATTAAAAAGTGAACTCAACATTAAAAGCAGTTTTCTCTACTGTTTAATGTGTTATATCATTTATTTTTGGTTAGTCACAATATAAGTATAACCTGATGTTAAAAAAATAAGAAAATAACTATGAATCTCAGAGGTATTTCTGTGTTTGTGAATTCTCCTGACTAGAAACCACTTTGGATTATGTTACACATAATCATTTTCCTGACATGTCATCAGAAGTCCTGTATCCGAAGATAGAAAAATCTTGTTTCAATACCTGCAATAATTTTTCCTAGGAAATGGTTATAACCAGAGAAAGATCCAGGCTTTGTGGGACCTGGAAAAATACTCAATTTGGGGCCATCTTTAAGAAATATGATAAGAATTATGAAAATGAAATGGTAGAAATGTGACTATTTATTTAGAATGAGAACAAGTCACACCAATATATAAATTTTAAAACACTCTAAGTACCACAATGTCAAAATGTCACATAATTCAGAAAATAAAATAATATTCTTATTAACTACCTAACAACACAATTATGCTTTTCCCCAGTATTTTTGGATACATAGTCTTTGAATATCTCTTCATATGCAAAATGTTTTTATATTTTCTGTAGAAAAAATAGAATGACAATTCAGTCTTTCCTGTAGCATGGTTGATTGAAATGTATGTGTGTGCATTTGACTAATAGCAGTTTAGAAAAGTATCTTTTGGCTTTACAATTCATCATTGATAATGTATATGAATTTTTGAGATTATTTTCAAATTTCGGCAAGCCTCTATCAAGTTTCTCTCATGTATGAGCTGTTAGATTTCAGGGAATTTCAAGGCTTCCTGAGCGGTGACTAGCCCTAAATACCCTGAATTTATGAGACTCATTAAGCAGTGTGTGGTTGACAAGAGAGCGTATTTAATATTTTTCATTATATCTGTTGATATTAACATATTGTGTAAAATCAACAAGAAATTTGATGTTCTTTTCAGCATGTCTATATATAGTATTCATCTTTAATTGGATTACCAAATAGCCAAAGTGCCTATTAATTACTTTTATTTGAAAAATATTTTTCTCTTAATCAGTTCAGCTTTTAGTGTGATCTGAACACAAATTTGGTATAATTTATTTCTAAATGTCAGAATAATTTATTTGACTAGACTTCATTACTTATATTTATGACATTTAATGTCTGTTAAATTTTTTCCTGAAATTTCAGTTTTCAGAAAAATGCATTTAAATATGACTAAAAAATTAGACTTTCTACACAAACAAATTGAGAATTTATAATAGTCATCTTGCTTTACTGTAATATTCTAAAATT
Organism: Cebus imitator; assembly: GCF_001604975.1. Lineage (NCBI taxonomy): Eukaryota > Metazoa > Chordata > Mammalia > Primates > Cebidae > Cebus > Cebus imitator. Next base: position 2,442,352 of record NW_016107415.1, read on the forward strand.
TTATTTACAGTGGAATATTTGAACTTTATTATTTCATTTCTATCAAAAAGGTAATGAAAATACAGTACATTTTAAATTATGCATGCTGTGTTAAAGAGTACATTCTTGATAGGAGGGAATTGTTTTGACTAGAGAGTTAATGAAAGCTACATCTCTGCACAGTTTTGTTCAACTGGTATTTGAAGTATTTGAAGGAATTTTCTTCAGACTAAATCTGACTTTCAAATTTTGTTTTTTCCCACTATACACATGCTTTTGAAAGGCATATTCATAGTACTATAAGACCTCTGGCCATGCACATTCCTGTCACAGCTCTTGTGAGTTTACCAAGCGAGTGGGAGGAGAATTCCTGGGAACCATTTCCATAATATGAAGTGTGTGTTTCTATGCACATGTCAGGAAGAGTCGTCCAACAGTAACTCAGCAATGGATGCAGATGACTTGTAAATCACGTAAAAATATTCTGTGGCAACAAAACTAAATGTTTCCCCAAGTCAACTTCCTGATAGCTGCATGCCTTGCCATGCCTGTGTTATGAGGAGCAGTGTGACAGAGAGAACAGAGCCGAATGGAACGAGACATGTTTTCTGTGGCACCTTGCATACAACAATGCCAGCATTAAGAAGTTGCAAGAGAGATCTTATCTCTCTCAAAGCCAAAAATATTTACTATCTGGACCTTTGCAGAACAAGTTGAGTGGTATCTGTTCTATACATATAAAAAGTATGAATTAAAAGTAATAAGATAGGTCTAAATTATTGGCTTATAAGTGTATCTTTTGCTTATTGTTACTTTTTTTTAAGTAGCAAAACAACATGCTTAGTATGAATATTTAGGAATACCTTCCAATCCTAAAATCATTGTGCAGGTTGTAATCTATAGAGACCTAAGTTAGAAAGGATGTAAAACAGAAAATGCTAACGGTCACTATTTATGGTAGAAAAATGTAAGGAACGTTAGTCTTATTTATTCACTTTTTAGTTTTTGAGATTATTACAGCAAGCATATATTAGTATTAAAATTTAAAACTAACTTGAACAAATAAAAATAACAACAGGTACTGTAAAGAAGGTAGAACTTACCATTGTGAAAACCATATCTCCCCTCGTCTTTCACCCATCCACCCATCACCTTCGAATTCACCTACTCATGCCTGCCTTCACCTCATTGCTCCTTGCATCCCAACCTTTCTTCTTGTTTTACTCTTTTCCTTATTTAGTAGGTATTTCCATGAAAAGACTTTATGTTTTTATGTTTCTGAAAAGACTTTATGTTTGCCCTTACTGTTGGATGAGAATTTAACTTACTAATAGAATTTTAGGTTAACGGTCATTTCCCCTATACAATTTGCAACAATTAAACATTGTCTTTTGGTATTGGCCATTTCTTCTTTCTCTCCAGTAATATTGAATATGTTTTATCTATGATATTTTGCATTTCCCTCATCCTCTGCCTAGAAGTGACAGTATTTTCAGTTCTTAAATTTTCTGTTAATTTAGTAAAATTGTTAGCCATTTCCTTTTTAGGAAATACCTTACCAATATTTCTTTCTGCTTTAGTTTTTGGAATTCTTGTTAGCTACTTAACTTACTGTCTTTTAAAATCTCTTAGTTCCCATGGACTGATTTTTCTATGTTATTTCTTAGATCAGTTTCACCATATCTTCTTTTCATTTCACTAACTTTCTCTCTGGTTTGGTATTTATCCAGTCTACTTTGTTAGTGATTACATTTTCATTTTCAGATGTCTATGTGATTCTGTTTAATATACAGCTGTATCTGATTCATATTCACTATTTTGTTACATAATTCATTCATTTTGCTTTGTATTTGTTTTGTATTTCTGAAGATTTTAGAAGATTTCAAACATATACTGTATAAGTTCAATTTTGTTTACAAATAAGAGAGCCTGACCAGTAGTGGTAAAATCATGTGCGTTTTCTTGTGGGTAAAATCGTGTGGGTTTTAATGAGCGGTCTAGAGGAAAGCAGACCAGGCTTGAGATTCCCTGAGGCCATCAGGTGCCCAGCCTCCTCTTGTCCTTTCTCTCTCTGCTTCAGAGTGTTAGTGATTTTTCCTCTTATGGGTCACAGAATGCCTGTCTCAGTTCTTCTTCTGTCCTCATATGAAAGTTGAGTTTAAAGTAGTAAGATTATTGTCCAAAAGGATTTTATCTCTTCAACCAGAGAGGAAAACCTCCAATTAGGCTCCAGTAAATCCTCCCTTGTATCCCTTTTTTCAGAGCTGAATCATGCACAGCCCTCCCCCCCAACACCCCTCCCCCACACACACACACATACAGATACACTTCTGGACCAATGATTGGCAAGCCGGAATGGGTTAGGTAAGCCAGCATTGAGCTATGTGCCAAGGCTGGGCGTCCAGTAGCATTCACTACTGCTCTTTGGGCAGTAGTGAACAAAGTCTGCTATATACTTATTTTAAAATGCCTTTTAGAAGATTCTATTTCATTTGACTTTCCTTGGGGTGAATTTTTCCAGTGTACTTTGAATTGCTTTGTTTGCAATTTTATGTTTCTTTTCTTTTTCTTTTCCTTTTTCATTCTGTTTTTTTTTTTTTTTTNTTTTTTTTTTTTTCTTTTTGCAAGTGCTTCTATTTCTTTGATGAATATAGGGTTGCCTCCTTCTAGCCCCATGTTCAGAAGCAGCTCTTACATCAGAAGCAGCAGTTTGAGGTTACTTTTGAGGTATTAGAATTTAAATTTTTTAATAGGAGGTTTAGTTCACTGATGAGAAAATATATAAAATGCCCAATATAAGCCTCTTAAGCTCTGGAAACAGTGTGTGCTCTTAAGAGGTTTTGAATTTACATTCTGTAACTTAAGTCCCTTAGTGGATTCTCCAATTCCCTTTCTTGTTTTTCTTCTTCAAGTCCCAAAACATCTATCCAGATTCACTTCTTAATTATGGGATCCAAAAACTCTAATCAGAATATTAAGTTTTTGAGAGAAAATTGAGTAGGAGTGCATGTAAGACCCCATATCCATGTTAGACACTATATAAGTTTCCAAGTGCTTCAGTTTATTGGAGAGAAGGGATGTGCACATAAATGTATGTCTATGAGAGCCCAATTAAAAGCAGTGACCAGGCCGGGCATGGTGGCTCATGCCTGTAATCCCAGCATTTTGGGAGGCCGAGGCGGGGCACATCACTTGGGGTCAGGAGTTCTAGACTATTCTGGCCAATATGTTGAAACCCTGTCTCTACTAAAATAGAAAAATTAGCTGGTGTGGTGGCAGGCATCTGCAATCTCAGCTACTTGGGAGGCTGAGGCAAGAGAAACACTTCAACCTGGGAGGCGGAGGTTATAGTGAGCCGAGATTGCCCCATTGCACTCCAGCCTGGGCGATGGAGGGAGACTTCATCTCAAACAAACAAACAAAAGTTGTGGCCACCATACATGATCAGTTATGAGAAGAACGAGCGTATTCTATCTTTATGTGCTGATGGGAAAAGACTAAGAAAGAAGGGCCCTGTAGTGGCCAGGTCCTCTACCAAGAGTGATAATTGAGTATTAGCCGCAGCTGTCCAAGCTGGCACCTGCAATAGCCACGTTAGCGTGACATCCGGTTACACTGCTTTAATAATTCCCGAAGAACCGACTGTTTAACCTTGGCTGAGTGGACCCTGCTGACATTATTTATTGTAGATTTCTAATTTTATTATTGTGCTATTTTTCAAACGGTGATTTTTTTAAATACCTTGAGTTGTTTTGACACAAGATTTGAGTCTCAAGATTTTAAAACGCCTTTTTGGAAGCTCCTTAATATTGTGGGTGAATGGTTGTCATTAAGGAAGTGTTTGAATATAGCATCGTATTTCAAAACGTGTGTCATGAAAAATACCTCTGCTGCCATCGCCACTGCACTCATATTAAATGGCTCAGACAGATTTTGCATCTCATAATCTTGCTGACTTAAAAGTAGGTGTACTTCATATGAGAGCCAGAAAATTTACACAGCAATATTACACTTAAATCCAGACATTAGCGTTTTCCCCATTCTAGATAGGAGGTCTCCTTACAAAGAAAAAAAAACTAAGATTTTCTTCCTTTTTTTTCTTTCTTGCTGACTCACTTGATTTTCAGATTTTCATAGCTTTTTTATGTTTAAATTACAGAATCTACAATCAATAATGTGCATAAGATGCTAAACTATGTGCCTCGTTCTTATTAAAATTTTAGTGTGATAGATTTTGAGTTGACTTTGTCATGGTCTGAGGCTAACAGCAGAAAAATGTTTGGAGCCAAGAGGTGCAGAAAATCTGTTTATGTCAGTATGTGGCTTAACATTCTTCAGTAGCTGCCCATCACCCAAGAATAATTTCTAAACTTCCCACCACAGTTTAGGAAGCCCATTAACTAAACCCGCCCCCCGCCCGCCCCTGCCAAGAGCTCTCCAGTTGCCCTTCCCTGTCCATTCACGTGTTGGTCCCATTTCTGAAATCCTTGGTGTGCTCAAACACACTGTGCCCTTGGCTGCTTTTATACTTTTTTAGTGTTCTTTGCTCTCTGAAACCTCCTTATCCTGCTCACTTTTAGTATGGGAAATTCCTACATTTCTTTCAGGATGGTGAAATGTCACCTTATATGTGAAATCCTTCACACTCGACCCTCTCTGCTCATACATTTTTGTGTGCCTTTTGCCCTCAGTGGAACATAGCTTGCTTAGGGCTAAGGACCTAGGCCTCGTTCACATCAGTGCCTGATGTCTCTCTAACAGGGTACCTGAGTAGGCAGACATGCCCACTAAATAGTAAACAGGACGGAAATAGACTGATTTCTAAGGACCTTGAGTCAGGACTCATGCTATAGCAAATGGCTGACTGGAGAGTTTCTGTTGACCCTCAAGAAAACCAGGATAAACCAGTGTCAAAATCAGTTCGATGTAATCTGAAGGTTAGAGTTTATAGTTTTGGTGCCAATAGGCAGCCATAGGCATGCATAATAGAGGCAGGCACTCATATGGGGGCAAGCTGAGGGCATGATGGCGGGAGCCAGACTTGGACAATATAAAAATCCTGGTTATAAAAAGCTGAGTAGAGCGTTAAGAATTAACCTTTGTGCAAATGACATTATGCAGCAGCAAGCAGGTCAGTCGATCAGCAGTGGATGACAGATCACTAGTCTGGAGGCTTTGCAGAAGTGTATCTGGAAAGCCCCTTCCCCATAAATCCTTTTGTTAAATTGATAAACATAGTAACCATCACAGAGGTGACCCTCAGTGACAGCCTTAAGTTTTTACACGTGTGGGTAAAAGTGTCTACTGTGATGCCTCCCTTGGGATGATGAATGCATTTAGGGAAAGAGTAGTTTCACCCCATTTTCATAAAACTGTTAGGCCCTAGATGTGTATGTATGCAAGTTAATCTACACACATATTTTTCTGTGCTCTCTTAGCTGAGAGGACCTAGAAGCAATGAACCCATCTAGCACCCAAAACTTGATTTCTAATATCATTCTCCAATAAAAGGAACCAGGCTTCTTGGAGAAATGGTTTATTCTTCGTTATTGTCCATGGGTTTGAGGTAGTAATACACATCATGAACCTAGAACATGTTGTAAGGAAATAGTCAAACAGAATGATGGAGACGCATGTCAAAGGAACACAATTAAAATGTGTCAATTGAAAAATCTCCCTCTGGCAAAGCTGGGACAGTTTGAACAATAAAATATTGGATTATATCCCCAAGTATAAAATGAACATCTGTAAGTCCATACTAATAAAAGTACGTGATTGAATAAATAAATAAATGGGGGAGAGCAGACAGATTTCCCATGTAGAGTAACTTCAAATTTTTTATGTAGCATAACTTTCCATTCCTTAAGCCCACTGTGAGTAAAAAAAAAGTATAGTAATAAGCCTATAGTAGAGAAGCCTGCCTAACACTTCCTCAGCCAGCTGATCAAATTTAATAACAGTAGTGATGAATCATGTGGACAGTGTGTGATGATGAGAATGGCAATTTACATCTATGGCCTTCTTCTCAGAAACCAGTAACCCCAGTATAATCATGGGAAAAATCTTACATGAGCAGCATTTTACAAAACACTTGACCAGTATTTCTCAAAATTATCTAGGTCTTTAAATATAAAGTCCGAGAAACTGTAGCAGCCTTCAGGAGCCTGAGGAGACATGAAGACTAAATGTAATGTGATTTCCTGGATGAGATCCTGAGCTAAAAAAAGGACATTAGGCTGGGCGTGATAGCTCACGCCTGTAATCCCAGCACTTTGGGAGGCCGAGGTGGGTGGATCACGAGGTCAAGAAATCGAGACCATCCTGGTCAACATGGTGAAACCCCGTCTCTACTAAAAGTACAAAAAATCAGCTGGGCATGGTGGTGCATGCCTGTAATCCCAGCTACTC